>NC_081197.1:39662603-40262603 GCF_902713425.1 Acipenser ruthenus
AGTCATAATGCATTGCAAGTGTTATTAGGGAATGTTGTGCTGTGTTTTCAAGCGCTTCAAGCGCTTCAATGTGACAGCGGGTGCGTTCACGGAGATCAGGAGCAGCCGGAGATCAAGAGCTGCCGCCGCAGGGGAGGGATACCATGGTAAATAGGTTACCTATTTACCATGGTATCTCTCCCCTGGGTGCGTTGTGTTTTGGTGAGCACTAATGCAGGAAAGCAGCGGGCGGGGGATGGCGAGCTTGTCCTGCTGCTCCAACACAAGCTACCTTAAGAGCCGGTACGATGCGGTCAATGGGTAAAGTTCGTCAGGAGTACTGCATGAAAAAACCAGTGTGTTGTCGTGGGCAGTTGGTGATCAAAGAAATAAAACAAAATAAAATCAATAAATAATAATGTCATAGACTTAAAGTCATACCTTTGAAGTCATAATGCATTGCAAGTGTTATTAGGGAATGTTGTGCTGTGTTTTCAAGCGCTTCAAGCGCTTCAATGTGACAGCGGGTGCGTTCACGGAGATCAACAGCAGCCGGAGATCAAGAACAGCCGCCGCAGGGGAGGTATACCATGGTAAATAGGTTACCTATTTACCATGGTATCTCTCCCCTGGGTGCGTTGTGTTTTGGTGAGCACTAATGCAGGAAAGCAGCGGGCGGGATGGCGAGCTTGTCCTGCTGCTCCAACACAAGCTACCTTAAGAGCCGGTACGATGAGGGCAATGGGTGAAGTTCGTCAGGAGTACTGCATAAAAAAAACGAGTGTGTTGTCGTGGCAGTTGGTGATCAAAGAAATAAAACAAAATAAAATCAATAAATAATAATGTCATAGACTTAAAGTCATACCTTTGAAGTCATAATGCATTGCAAGTGTTATTAGGGAATGTTGTGCTGTGTTTTCAAGCGCTTCAAGCGCTTCAATGTGACAGCGGGTGCGTTCACGGAGATCAGGAGCAGCCGGAGATCAAGAGCAGCCGCCGCAGGGGAGGGATACCATGGTAAATAGGTTACCTATTTACCATGGTATCTCTCCCCTGGGTGCGTTGTGTTTTGGTGAGCACTAATGCAGGAAAGCAGCGGGCGGGATGGCGAGCTTGTCCTGCTGCTCCAACACAAGCTACCTTAAGAGCCGGTACGATGCGGTCAATGGGTAAAGTTCGTCAGCAGTACTGCATGAAAAAACCAGTGTGTTGTCGTGGCAGTTGGTGATCAAAGAAATAAAACAAAATAAAATCAATAAATAATAATGTCATAGACTTAAAGTCATACCTTTGAAGTCATAATGCATTGCAAGTGTTTATTAGGGAATGTTGTGCTGTGTTTTCAAGCGCTTCAAGCGCTTCAATGTGACAGCGGGTGCGTTCACGGAGATCAACAGCAGCCGGAGATCAAGAACAGCCGCCGCAGGGGAGGGATACCATGGTAAATAGGTTACCTATTTACCATGGTATCTCTCCCCTGGGTGCGTTGTGTTTTGGTGAGCACTAATGCAGGAAAGCAGCGGGCGGGATGGCGAGCTTGTCCTGCTGCTCCAACACAAGCTACCTTAAGAGCCGGTACGATGCGGTCAATGGGTGAAGTTCGTCAGGAGTACTGCATGAAAAAACCAGTGTGTTGTCGTGGCAGTTGGTGATCAAGAAATAAAACAAAATAAAATCAATAAATAATAATGTCATAGACTTAAAGTCATACCTTTGAAGTCATAATGCATTGCAAGTGTTATTAGGGAATGTTGTGCTGTGTTTTCAAGCGCTTCAAGCGCTTCAATGTGACAGCGGGTGCGTTCACGGAGATCAGGAGCAGCCGGAGATCAAGAGCAGCCGCCGCAGGGGAGGGATACCATGGTAAATAGGTTACCTATTTACCATGGTATCTCTCCCCTGGGTGCGTTGTGTTTTGGTGAGCACTAATGCAGGAAAGCAGCGGGCGGGATGGCGAGCTTGTCCTGCTGCTCCAACACAAGCTACCTTAAGAGCCGGTACGATGCGGTCAATGGGTGAAGTTCGTCAGGAGTACTGCATGAAAAAACCAGTGTGTTGTCGTGGCAGTTGGTGATCAAAGAAATAAAACAAAATAAAATCAATAAATAATAATGTCATAGACTTAAAGTCATACCTTTGAAGTCATAATGCATTGCAAGTGTTATTAGGGAATGTTGTGCTGTGTTTTCAAGCGCTTCAAGCGCTTCAATGTGACAGCGGGTGCGTTCACGGAGATCAGGAGCAGCCGGAGATCAAGAGCAGCCGCCGCAGGGGAGGGATACCATGGTAAATAGGTTACCTATTTACCATGGTATCTCTCCCCTGGGTGCGTTGTGTTTTGGTGAGCACTAATGCAGGAAAGCAGCGGGCGGGATGGCGAGCTTGTCCTGCTGCTCCAACACAAGTTACCTTAAGAGCCGGTACGATGCGGTCAATGGGTGAAGTTCGTCAGGAGTACTGCATAAAAAAACGAGTGTGTTGTCGTGGCAGTTGGTGATCAAAGAAATAAAACAAAATAAAATCAATAAATAATAATGTCATAGACTTAAAGTCATACCTTTGAAGTCATAATGCATTGCACGTGTTATTAGGGAATGTTGTGCTGTGTTTTCAAGCGCTTCAAGCGCTTCAATGTGACAGCGGGTGCGTTCACGGAGATCAGGAGCAGCAGGAGATCAAGAGCTGCCGCCGCAGGGGAGGGATACCATGGTAAATAGGTTACCTATTTACCATGGTATCTCTCCCCTGGGTGCGTTGTGTTTTGGTGAGCACTAATGCAGGAAAGCAGCGGGCGGGATGGCGAGCTTGTCCTGCTGCTCCAACACAAGCTACCTTAAGAGCCGGTACGATGCGGTCAATGGGTGAAGTTCGTCAGGAGTACTGCATGAAAAAACCAGTCTGTTGTCGTGGCAGTTGGTGATCAAAGAAATAAAACAAAATAAAATCAATAAATAATAATGTCATAGACTTAAAGTCATACCTTTGAAGTCATAATGCATTGCAAGTGTTATTAGGGAATGTTGTGCTGTGTTTTCAAGCGCTTCAATGTGACAGCGGGTGCGTTCACGGAGATCAGGAGCAGCCGGCGATCAAGAGCAGCCGCCGCAGGGGAGGGATACCATGGTAAATAGGTTACCTATTTACCATGGTATCTCTCCCCTGGGTGCGTTGTGTTTTGGTGAGCACTAATGCAGGAAAGCAGCGGGCGGGATGGCGAGCTTGTCCTGCTGCTCCAACACAAGTTACCTTAAGAGCCAGTACGATGCGGGCAATGGGTGAAGTTCGTCAGGAGTACTGCATAAAAAAACGAGTGTGTTGTCGTGGCAGTTGGTGATCAAAGAAATAAAACAAAATAAAATCAATAAATAATAATGTCATAGACTTAAAGTCATACCTTTGAAGTCATAATGCATTGCAAGTGTTATTAGGGAATGTTGTGCTGTGTTTTCAAGCGCTTCAAGCGCTTCAATGTGACAGCGGGTGCGTTCACGGAGATCAGGAGCAGCCGGAGATCAAGAGCAGCCGCCGCAGGGGAGGGATACCATGGTAAATAGGTTACCTATTTACCATGGTATCTCTCCCCTGGGTGCGTTGTGTTTTGGTGAGCACTAATGCAGGAAAGCAGCGGGCGGGGATGGCGAGCTTGTCCTGCTGCTCCAAGACAAGCTACCTTAAGAGCCGGTACGATGCGGGCAATGGGTGAAGTTCGTCAGGAGTAAGCATAAAAAAAACGAGTGTGTTGTCGTGGCAGTTGGTGATCAAAGAAATAAAACAAAATAAAATCAATAAATAATAATGTCATAGACTTAAAGTCATACCTTTAAAGTCATAATGCATTGCAAGTGTTATTAGGGAATGTTGTGCTGTGTTTTCAAGCGCTTCAAGCTTCAATGTGACAGCGGGTGCGTTCACGGAGATCAACAGCAGACGGAGATCAAGAGCAGCCGCCGCAGGGGAGGGATACCATAGTAAATAGGTTACCTATTTACCATGGTATCTCTCCCCTGGGTGCGTTGTGTTTTGGTGAGCACTAATGCAGGAAAGCAGCGGGCGGGATGGCGAGCTTGTCCTGCTGCTCCAACACAAGTTACCTTAAGAGCCGGTACGATGCGGGCAATGGGTGAAGTTCGTCAGGAGTACTGCATAAAAAAAACGAGTGTGTTGTCGTGGCAGTTGGTGATCAAAGAAATAAAACAAAATAAAATCAATAAATAATAATGTCATAGACTTAAAGTCATACCTTTGAAGTCATAATGCATTGCAAGTGTTATTCAGGAATGTTGTGCTGTGTTTTCAAGCGCTTCAAGCGCTTCAATGTGACAGGCGGGTGCGTTCACGGAGATCAGGAGCAGCCGGAGATCAAGAGCTGCCGCCGCAGGGGAGGGATACCATGGTAAATAGGTTACCTATTTACCATGGTATCTCTCCCCTGGGTGCGTTGTGTTTTGGCGAGCACTAATGCAGGAAAGCAGCGGGCGGGATGGCGAGCTTGTCCTGCTGCTCCAACACAAGCTACCTTAAGAGCCGGTACGATGCGGTCAATGGGTAAAGTTCGTCAGGAGTACTGCATGAAAAAACAGTGTGTTGTCGTGGCAGTTGGTGATCAAAGAAATAAAACAAAATAAAATCAATAAATAATAATGTCATAGACTTAAAGTCATACCTTTGAAGTCATAATGCATTGCAAGTGTTATTAGGGAATGTTGTGCTGTGTTTTCAAGCGCTTCAAGCGCTTCAATGTGACAGCGGGTGCGTTCACGGAGATCAACAGCAGCCGGAGATCAAGAACAGCCGCCGCAGGGGAGGTATACCATGGTAAATAGGTTACCTATTTACCATGGTATCTCTCCCCTGGGTGCGTTGTGTTTTGGTGAGCACTAATGCAGGAAAGCAGCGGGCGGGATGGCGAGCTTGTCCTGCTGCTCCAACACAAGCTACCTTAAGAGCCGGTACGATGCGGTCAATGGGTGAAGTTCGTCAGGAGTACTGCATAAAAAAAACGAGTGTGTTGTCGTGGCAGTTGGTGATCAAAGAAATAAAACAAAATAAAATCAATAAATAATAATGTCATAGACTTAAAGTCATACCTTTGAAGTCATAATGCATTGCAAGTGTTATTAGGGAATGTTGTGCTGTGTTTTCAAGCGCTTCAAGCGCTTCAATGTGACAGCGGGTGCGTTCACGGAGATCAGGAGCAGCCGGCGATCAAGAGCAGCCGCCGCAGGGGAGGGATACCATGGTAAATAGGTTACCTATTTACCATGGTATCTCTCCCCTGGGTTGCGTTGTGTTTTGGTGAGCACTAATGCAGGAAAGCAGCGGGCGGGATGGCGAGCTTGTCCTGCTGCTCCAACACAAATTACCTTAAGAGCCGGTACGATGCGGGCAATGGGTGAAGTTCGTCAGGAGTACTGCATAAAATAAACGAGTGTGTTGTCGTGGCAGTTGGTGATCAAAGAAATAAAACAAAATAAAATCAATAAATAATAATGTCATAGACTTAAAGTCATACCTTTGAAGTCATAATGCATTGCAAGTGTTATTAGGGAATGTTGTGCTGTGTTTTCAAGCGCTTCAAGCGCTTCAATGTGACAGCGGGTGCGTTCACGGAGATCAGGAGCAGCCGGCGATCAAGAGCTGCCGCTGCAGGGGAGGGATACCATGGTAAATAGGTTACCTATTTACCATGGTATCTCTCCCCTGGGTGCGTTGTGTTTTGGTGAGCACTAATGCAGGAAAGCAGCGGGCGGGATGGCGAGCTTGTCCTGCTGCTCCAACACAAGCTACCTTAAGAGCCGGTACGATGCGGTCAATGGGTAAAGTTCGTCAGGAGTACTGCATGAAAAAACCAGGTGTGTTGTCGTGGCAGTTGGTGATCAAAGAAATAAAACAAAATAAAATCAATAAATAATAATGTCATAGACTTAAAGTCATACCTTTGAAGTCATAATGCATTGCAAGTGTTATTAGGGAATGTTGTGCTGTGTTTTCAAGCGCTTCAAGCGCTTCAATGTGACAGCGGGTGCGTTCACGGAGATCAGGAGCAGCCGGAGATCAAGAGCTGCCGCCGCAGGGGAGGGATACCATGGTAAATAGGTTACCTATTTACCATGGTATCTCTCCCCTGGGTGCGTTGTGTTTTGGTGAGCACTAATGCAGGAAAGCAGCGGGCGGGATGGCGAGCTTGTCCTGCTGCTCCAACACAAGCTACCTTAAGAGCCGGTACGATGCGGTCAATGGGTGAAGTTCGTCAGGAGTACTGCATGAAAAAACCAGTCTGTTGTCGTGGCAGTTGGTGATCAAAGAAATAAAACAAAATAAAATCAATAAATAATAATGTCATAGACTTAAAGTCATACCTTTGAAGTCATAATGCATTGCAAGTGTTATTAGGGAATGTTGTGCTGTGTTTTCAAGCGCTTCAAGCGCTTCAATGTGACAGCGGGTGCGTTCACGGAGATCAACAGCAGCCGGAGATCAAGAACAGCCGCCGCAGGGGAGGTATACCATGGTAAATAGGTTACCTATTTACCATGGTATCTCTCCCCTGGGTGCGTTGTGTTTTGGTGAGCACTAATGCAGGAAAGCAGCGGGCGGGATGGCGAGCTTGTCCTGCTGCTCCAACACAAGCTACCTTAAGAGCCGGTACGATGCGGTCAATGGGTGAAGTTCGTCAGGAGTACTGCATAAAAAAACGAGTGTGTTGTCGTGGCAGTTGGTGATCAAAGAAATAAAACAAAATAAAATCAATAAATAATAATGTCATAGACTTAAAGTCATACCTTTGAAGTCATAATGCATTGCAAGTGTTATTAGGGAATGTTGTGCTGTGTTTTCAAGCGCTTCAAGCGCTTCAATGTGACAGCGGGTGCGTTCACGGAGATCAGGAGCAGCCGGCGATCAAGAGCAGCCGCCGCAGGGGAGGGATACCATGGTAAATAGGTTACCTATTTACCATGGTATCTCTCCCCTGGGTGCGTTGTGTTTTGGTGAGCACTAATGCAGGAAAGCAGCGGGCGGGATGGCGAGCTTGTCCTGCTGCTCCAACACAAATTACCTTAAGAGCCGGTACGATGCGGGCAATGGGTGAAGTTCGTCAGGAGTACTGCATAAAATAAACGAGTGTGTTGTCGTGGCAGTTGGTGATCAAAGAAATAAAACAAAATAAAATCAATAAATAATAATGTCATAGACTTAAAGTCATACCTTTGAAGTCATAATGCATTGCAAGTGTTATTAGGGAATGTTGTGCTGTGTTTTCAAGCGCTTCAAGCGCTTCAATGTGACAGCGGGTGCGTTCACGGAGATCAGGAGCAGCCGGCGATCAAGAGCTGCCGCCGCAGGGGAGGGATACCATGGTAAATAGGTTACCTATTTACCATGGTATCTCTCCCCTGGGTGCGTTGTGTTTTGGTGAGCACTAATGCAGGAAAGCAGCGGGCGGGATGGCGAGCTTGTCCTGCTGCTCCAACACAAGCTACCTTAAGAGCCGGTACGATGAGGGCAATGGGTGAAGTTCGTCAGGAGTAAGCATAAAAAAACGAGTGTGTTGTCGTGGCAGTTGGTGATCAAAGAAATAAAACAAAATAAAATCAATAAATAATAATGTCATAGACTTAAAGTCATACCTTTAAAGTCATAATGCATTGCAAGTGTTATTAGGGAATGTTGTGCTGTGTTTTCAAGCGCTTCAAGCGCTTCAATGTGACAGCGGGTGCGTTCACGGAGATCAACAGCAGCCGGAGATCAAGAACAGCCGCCGCAGGGGAGGGATACCATAGTAAATAGGTTACCTATTTACCATGGTATTTCTCCCCTGGGTGCGTTGTGTTTTGGTGAGCACTAATGCAGGAAAGCAGCGGGCGGGATGGCGAGCTTGTCCTGCTGCTCCAACACAAGTTACCTTAAGAGCCGGTACGATGCGGGCAATGGGTGAAGTTCGTCAGGAGTACTGCATAAAAAAAACGAGTGTGTTGTCGTGGCAGTTGGTGATCAAAGAAATAAAACAAAATAAAATCAATAAATAATAATGTCATAGAATTAAAGTCATACCTTTGAAGTCATAATGCATTGCAAGTGTTATTAGGGAATGTTGTGCTGTGTTTTCAAGCGCTTCATGCGCTTCAATGTGACAGCGGGTGCGTTCACGGAGATCAGGAGCAGCCGGCGATCAAGAGCAGCCGCCGCAGGGGAGGGATACCATGGTAAATAGGTTACCTATTTACCATGGTATCTCTCCCCTAGGTGCGTTGTGTTTTGGTGAGCACTAATGCAGGAAAGCAGCGGGCGGGATGGCGAGCTTGTCCTGCTGCTCCAACACAAGTTACCTTAAGAGCCGGTACGATGCGGGCAATGGGTGAAGTTCGTCAGGAGTACTGCATAAAAAAAACGAGTGTGTTGTCGTGGCAGTTGGTGATCAAAGAAATAAAACAAAATAAAATCAATAAATAATAATGTCATAGACTTAAAGTCATACCTTTAAAGTCATAATGCATTGCAAGTGTTATTAGGGAATGTTGTGCTGTGTTTTCAAGCGCTTCAAGCGCTTCAATGTGACAGCGGGTGCGTTCACGGAGATCAACAGCAGCCGGAGATCAAGAACAGCCGCCGCAGGGGAGGGATACCATAGTAAATAGGTTACCTATTTACCATGGTATCTCTCCCCTGGGTGCGTTGTGTTTTGGTGAGCACTAATGCAGGAAAGCAGCGGGCGGGATGGCGAGCTTGTCCTGCTGCTCCAACACAAGTTACCTTAAGAGCCGGTACGATGCGGGCAATGGGTGAAGTTCGTCAGGAGTACTGCATAAAAAAAACGAGTGTGTTGTCGTGGCAGTTGGTGATCAAAGAAATAAAACAAAATAAAATCAATAAATAATAATGTCATAGACTTAAAGTCATACCTTTAAAGTCATAATGCATTGCAAGTGTTATTAGGGAATGTTGTGCTGTGTTTTCAAGCGCTTCAAGCGCTTCAATGTGACAGCGGGTGCGTTCACGGAGATCAACAGCAGCCGGAGATCAAGAGCAGCCGCCGAAGGGGAGGGATACCATGGTAAATAGGTTACCTATTTACCATGGTATCTCTCCCCTGGGTGCGTTGTGTTTTGGTGAGCACTAATGCAGGAAAGCAGCGGGCGGGATGGCGAGCTTGTCCTGCTGCTCCAACACAAGCTACCTTAAGAGCCGGTACGATGCGGTCAATGGGTGAAGTTCGTCAGGAGTACTGCATGATAAAACCAGTGTGTTGTCGTGGCAGTTGGTGATCAAAGAAATAAAACAAAATAAAATCAATAAATAATAATGTCATAGACTTAAAGTCATACCTTTGAAGTCATAATGCATTGCAAGTGTTATTAGGGAATGTTGTGCTGTGTTTTCAAGCGCTTCAAGCGCTTCAATGTGACAGCGGGTGCGTTCACGGAGATCAACAGCAGCCGGAGATCAAGAACAGCCGCCGCAGGGGAGGTATACCATGGTAAATAGGTTACCTATTTACCATGGTATCTCTCCCCTGGGTGCGTTGTGTTTTGGTGAGCACTAATGCAGGAAAGCAGCCGGCGGGATGGCGAGCTTGTCCTGCTGCTCCAACACAAGCTACCTTAAGAGCCGGTACGATGCGGTCAATGGGTGAAGTTCGTCAGGAGTACTGCATAAAAAAACGAGTGTGTTGTCGTGGCAGTTGGTGATCAAAGAAATAAAACAAAATAAAATCAATAAATAATAATGTCATAGACTTAAAGTCATACCTTTAAAGTCATAATGCATTGCAAGTGTTATTAGGGAATGTTGTGCTGTGTTTTCAAGCGCTTCAAGCGCTTCAATGTGACAGCGGGTGCGTTCACGGAGATCAACAGCAGCCGGAGATCAAGAGCAGCCGCCGCAGGGGAGGGATACCATGGTAAATAGGTTACCTATTTACCATGGTATCTCTCCCCTAGGTGCGTTGTGTTTTGGTGAGCACTAATGCAGGAAAGCAGCGGGCGGGATGGCGAGCTTGTCCTGCTGCTCCAACACAAGTTACCTTAAGAGCCGGTACGATGCGGGCAATGGGTGAAGTTCGTCAGGAGTACTGCATAAAAAAAAAACGAGTGTGTTGTCGTGGCAGTTGGTGATCAAAGAAATAAAAGAAAATAAAATCAATAAATAATAATGTCATAGACTTAAAGTCATACCTTTGAAGTCATAATGCATTGCAAGTGTTATTAGGGAATGTTGTGCTGTGTTTTCAAGCGCTTCAAGCGCTTCAATGTGACAGCGGGTGCGTTCACGGAGATCAGGAGCAGCCGGAGATCAAGAGCAGCCGCCGCAGGGGAGGGATACCATGGTAAATAGGTTACCTATTTACCATGGTATCTCTCCCCTGGGTGCGTTGTGTTTTGGTGAGCACTAATGCAGGAAAGCAGCGGGCGGGATGGCGAGCTTGTCCTGCTGCTCCAACACAAGCTACCTTAAGAGCCGGTACGATGCGGTCAATGGGTGAAGTTCGTCAGGAGTACTGCATGATAAAACCAGTGTGTTGTCGTGGCAGTTGGTGATCAAAGAAATAAAAGAAAATAAAATCAATAAATAATAATGTCATAGACTTAAAGTCATACCTTTGAAGTCATAATGCATTGCAAGTGTTATTAGGGAATGTTGTGCTGTGTTTTCAAGCGCTTCAAGCGCTTCAATGTGACAGCGGGTGCGTTCACGGAGATCAACAGCAGCCGGAGATCAAGAACAGCCGCCGCAGGGGAGGTATACCATGGTAAATAGGTTACCTATTTACCATGGTATCTCTCCCCTGGGTGCGTTGTGTTTTGGTGAGCACTAATGCAGGAAAGCAGCCGGCAGGATGGCGAGCTTGTCCTGCTGCTCCAACACAAGCTACCTTAAGAGCCGGTACGATGCGGTCAATGGGTGAAGTTCGTCAGGAGTACTGCATAAAAAAACGAGTGTGTTGTCGTGGCAGTTGGTGATCAAAGAAATAAAACAAAATAAAATCAATAAATAATAATGTCATAGACTTAAAGTCATACCTTTGAAGTCATAATGCATTGCAAGTGTTATTAGGGAATGTTGTGCTGTGTTTTCAAGCGCTTCAAGCGCTTCAATGAGACAGCGGGTGCGTTCACGGAGATCAGGAGCAGCCGGCGATCAAGAGCAGCCGCCGCAGGGGAGGGATACCATGGTAAATAGGTTACCTATTTACCATGGTATCTCTCCCCTAGGTGCGTTGTGTTTTGGTGAGCACTAATGCAGGAAAGCAGCGGGCGGGATGGCGAGCTTGTCCTGCTGCTCCAACACAAGTTACCTTAAGAGCCGGTACGATGCGGGCAATGGGTGAAGTTCGTCAGGAGTACTGCATAAAAAAAAACGAGTGTGTTGTCGTGGCAGTTGGTGATCAAAGAAATAAAAGAAAATAAAATCAATAAATAATAATGTCATAGACTTAAAGTCATACCTTTGAAGTCATAATGCATTGCAAGTGTTATTAGGGAATGTTGTGCTGTGTTTTCAAGCGCTTCAAGCGCTTCAATGTGACAGCGGGTGCGTTCACGGAGATCAGGAGCAGCCGGAGATCAAGAGCAGCCGCCGCAGGGGAGGGATACCATGGTAAATAGGTTACCTATTTACCATGGTATCTCTCCCCTGGGTGCGTTGTGTTTTGGTGAGCACTAATGCAGGAAAGCAGCGGGCGGGATGGCGAGCTTGTCCTGCTGCTCCAACACAAGCTACCTTAAGAGCCGGTACGATGAGGGCAATGGGTGAAGTTCGTCAGGAGTAAGCATAAAAAAAACGAGTGTGTTGTCGTGGCAGTTGGTGATCAAAGAAATAAAACAAAATAAAATCAATAAATAATAATGTCATAGACTTAAAGTCATACCTTTGAAGTCATAATGCATTGCAAGTGTTATTAGGGAATGTTGTGCTGTGTTTTCAAGCGCTTCAAGCGCTTCAATGTGACAGCGGGTGCGTTCACGGAGATCAGGAGCAGCCGGAGATCAAGAGCAGCCGCCGCAGGGGAGGGATACCATGGTAAATAGGTTACCTATTTACCATGGTATCTCTCCCCTGGGTGCGTTGTGTTTTGGTGAGCACTAATGCAGGAAAGCAGCGGGCGGGATGGCGAGCTTGTCCTGCTGCTCCAACACAAGCTACCTTAAGAGCCGGTACGATGAGGTTACCTATTTACCATGGTATCTCTCCCCTGGGTGCGTTGTGTTTTGGTGAGCACTAATGCAGGAAAGCAGCGGGCGGGATGGCGAGCTTGTCCTGCTGCTCCAACACAAGCTACCTTAAGAGCCGGTACGATGCGGTCAATGGGTGAAGTTCGTCAGGAGTACTGCATAAAAAAAACGAGTGTGTTGTCGTGGCAGTTGGTGATCAAAGAAATAAAACAAAATAAAATCAATAAATAATAATGTCATAGACTTAAAGTCATACCTTTGAAGTCATAATGCATTGCAAGTGTTATTAGGGAATGTTGTGCTGTGTTTTCAAGCACTTCAAGCGCTTCAATGTGACAGCGGGTGCGTTCACGGAGATCAACAGCAGCCGGAGATCAAGAACAGCCGCCGCAGGGGAGGGATACCATGGTAAATAGGTTACCTATTTACCATGGTATCTCTCCCCTGGGTGCGTTGTGTTTTGGTGAGCACTAATGCAGGAAAGCAGCGGGCAGGATGGCGAGCTTGTCCTGCTGCTCCAACACAAGTTACCTTAAGAGCCGGTACGATGCGGTCAATGGGTGAAGTTCGTCAGGAGTACTGCATAAAAAAACGAGTGTGTTGTCGTGGCAGTTGGTGATCAAAGAAATAAAACAAAATAAAATCAATAAATAATAATGTCATAGACTTAAAGTCATACATTTGAAGTCATAATGCATTGCAAGTGTTATTAGGGAATGTTGTGCTGTGTTTTCAAGCGCTTCAAGCGCTTCAATGTGACAGCGGGTGCGTTCACGGAGATCAACAGCAGCCGGAGATCAAGAACAGCCGCCGCAGGGGAGGGATACCATGGTAAATAGGTTACCTATTTACCATGGTATCTCTCCCCTGGGTGCGTTGTGTTTTGGTGAGCACTAATGCAGGAAAGCAGCGGGCGGGATGGCGAGCTTGTCCTGCTGCTCCAACACAAGCTACCTTAAGAGCCGGTACGATGCGGTCAATGGGTGAAGTTCGTCAGGAGTACTGCATGAAAAAACCAGTGTGTTGTCGTGGCAGTTGGTGATCAAAGAAATAAAACAAAATAAAATCAATAAATAATAATGTCATAGACTTAAAGTCATACCTTTGAAGTCATAATGCATTGCAAGTGTTATTAGGGAATGTTGTGCTGTGTTTTCAAGCGCTTCAAGCGCTTCAATGTGACAGCGGGTGCGTTCACGGAGATCAGGAGCAGCCGGAGATCAAGAGCAGCCGCAGCAGGGGAGGGATACCATGGTAAATAGGTTACCTATTTACCATGGTATCTCTCCCCTGGGTGCGTTGTGTTTTGGTGAGCACTAATGTAGGAAAGCAGCGGGCGGGATGGCGAGCTTGTCCTGCTGCTCCAACACAAGCTACCTTAAGAGCCGGTACGATGCGGTCAATGGGTGAAGTTCGTCAGGAGTACTGCATGAAAAAACCAGTGTGTTGTCGTGGCAGTTGGTGATCAAAGAAATAAAACAAAATAAAATCAATAAATAATAATGTCATAGACTTAAAGTCATACCTTTGAAGTCATAATGCATTGCAAGTGTTATTAGGGAATGTTGTGCTGTGTTTTCAAGCGCTTCAAGCGCTTCAATGTGACAGCGGGTGCGTTCACGGAGATCAACAGCAGCCGGAGATCAAGAACAGCCGCCGCAGGGGAGGGATACCATGGTAAATAGGTTACCTATTTACCATGGTATCTCTCCCCTGGGTGCGTTGTGTTTTGGTGAGCACTAATGCAGGAAAGCAGCGGGCGGGATGGCGAGCTTGTCCTGCTGCTCCAACACAAGTTACCTTAAGAGCCGGTACGATGCGGTCAATGGGTGAAGTTCGTCAGGAGTACTGCATAAAAAAACGAGTGTGTTGTCGTGGCAGTTGGTGATCAAAGAAATAAAACAAAATAAAATCAATAAATAATAATGTCATAGACTTAAAGTCATACCTTTGAAGTCATAATGCATTGCAAGTGTTATTAGGGAATGTTGTGCTGTGTTTTCAAGCGCTTCAAGCGCTTCAATGTGACAGCGGGTGCGTTCACGGAGATCAGGAGCAGCCGGAGATCAAGAGCTGCCGCCGCAGGGGAGGGATACCATGGTAAATAGGTTACCTATTTACCATGGTATCTCTCCCCTGGGTGCGTTGTGTTTTGGTGAGCACTAATGCAGGAAAGCAGCGGGCGGGATGGTGAGCTTGTCCTGCTGCTCCAACACAAGCTACCTTAAGAGCCGGTACGATGCGGTCAATGGGTGAAGTTCGTCAGGAGTACTGCATGAAAAAACCAGTCTGTTGTCGTGGCAGTTGGTGATCAAAGAAATAAAACAAAATAAAATCAATAAATAATAATGTCATAGACTTAAAGTCATACCTTTGAAGTCATAATGCATTGCAAGTGTTATTAGGGAATGTTGTGCTGTGTTTTCAAGCGCTTCAAGCGCTTCAATGTGACAGCGGGTGCGTTCACGGAGATCAGGAGCAGCCGGAGATCAAGAGCAGCCGCCGCAGGGGAGGGATACCATGGTAAATAGGTTACCTATTTACCATGGTATCTCTCCCCTGGGTGCGTTGTGTTTTGGTGAGCACTAATGCAGGAAAGCAGCGGGCGGGATGGCGAGCTTGTCCTGCTGCTCCAACACAAGCTACCTTAAGAGCCGGTACGATGCGGTCAATGGGTGAAGTTCGTCAGGAGTACTGCATGAAAAAACCAGTGTGTTGTCGTGGCAGTTGGTGATCAAAGAAATAAAACAAAATAAAATCAATAAATAATAATGTCATAGACTTAAAGTCATACCTTTGAAGTCATAATGCATTGCAAGTGTTATTAGGGAATGTTGTGCTGTGTTTTCAAGCGCTTCAAGCGCTTCAATGTGACAGCGGGTGCGTTCACGGAGATCAACAGCAGCCGGAGATCAAGAACAGCCGCCGCAGGGGAGGTATACCATGGTAAATAGGTTACCTATTTACCATGGTATCTCTCCCCTGGGTGCGTTGTGTTTTGGTGAGCACTAATGCAGGAAAGCAGCGGGCGGGATGGCGAGCTTGTCCTGCTGCTCCAACACAAGCTACCTTAAGAGCCGGTACGATGCGGGCAATGGGTGAAGTTCGTCAGGAGTAAGCATAAAAAAAACGAGTGTGTTGTCGTGGCAGTTGGTGATCAAAGAAATAAAACAAAATAAAATCAATAAATAATAATGTCATAGACTTAAAGTCATACCTTTAAAGTCATAATGCATTGCAAGTGTTATTAGGGAATGTTGTGCTGTGTTTTCAAGCGCTTCAAGCTTCAATGTGACAGCGGGTGCGTTCACGGAGATCAACAGCAGCCGGAGATCAAGAGCAGCCGCCGCAGGGGAGGGATACCATAGTAAATAGGTTACCTATTTACCATGGTATCTCTCCCCTGGGTGCGTTGTGTTTTGGTGAGCACTAATGCAGGAAAGCAGCGGGCGGGATGGCGAGCTTGTCCTGCTGCTCCAACACAAGTTACCTTAAGAGCCGGTACGATGCGGGCAATGGGTGAAGTTCGTCAGGAGTACTGCATAAAAAAAACGAGTGTGTTGTCGTGGCAGTTGGTGATCAAAGAAATAAAACAAAATAAAATCAATAAATAATAATGTCATAGACTTAAAGTCATACATTTGAAGTCATAATGCATTGCAAGTGTTATTAGGGAATGTTGTGCTGTGTTTTCAAGCGCTTCAAGCGCTTCAATGTGACAGCGGGTGCGTTCACGGAGATCAACAGCAGCCGGAGATCAAGAACAGCCGCCGCAGGGGAGGGATACCATGGTAAATAGGTTACCTATTTACCATGGTATCTCTCCCCTGGGTGCGTTGTGTTTTGGTGAGCACTAATGCAGGAAAGCAGCGGGCGGGATGGCGAGCTTGTCCTGCTGCTCCAACACAAGCTACCTTAAGAGCCGGTACGATGCGGTCAATGGGTGAAGTTCGTCAGGAGTACTGCATGAAAAAACCAGTGTGTTGTCGTGGCAGTTGGTGATCAAAGAAATAAAACAAAATAAAATCAATAAATAATAATGTCATAGACTTAAAGTCATACCTTTGAAGTCATAATGCATTGCAAGTGTTATTAGGGAATGTTGTGCTGTGTTTTCAAGCGCTTCAAGCGCTTCAATGTGACAGCGGGTGCGTTCACGGAGATCAGGAGCAGCCGGAGATCAAGAGCAGCCGCAGCAGGGGAGGGATACCATGGTAAATAGGTTACCTATTTACCATGGTATCTCTCCCCTGGGTGCGTTGTGTTTTGGTGAGCACTAATGTAGGAAAGCAGCGGGCGGGATGGCGAGCTTGTCCTGCTGCTCCAACACAAGCTACCTTAAGAGCCGGTACGATGCGGTCAATGGGTGAAGTTCGTCAGGAGTACTGCATGAAAAAACCAGTGTGTTGTCGTGGCAGTTGGTGATCAAAGAAATAAAACAAAATAAAATCAATAAATAATAATGTCATAGACTTAAAGTCATACCTTTGAAGTCATAATGCATTGCAAGTGTTATTAGGGAATGTTGTGCTGTGTTTTCAAGCGCTTCAAGCGCTTCAATGTGACAGCGGGTGCGTTCACGGAGATCAACAGCAGCCGGAGATCAAGAACAGCCGCCGCAGGGGAGGGATACCATGGTAAATAGGTTACCTATTTACCATGGTATCTCTCCCCTGGGTGCGTTGTGTTTTGGTGAGCACTAATGCAGGAAAGCAGCGGGCGGGATGGCGAGCTTGTCCTGCTGCTCCAACACAAGTTACCTTAAGAGCCGGTACGATGCGGTCAATGGGTGAAGTTCGTCAGGAGTACTGCATAAAAAAACGAGTGTGTTGTCGTGGCAGTTGGTGATCAAAGAAATAAAACAAAATAAAATCAATAAATAATAATGTCATAGACTTAAAGTCATACCTTTGAAGTCATAATGCATTGCAAGTGTTATTAGGGAATGTTGTGCTGTGTTTTCAAGCGCTTCAAGCGCTTCAATGTGACAGCGGGTGCGTTCACGGAGATCAGGAGCAGCCGGAGATCAAGAGCTGCCGCCGCAGGGGAGGGATACCATGGTAAATAGGTTACCTATTTACCATGGTATCTCTCCCCTGGGTGCGTTGTGTTTTGGTGAGCACTAATGCAGGAAAGCAGCGGGCGGGATGGCGAGCTTGTCCTGCTGCTCCAACACAAGCTACCTTAAGAGCCGGTACGATGCGGTCAATGGGTGAAGTTCGTCAGGAGTACTGCATGAAAAAACCAGTCTGTTGTCGTGGCAGTTGGTGATCAAAGAAATAAAACAAAATAAAATCAATAAATAATAATGTCATAGACTTAAAGTCATACCTTTGAAGTCATAATGCATTGCAAGTGTTATTAGGGAATGTTGTGCTGTGTTTTCAAGCGCTTCAAGCGCTTCAATGTGACAGCGGGTGCGTTCACGGAGATCAGGAGCAGCCGGAGATCAAGAGCTGCCGCCGCAGGGGAGGGATACCATGGTAAATGGTAAATAGGTTACCTAAATAGGTTACCTATTTACCATGGTATCTCTTCCCCTGGGTGCGTTGTGTTTTGGTGAGCACTAATGCAGGAAAGCAGCGGGCGGGATGGCGAGCTTGTCCTGCTGCTCCAACACAAGTTACCTTAAGAGCCGGTACGATGCGGGCAATGGGTGAAGTTCGTCAGGAGTACTGCATAAAAAAACGAGTGTGTTGTCGTGGCAGTTGGTGATCAAAGAAATAAAACAAAATAAAATCAATAAATAATAATGTCATAGACTTAAAGTCATACCTTTGAAGTCATAATGCATTGCAAGTGTTATTAGGGAATGTTGTGCTGTGTTTTCAAGCGCTTCAAGCGCTTCAATGTGACAGCGGGTGCGTTCACGGAGATCAGGAGCAGCCGGAGATCAAGAGCAGCCGCCGCAGGGGAGGGATACCATGGTAAATAGGTTACCTATTTACCATGGTATCTCTCCCCTGGGTGCGTTGTGTTTTGGTGAGCACTAATGCAGGAAAGCAGCGGGCGGGATGGCGAGCTTGTCCTGCTGCTCCAACACAAGCTACCTTAAGAGCCGGTACGATGCGGGCAATGGGTGAAGTTCGTCAGGAGTACTGCATAAAAAAACGAGTGTGTTGTCGTGGCAGTTGGTGATCAAAGAAATAAAACAAAATAAAATCAATAAATAATAATGTCATAGACTTAAAGTCATACCTTTGAAGTCATAATGCATTGCAAGTGTTATTAGGGAATGTTGTGCTGTGTTTTCAAGCGCTTCAAGCGCTTCAATGTGACAGCGGGTGCGTTCACGGAGATCAGGAGCAGCCGGAGATCAAGAACAGCCGCCGCAGGGGAGGGATACCATGGTAAATAGGTTACCTATTTACCATGGTATCTCTCCCCTGGGTGCGTTGTGTTTTGGTGAGCACTAATGCAGGAAAGCAGCGGGCGGGATGGCGAGCTTGTCCTGCTGCTCCAACACAAGCTACCTTAAGAGCCGGTACGATGCGGTCAATGGGTGAAGTTCGTCAGGAGTACTGCATGAAAAAACCAGTCTGTTGTCGTGGCAGTTGGTGATCAAAGAAATAAAACAAAATAAAATCAATAAATAATAATGTCATAGACTTAAAGTCATACCTTTGAAGTCATAATGCATTGCAAGTGTTATTAGGGAATGTTGTGCTGTGTTTTCAAGTGCTTCAATGTGCTGCTCTGCAAGGTTTGGAGACAGCGGGTGTGTTCACGGAGATCAAGAGCAGCCGGCGTAAAACACAACGCACCCAGGGGAGAGATACCATGGTAAATAGGTTACCTATTTACCTATTTTTGTTTCGGCGAACGGTTTTGGTGAGCACTAATGCAGGAAAGCAGCGGGCGGGATGGCGAGCTTGTCCTGCTGCTCCAACACAAGCTACCTTAAGAGCCGGTACGATGCGGTCAATGGGTGAAGTTCGTCAGGAGTACTGCATTAAAAAACCAGTGTGTTGTCGTGGCAGTTGGTGATCAAAGAAATAAAACAAATAAAATCAATAAATAATAATGTCATAGACTTAAAGTCATACCTTTGAAGTCATAATGCATTGCAAGTGTTATTAGGGAATGTTGTGCTGTGTTTTCAAGCGCTTCAAGCGCTTCAATGTGACAGCGGGTGCGTTCACGGAGATCAGGAGCAGCCGGAGATCAAGAGCAGCCGCCGCAGGGGAGGGATACCATGGTAAATAGGTTACCTATTTACCATGGTATCTCTCCCCTGGGTGCGTTGTGTTTTGGTGAGCACTAATGCAGGAAAGCAGCGGGCGGGATGGCGAGCTTGTTCTGCTGCTCCAACACAAGCTACCTTAAGAGCCGGTACGATGCGGTCAATGGGTGAAGTTCGTCAGGAGTACTGCATAAAAAAACGAGTGTGTTGTCGTGGCAGTTGGTGATCAAAGAAATAAAACAAAATAAAATCAATAAATAATAATGTCATAGACTTAAAGTCATACCTTTGAAGTCTTAATGCATTGCAAGTGTTATTAGGGAATGTTGTGCTGTGTTTTCAAGCGCTTCAAGCGCTTCAATGTGACAGCGGGTGCGTTCACGGAGATCAGGAGCAGCCGGAGATCAAGAGCAGCCGCCGCAGGGGAGGGATACCATGGTAAATAGGTTACCTATTTACCATGGTATCTCTCCCCTGGGTGCGTTGTGTTTTGGTGAGCACTAATGCAGGAAAGCAGCGGGCGGGATGGCGAGCTTGTCCTGCTGCTCCAACACAAGTTACCTTAAGAGCCGGTACGATGCGGTCAATGGGTGAAGTTCGTCAGGAGTACTGCATAAAAAAAAGAGTGTGTTGTCGTGGCAGTTGGTGATCAAAGAAATAAAACAAAATAAAATCAATAAATAATAATGTCATAGACTTAAAGTCATACCTTTGAAGTCATAATGCATTGCAAGTGTTATTAGGGAATGTTGTGCTGTGTTTTCAAGCGCTTCAAGCGCTTCAATGTGACAGCGGGTGCGTTCACGGAGATCAACAGCAGCCGGAGATCAAGAACAGCCGCCGCAGGGGAGGGATACCATGGTAAATAGGTTACCTATTTACCATGGTATCTCTCCCCTGGCTGCGTTGTGTTTTGGTGAGCACTAATGCAGGAAAGCAGCGGGCGGGATGGCGAGCTTGTCCTGCTGCTCCAACACAAGCTACCTTAAGAGCCGGTACGATGCGGTCAATGGGTGAAGTTCGTCAGGAGTACTGCATGAAAAAACCAGTGTGTTGTCGTGGCAGTTGGTGATCAAAGAAATAAAACAAAATAAAATCAATAAATAATAATGTCATAGACTTAAAGTCATACCTTTGAAGTCATAATGCATTGCAAGTGTTATTAGGGAATGTTGTGCTGTGTTTTCAAGCGCTTCAAGCGCTTCAATGTGACAGCGGGTGCGTTCACCGAGATCAGGAGCAGCCGGAGATCAAGAGCAGCCGCCGCAGGGGAGGGATACCATGGTAAATAGGTTACCTATTTACCATGGTATCTCTCCCCTGGGTGCGTTGTGTTTTGGTGAGCACTAATGCAGGAAAGCAGCGGGCGGGATGGCGAGCTTGTCCTGCTGCTCCAACACAAGCTACCTTAAGAGCCGGTACGATGCGGGCAATGGGTGAAGTTCGTCAGGAGTACTGCATAAAAAAACGAGTGTGTTGTCGTGGCAGTTGGTGATCAAAGAAATAAAACAAAATAAAATCAATAAATAATAATGTCATAGACTTAAAGTCATACCTTTGAAGTCATAATGCATTGCAAGTGTTATTAGGGAATGTTGTGCTGTGTTTTCAAGCGCTTCAAGCGCTTCAATGTGACAGCGGGTGCGTTCACGGGGATCAGGAGCAGCCGGAGATCAAGAGCAGCCACCGCAGGGGAGGGATACCATGGTAAATAGGTTACCTATTTACCATGGTATCTCTCCCCTGGGTGCGTTGTGTTTTGGTGAGCACTAATGCAGGAAAGCAGCGGGCGGGATGGCGAGCTTGTCCTGCTGCTCCAACACAAGTTACCTTAAGAGCCGTTACGATGCGGTCAATGGGTGAAGTTCTTCAGGAGTACTGCATAAAAAAACGAGTGTGTTGTCGTGGCAGTTGGTGATCAAAGAAATAAAACAAAATAAAATCAATAAATAATAATGTCATAGACTTAAAGTCATACCTTTGAAGTCATAATGCATTGCAAGTGTTATTAGGGAATGTTGTGCTGTGTTTTCAAGCGCTTCAAGCGCTTCAAAGTGACAGCGGGTGCGTTCACGGAGATCAACAGCAGCCGGAGATCAAGAACAGCCGCCGCAGGGGAGGGATACCATGGTAAATAGGTTACCTATTTACCATGGTATCTCTCCCCTGGGTGCGTTGTGTTTTGGTGAGCACTAATGCAGGAAAGCAGCGGGCGGGATGGCGAGCTTGTCCTGCTGCTCCAACACAAGCTACCTTAAGAGCCGGTACGATGCGGTCAATGGGTGAAGTTCGTCAGGAGTACTGCATGAAAAAAACAGTGTGTTGTCGTGGCAGTTGGTGATCAAAGAAATGAAACAAAATAAAATCAATAAATAATAATGTCATAGACTTAAAGTCATACCTTTGAAGTCATAATGCATTGCAAGTGTTATTAGGGAATGTTGTGCTGTGTTTTCAAGCGTTTCAAGCGCTTCAATGTGACAGCGGGTGCGTTCACGGAGATCAGGAGCAGCCGGAGATCAAGAGCAGCCGCCGCAGGGGAGGGATACCATGGTAAATAGGTTACCTATTTACCATGGTATCTCTCCCCTGGGTGCGTTGTGTTTTGGTGAGCACTAATGCAGGAAAGCAGCGGGCGGGATGGCGAGCTTGTCCTGCTGCTCCAACACAAGCTACCTTAAGAGCCGGTACGATGCGGTCAATGGGTGAAGTTCGTCAGGAGTACTGCATAAAAAAACGAGTGTGTTGTCGTGGCATTTGGTGATCAAAGAAATAAAACAAAATAAAATCAATAAATAATAATGTCATAGACTTAAAGTCATACCTTTGAAGTCATAATGCATTGCAAGTGTTATTAGGGAATGTTGTGCTGTGTTTTCAAGCGCTTCAAGCGCTTCAATGTGACAGCGGGTGCGTTCACGGAGATCAACAGCAGCCGGAGATCAAGAACAGCCGCCGCAGGGGAGGGATACCATGGTAAATAGGTTACCTATTTACCATGGTATCTCTCCCCTGGGTGCTTTGTGTTTTGGTGAGCACTAATGCAGGAAAGCAGCGGGCGGGATGGCGAGCTTGTCCTGCTGCTCCAACACAAGCTACCTTAAGAGCCGGTACGATGCGGTCAATGGGTGAAGTTCGTCAGGAGTACTGCATGAAAAAACCAGTGTGTTGTCGTGGCAGTTGGTGATCAAAGAAATAAAACAAAATAAAATCAATAAATAATAATGTCATAGACTTAAAGTCATACCTTTGAAGTCATAATGCATTGCAAGTGTTATTAGGGAATGTTGTGCTGTGTTTTCAAGCGCTTCAAGCGCTTCAATGTGACAGCGGGTGCGTTCACGGAGATCAACAGCAGCCGGAGATCAAGAACAGCCGCCGCAGGGGAGGGATACCATGGTAAATAGGTTACCTATTTACCATGGTATCTCTCCCCTGGGTGCGTTGTGTTTTGGTGAGCACTAATGCAGGAAAGCAGCGGGCGGGATGGCGAGCTTGTCCTGCTGCTCCAACACAAGCTACCTTAAGAGCCGGTACGATGCGGGCAATGGGTGAAGTTCGTCAGGAGTAAGCATAAAAAAACGAGTGTGTTGTCGTGGCAGTTGGTGATCAAAGAAATAAAACAAAATAAAATCAATAAATAATAATGTCATAGACTTAAAGTCATACCTTTAAAGTCATAATGCATTGCAAGTGTTATTAGGGAATGTTGTGCTGTGTTTTCAAGCGTTTCAATGTGCTGCTCTTCAAGGTTTGGAGACAGCGGGTGCGTTCACGGAGATCAAGAGCAGCCGGCGTAAAACACAACGCACCCAGGGGAGAGATACCATGGTAAATAGGTTACCTATTTACCTATTTTTGTTTCGGCGAACGGTTTTGGTGAGCACTAATGCAGGAAAGCAGCGGGCGGGATGGCGAGCTTGTCCTGCTGCTCCAACACAAGCTACCTTAAGAGCCGGTACGATGCGGTCAATGGGTGAAGTTCGTCAGGAGTACTGCATGAAAAAAACAGTGTGTTGTCGTGGCAGTTGGTGATCAAAGAAATAAAACAAAATAAAATCAATAAATAATAATGTCATAGACTTAAAGTCATACCTTTGAAGTCATAATGCATTGCAAGTGTTATTAGGGAATGTTGTGCTGTGTTTTCAAGCGCTTCAAGCGCTTCAATGTGACAGCGGGTGCGTTCACGGAGATCAGGAGCAGCCGGAGATCAAGAGCAGCCGCGCATGGGAGGGATACCATGGTAAATAGGTTACCTATTTACCATGGTATCTCTATTACCTATTTACCATGGTATCTCTCCCCTGGGTGCGTTGTGTTTTGGTGAGCACTAATGCAGGAAAGCAGCGGGCGGGATGGCGAGCTTGTCCTGCTGCTCCAACACAAGCTACCTTAAGAGCCGGTACGATGCGGGCAATGGGTGAAGTTCGTCAGGAGTAAGCATAAAAAAAACGAGTGTGTTCTCGTGGCAGTTGGTGATCAAAGAAATAAAACAAAATAAAATCAATAAATAATAATGTCATAGACTTAAAGTCATACCTTTAAAGTCATAATGCATTGCAAGTGTTATTAGGGAATGTTGTGCTGTGTTTTCAAGCGCTTCAATGTGCTGCTCTGCAAGGTTTGGAGACAGCGGGTGCGTTCACGGAGATCAAGAGCAGCCGGCGCAAAACACAACGCACCCAGGGGAGAGATACCATGGTAAATAGGTTACCTATTTACATATTTTTGTTTCGGCGAACGGTTTTGGTGAGCACTAATGCAGGAAAGCAGCGGGCGGGATGGCGAGTTTGTCCTGCTGCTCCAACACAAGCTACCTTAAGAGCCGGTACGATGCGGTCAATGGGTGAAGTTCGTCAGGAGTACTGCATAAAAAAACGAGTGTGTTGTCGTGGCATTTGGTGATCAAAGAAATAAAACAAAATAAAATCAATAAATAATAATGTCATAGACTTAAAGTCATACCTTTGAAGTCATAATGCATTGCAAGTGTTATTAGGGAATGTTGTGCTGTGTTTTCAAGCGCTTCAAGCGCTTCAATGTGACAGCGGGTGCGTTCACGGAGATCAACAGCAGCCGGAGATCAAGAACAGCCGCCGCAGGGGAGGGATACCATGGTAAATAGGTTACCTATTTACCATGGTATCTCTCCCCTGGGTGCGTTGTGTTTTGGTGAGCACTAATGCAGGAAAGCAGCGGGCGGGATGGCGAGCTTGTCCTGCTGCTCCAACACAAGCTACCTTAAGAGCCGGTACGATGCGGTCAATGGGTGAAGTTCGTCAGGAGTACTGCATGAAAAAACCAGTGTGTTGTCGTGGCAGTTGGTGATCAAAGAAATAAAACAAAATAAAATCAATAAATAATAATGTCATAGACTTAAAGTCATACCTTTGAAGTCATAATGCATTGCAAGTGTTATTAGGGAATGTTGTGCTGTGTTTTCAAGCGCTTCAAGCGCTTCAATGTGACAGCGGGTGCGTTCACGGAGATCAACAGCAGCCGGAGATCAAGAACAGCCGCCGCAGGGGAGGGATACCATGGTAAATAGGTTACCTATTTACCATGGTATCTCTCCCCTGGGTGCGTTGTGTTTTGGTGAGCACTAATGCAGGAAAGCAGCGGGCGGGATGGCGAGCTTGTCCTGCTGCTCCAACACAAGCTACCTTAAGAGCCGTTACGATGCGGTCAATGGGTGAAGTTCGTCAGGAGTACTGCATAAAAAAACGAGTGTGTTGTCGTGGCAGTTGGTGATCAAAGAAATAAAACAAAATAAAATCAATAAATAATAATGTCATAGACTTAAAGTCATACCTTTAAAGTCATAATGCATTGCAAGTGTTATTAGGGAATGTTGTGCTGTGTTTTCAAGCGCTTCAATGTGACAGCGGGTGCGTTCACGGAGATCAGGAGCATCCGGAGATCAAGAGCAGCCGCCGCAGGGGAGGGATACCATGGTAAAAAGGTTACCTATTTACCATGGTATCTCTCCCCTGGGTGCGTTGTGTTTTGGTGAGCACTAATGCAGGAAAGCAGCGGGCGGGATGGCGAGCTTGTCCTGCTGCTCCAACACAAGCTACCTTAAGAGCCGGTACGATGCGGGCAATGGGTGAAGTTCGTCAGGAGTAAGCATAAAAAAAACGAGTGTGTTGTCGTGGCAGTTGGTGATCAAAGAAATAAAACAAAATAAAATCAATAAATAATAATGTCATAGACTTAAAGTCATACCTTTAAAGTTATAATGCATTGCAAGTGTTATTAGGGAATGTTGTGCTGTGTTTTCAAGCGCTTCAATGTGCTGCTCTGCAAGGTTTGGAGACAGCGGGTGCGTTCACGGAGATCAAGAGCAGCCGGCGTAAAACACAACGCACCCAGGGGAGAGATACCATGGTAAATAGGTTACCTATTTACCTATTTTTGTTTCGGCGAACGGTTTTGGTGAGCACTAATGCAGGAAAGCAGCGGGCGGGATGGCGAGCTTGTCCTGCTGCTCCAACACAAGCTACCTTAAGAGCCGGTACGTTGCGGTCAATGGGTGAAGTTCGTCAGGAGTACTGCATAAAAAAACGAGTGTGTTGTTGTGGCAGTTGGTGATCAAAGAAATAAAACAAAATAAAATCAATAAATAATAATGTCATAGACTTAAAGTCATACCTTTGAAGTCATAATGCATTGCAAGTGTTATTAGGGAATGTTGTGCTGTGTTTTCAAGCGCTTCAAACGCTTCAATGTGACAGCGGGTGCGTTCACGGAGATCAGGAGCAGCCGGAGATCAAGAGCAGCCGCCGCAGGGGAGGGATACCATGGTAAATAGGTTACCTATTTACCATGGTATCTCTCCCCTGGGTGCGTTGTGTTTTGGTGAGCACTAATGCAGGAAAGCAGCGGGCGGGATGGCGAGCTTGTCCTGCTGCTCCAACACAAGCTACCTTAAGAGCCGGTACGATGCGGTCAATGGGTGAAGTTCGTCAGGAGTACTGCATGAAAAAACGAGTGTGTTGTTGTGGCAGTTGGTGATCAAAGAAATAAAACAAAATAAAATCAATAAATAATAATGTCATAGACTTAAAGTCATACCTTTGAAGTCATAATGCATTGCAAGTGTTATTAGGGAATGTTGTGCTGTGTTTTCAAGCGCTTCAAACGCTTCAATGTGACAGCGGGTGCGTTCACGGAGATCAGGAGCAGCCGGAGATCAAGAGCAGCCGCCGCAGGGGAGGGATATCATGGTAAATAGGTTACCTATTTACCATGGTATCTCTCCCCTGGGTGCGTTGTGTTTTGGTGAGCACTAATGCAGGAAAGCAGCGGGCGGGATGGCGAGCTTGTCCTGCTGCTCCAACACAAGCTACCTTAAGAGCCGGTACGATGCGGTCAATGGGTGAAGTTCGTCAGGAGTACTGCATAAAAAAACGTGTGTGTTGTCGTGGCAGTTGGTGATCAAAGAAATAAAACAAAATAAAATCAATAAATAATAATGTCATAGACTTAAAGTCATACCTTTGAAGTCATAATGCATTGCAAGTGTTATTAGGGAATGTTGTGCTGTGTTTTCAAGCGCTTCAAGCGCTTCAATGTGACAGCGGGTGCGTTCACGGAGATCAGGAGCAGCCGGAGATCAAGAGCAGCCGCCGCAGGGGAGGGATATCATGGTAAATAGGTTACCTATTTACCATGGTATCTCTCCCCTGGGTGCGTTGTGTTTTGGTGAGCACTAATGCAGGAAAGCAGCGGGCGGGATGGCGAGCTTGTCCTGCTGCTCCAACACAAGCTACCTTAAGAGCCGGGTACGATGCGGGCAATGGGTGAAGTTCGTCAGAAGTAAGCATAAAAAAACGAGTGTGTTGTCGTGGCAGTTGGTGATCAAAGAAATAAAACAAAATAAAATCAATAAATAATAATGTCATAGACTTAAAGTCATACCTTTAAAGTCATAATGCATTGCAAGTGTTATTAGGGAATGTTGTGCTTTGTTTTCAAGCGCTTCAATGTGCTGCTCTGCAAGGTTTGGAGACAGCGGGTGCGTTCACGGAGATCAAGAGCAGCCGGCGCAAAACACAACGCACCCAGGGGAGAGATACCATGGTAAATAGGTTACCTATTTACCTATTTTTGTTTCGGCGAACGGTTTTGGTGAGCACTAATGCAGGAAAGCAGCGGGCGGGATGGCGAGCTTGTCCTGCTGCTCCAACACAAGCTACCTTAAGAGCCGGTACGATGCGGTCAATGGGTGAAGTTCATCAGGAGTACTGCATAAAAAAACGAGTGTGTTGTCGTGGCAGTTGGTGATCAAAGAAATAAAACAAAATAAAATCAATAAATAATAATGTCATAGACTTAAAGTCATACCTTTGAAGTCATAATGCATTGCAAGTGTTATTAGGGAATGTTATGCTGTGTTTTCAAGCGCTTCAAACGCTTCAATGTGACAGCGGGTGCGTTCACGGAGATCAGGAGCAGCCGGAGATCAAGAGCAGCCGCCGCAGGGGAGGGATATCATGGTAAATAGGTTACCTATTTACCATGGTATCTCTCCCCTGGGTGCGTTGTGTTTTGGTGAGCACTAATGCAGGAAAGCAGCGGGCGGGATGGCGAGCTTGTCCTGCTGCTCCAACACAAGCTACCTTAAGAGCCGGTACGATGCGGTCAATGGGTGAAGTTCGTCAGGAGTACTGCATAAAAAAACGTGTGTGTTGTCGTGGCAGTTGGTGATCAAAGAAATAAAACAAAATAAAATCAATAAATAATAATGTCATAGACTTAAAGTCATACCTTTGAAGTCATAATGCATTGCAAGTGTTATTAGGGAATGTTATGCTGTGTTTTCAAGCGCTTCAAACGCTTCAATGTGACAGCGGGTGCGTTCACGGAGATCAGGAGCAGCCGGAGATCAAGAGCAGCCGCCGCAGGGGAGGGATATCATGGTAAATAGGTTACCTATTTACCATGGTATCTCTCCCCTGGGTGCGTTGTGTTTTGGTGAGCACTAATGCAGGAAAGCAGCGGGCGGGATGGCGAGCTTGTCCTGCTGCTCCAACACAAGCTACCTTAAGAGCCGGTACGATGCGGTCAATGGGTGAAGTTCGTCAGGAGTACTGCATAAAAAAACGTGTGTGTTGTCGTGGCAGTTGGTGATCAAAGAAATAAAACAAAATAAAATCAATAAATAATAATGTCATAGACTTAAAGTCATACCTTTGAAGTCATAATGCATTGCAAGTGTTATTAGGGAATGTTGTGCTGTGTTTTCAAGCGCTTCAAGCGCTTCAATGTGACAGCGGGTGCGTTCACGGAGATCAGGAGCAGCCGGAGATCAAGAGCAGCCGCCGCAGGGGAGGGATACCATGGTAAATAGGTTACCTATTTACCATGGTATCTCTCCCCTGGGTGCGTTGTGTTTTGGTGAGCACTAATGCAGGAAAGCAGCGGGCGGGATGGCGAGCTTGTCCTGCTGCTCCAACACAAGCTACCTTAAGAGCCGGTACGATGCGGGCAATGGGTGAAGTTCGTCAGAAGTAAGCATAAAAAAACGAGTGTGTTGTCGTGGCAGTTGGTGATCAAAGAAATAAAACAAAATAAAATCAATAAATAATAATGTCATAGACTTAAAGTCATACCTTTAAAGTCATAATGCATTGCAAGTGTTATTAGGGAATGTTGTGCTTTGTTTTCAAGCGCTTCAATGTGCTGCTCTGCAAGGTTTGGAGACAGCGGGTGCGTTCACGGAGATCAAGAGCATCCGGCGCAAAACACAACGCACCCAGGGGAGAGATACCATGGTAAATAGGTTACCTATTTACCTATTTTTGTTTCGGCGAACGGTTTTGGTGAGCACTAATGCAGGAAAGCAGCGGGCGGGATGGCGAGCTTGTCCTGCTGCTCCAACACAAGCTACCTTAAGAGCCGGTACGATGCGGTCAATGGGTGAAGTTCGTCAGGAGTACTGCATGAAAAAACCAGTGTGTTGTCGTGGCAGTTGGTGATCAAAGAAATAAAACAAAATAAAATCAATAAATAATAATGTCATAGACTTAAAGTCATACCTTTGAAGTCATAATGCATTGCAAGTGTTATTAGGGAATGTTGTGCTGTGTTTTCAAGCGCTTCAAGCGCTTCAATGTGACAGCGGGTGCGTTCACGGAGATCAACAGCAGCCGGAGATCAAGAGCAGCCGCCGCAGGGGAGGGATACCATAGTAAATAGGTTACCTATTTACCATGGTATCTCTCCCCTGGGTGCGTTGTGTTTTGGTGAGCACTAATGCAGGAAAGCAGCGGGCGGGATGGCGAGCTTGTCCTGCTGCTCCAACACAAGCTACCTTAAGAGCCGGTACGATGCGGTCAATGGGTGAAGTTCGTCAGGAGTACTGCATAAAAAAACGAGTGTGTTGTCGTGGCAGTTGGTGATCAAAGAAATAAAACAAAATAAAATCAATAAATAATAATGTCATAGACTTACAGTCATACCTTTGAATTCATAATGCATTGCAACTGTTATTAGGGAATGTTGTGCTGTGTTTTCAAGCGCTTCAAGCGCTTCAATGTGACAGCGGGTGCGTTCACGGAGATCAGGAGCATCCGGAGATCAAGAGCAGCCGCCGCAGGGGAGGGATACCATGGTAAATAGGTTACCTATTTACCATGGTATCTCTCCCCTGGGTGCGTTGTGTTATGGTGAGCACTAATGCAGGAAAGCAGCGGGCGGGATGGCGAGCTTGTCCTGCTGCTCCAACACAAGCTACCTTAAGAGCCGGTACGATGCGGGCAATGGGTGAAGTTCGTCAGGAGTAAGCATAAAAAAATCGAGTGTGTTGTCGTGGCAGTTGGTGATCAAAGAAATAAAACAAAATAAAATCAATAAATAATAATGTCATAGACTTAAAGTCATACCTTTAAAGTCATAATGCATTGCAAGTGTTATTAGGGAATGTTGTGCTGTGTTTTCAAGCGCTTCAATGTGCTGCTCTGCAAGGTTTGGAGACAGCGGGTGCGTTCACGGAGATCAAGAGCAGCCGGCGCAAATCACAACACACCCAGGGGAGAGATACCATGGTAAATAGGTTACCTATTTACCTATTTTTGTTTCGGCCAACGGTTTTGGTGAGCACTAATGCAGGAAAGCAGCGGGCGGGATGGCGAGCTTGTCCTGCTGCTCCAAACACAAGTTACCTTAAGAGCCGGTACGATGCGGGCAATGGGTGAAGTTCGTCAGGAGTACTGCATAAAAAAAACGAGTGTGTTGTCGTGGCAGTTGGTGATCAAAGAAATAAAACAAAATAAAATCAATAAATAATAATGTCATAGACTTAAAGTCATACATTTGAAGTCATAATGCATTGCAAGTGTTATTAGGGAATGTTGTGCTGTGTTTTCAAGCGCTTCAAGCGCTTCAATGTGACAGCGGGTGCGTTCACGGAGATCAGGAGCAGCCGGAGATCAAGAACAGCCGCCGCAGGGGAGGGATACCATGGTAAATAGGTTACCTATTTACCATGGTATCTCTCCCCTGGGTGCGTTGTGTTTTGGTGAGCACTAATGCAGGAAAGCAGCGGGCGGGATGGCGAGCTTGTCCTGCTGCTCCAACACAAGCTACCTTAAGAGCCGGTACGATGCGGGCAATGGGTGAAGTTCGTCAGGAGTACTGCATAAAAAAACGAGTGTGTTGTCGTGGCAGTTGGTGATCAAAGAAATAAAACAAAATAAAATCAATAAATAATAATGTCATATGCTGTGTTTTCAAGCGCTTCAAGCGCTTCAATGTGACAGCGGGTGCGTTCACGGAGATCAACAGCAGACGGAGATCAAGAGCAGCCGCCGCAGGGGAGGGATACCATGGTATCTCTCCCCTGGGTGCGTTGTGTTTTGGTGAGCACTAATGCAGGAAAGCAGCGGGCGGGATGGCGAGCTTGTCCTGCTGCTCCAACACAAGCTACCTTAAGAGCCGGTACGATGCGGGCAATGGGTGAAGTTCATCAGGAGTAAGCATAAAAAAAACGAGTGTGTTGTCGTGGCAGTTGGTGATCAAAGAAATAAAACAAAATAAAATCAATAAATAATAATGTCATAGACTTAAAGTCATACCTTTAAAGTCATAATGCATTGCAAGTGTTATTAGGGAATGTTGTGCTGTGTTTTCAAGCGCTTCAATGTGCTGCTCTGCAAGGTTTGGAGACAGCGGGTGCGTTCACGGAGATCAAGAGCAGCCGGCGCAAAACACAACGCACCCAGGGGAGAGATACCATGGCAAATAGGTTACCTATTTACCTATTTTTGTTTCGGCCAACGGTTTTGGTGAGCACTAATGCAGGAAAGCAGCGGGCGGGATGGCGAGCTTGTCCTGCTGCTCCAACACAAGCTACCTTAAGAGCCGGTACGATGCGGTCAATGGGTGAAGTTCGTCAGGAGTACTGCATGAAAAAACCACTGTGTTGTCGTGGCAGTTGGTGATCAAAGAAATAAAATAAAATAAAATCAATAAATAATAATGTCATAGACTTAAAGTCATACCTTTGAAGTCATAATGCATTGCAAGTGTTATTAGGGAATGTTGTGCTGTGTTTTCAAGCGCTTCAAGCGCTTCAATGTGACAGCGGGTGCGTTCACGGAGATCAACAGCAGCCGGAGATCAAGAGCAGCCGCCGCAGGGGAGGGATACCATGGTACCTATTTACCATGGTATCTCTCCCCTGGGTGCGTTGTGTTTTGGCGAGCACTAATGCAGGAAAGCAGCGGGCGGGATGGCGAGCTTGTTCTGCTGCTCCAACACAAGCTACCTTAAGAGCCGGTACGATGCGGGCAATGGGTGAAGTTCGTCAGGAGTACTGCATAAAAAAACAAGTGTGTTGTCGTGGCAGTTGGTGATCAAAGAAATAAAACAAAATAAAATCAATAAATAATAATGTCATAGACTTAAAGTCATACCTTTGAAGTCATAATGCATTGCAAGTGTTATTAGGGAATGTTGTGCTTTGTTTTCAAGCGCTTCACTGTGCTGCTCTGCAAGGTTTGGAGACAGCGGGTGCGTTCACGGAGATCAGGAGCAGCCGGCGCAAAACACAACGCACAAAGCGGAGAGATACCATGGTAAATAGGTTAGCTATTTACCTATTTTTGTTTCGGCGAACGGTTTTGGTGAGCAGTAATGCAGGAAAGCAGCGGGCGGGATGGCGAGCTTGTCCTGCTGCTCCAACACAAGCTACCTTAAGAGCCGGTACGATGCGGGCAATGGGTGAAGTTCGTCAGGAGTACTGCATAAAAAAACGAGTGTGTTGTCGTGGCAGTTGGTGATCAAAGAAATAAAACAAAATAAAATCAATAAATAATAATGTCATAGACTTAAAGTCATACCTTTGAAGTCATAATGCATTGCAAGTGTTATTAGGGAATGTTGTGCTGTGTTTTCAAGCGCTTCAAGCGCTTCAATGTGACAGCGGGTGTGTTCACGGAGATCAAGAGCAGCCGGAGATGAAGAGCAGCCGCCGAAGGGGAGGGATACCATGGTAAATAGGTTACCTATTTACCATGGTATCTCTCCCCTGGGTGCGTTGTGTTTTGGTGAGCACTAATGCAGGAAAGCAGCGGGCGGGATGGCGAGCTTGTCCTGCTACTCCAACACAAGCTACCTTAAGAGCCGGTACGATGCGGGCAATGGGTGAAGTTCGTCAGGAGTACTGCATAAAAAAACGAGTGTGTTGTCGTGGCAGTTGGTGATCAAAGAAATAAAACAAAAATAAAATCAATAAATAATAATGTCATAGACTTAAAGTCATACCTTTGAAGTCATAATGCATTGCAAGTGTTATTAGGGAATGTTGTGCTGTGTTTTCAAGCGCTTCAAGCGCTTCAATGTGACAGCGGGTGCGTTCACGGAGATCAAGAGCAGCCGGAGATCAAGAGCAGCCGCCGCAGGGGAGGGATACCATGGTAAATAGGTTACCTATTTACCATGGTATCTCTCCCCTGGGTGCGTTGTGTTTTGGTGAGCACTAATGCAGGAAAGCAGCGGGCGGGATGGCGAGCTTGTCCTGCTGCTCCAACACAAGCTACCTTAAGAGCCGGTACGATGCGGGCAATGGGTGAAGTTCGTCAGGAGTACTGCATAAAAAAACGAGTGTGTTGTCGTGGCAGTTGGTGATCAAAGAAATAAAACAAAAATAAAATCAATAAATAATAATGTCATAGACTTAAAGTCATACCTTTGAAGTCATAATGCATTGCAAGTGTTATTACGGAATGTTGCGCTGTGTTTTCAAGCGCTTCAAGCGCTTCAATGTGACAGCGGGTGCGTTCACGGAGATCAAGAGCAGCCGGAGATCAAGAGCAGCCGCCGCAGGGGAGGGATACCATGGTAAATAGGTTACCTATTTACCATGGTATCTCTCCCCTGGGTGCGTTGTGTTTTGGTGAGCACTAATGCAGGAAAGCAGCGGGCGGGATGGCGAGCTTGTCCTGCTGCTCCAACACAAGCTACCTTGAGAGCCGGTACGATGCGGGCAATGGGTGAAGTTCGTCAGGAGTACTGCATAAAAAAACGAGTGTGTTGTCGTGGCAGTTGGTGATCAAAGAAATAAAACAAAATAAAATCAATAAATAATAATGTCATATGCTGTGTTTTCAAGCGCTTCAAGCGCTTCAATGTGACAGCGGGTGCGTTCACGGAGATCAACAGCAGACGGAGATCAAGAGCAGCCGCCGCAGGGGAGGGATACCATGGTATCTCTCCCCTGGGTGCGTTGTGTTTTGGTGAGCACTAATGCAGGAAAGCAGCGGGCGGGATGGCGAGCTTGTCCTGCTGCTCCAACACAAGCTACCTTAAGAGCCGGTACGATGCGGGCAATGGGTGAAGTTCGTCAGGAGTAAGCATAAAAAAAACGAGTGTGTTGTCGTGGCAGTTGGTGATCAAAGAAATAAAACAAAATAAAATCAATAAATAATAATGTCATAGACTTAAAGTCATACCTTTAAAGTCATAATGCATTGCAAGTGTTATTAGGGAATGTTGTGCTGTGTTTTCAAGCGCTTCAATGTGCTGCTCTGCAAGGTTTGGAGACAGCGGGTGCGTTCACGGAGATCAAGAGCAGCCGGCGCAAAACACAACGCACCCAGGGGAGAGATACCATGGTAAATAGGTTACCTATTTACCTATTTTTGTTTCGGCGAACGGTTTTGGTGAGCACTAATGCAGGAAAGCAGCGGGCGGGATGGCGAGCTTGTCCTGCTGCTCCAACACAAGCTACCTTAAGAGCCGGTACGATGCGGTCAATGGGTGAAGTTCGTCAGGAGTACTGCATGAAAAAACCACTGTGTTGTCGTGGCAGTTGGTGATCAAAGAAATAAAACAAAATAAAATCAATAAATAATAATGTCATAGACTTAAAGTCATACCTTTGAAGTCATAATGCATTGCAAGTGTTATTAGGGAATGTTGTGCTGTGTTTTCAAGCGCTGAGATCAACAGCAGCCGGAGATCAAGAGCAGCCGCCGCAGGGGAGGGATACCATGGTAAATAGGTTACCTATTTACCATGGTATCTCTCCCCTGGGTGCGTTGTGTTTTGGTGAGCACTAATGCAGGAAAGCAGCGGGCGGGATGGCGAGCTTGTCCTGCTGCTCCAACACAAGCTACCTTAAGAGCCGGTACGATGCGGTGAATGGGTGAAGTTCGTCAGGAGTACTGCATAAAAAAACGAGTGTGTTGTCGTGGCAGTTGGTGATCAAAGAAATAAAACAAAATAAAATCAATAAATAATAATGTCATAGACTTAAAGTCATACCTTTGAAGTCATAATGCATTGCAAGTGTTATTAGGGAATGTTGTGCTGTGTTTTCAAGCGCTTCAAGCGCTTCAATGTGACAGCGGGTGCGTTCACGGAGATCAACAGCAGCCGGAGATCAAGAGCAGCCACCGCAGGGGAGAGATACCATGGTAAATAGGTTACCTATTTACCATGGTATCTCTCCCCTGGGTGCGTTGTGTTTTGGCGAGCACTAATGCAGGAAAGCAGCGGGCGGGATGGCGAGCTTGTTCTGCTGCTCCAACACAAGCTACCTTAAGAGCCGGTACGATGCGGGCAATGGGTGAAGTTCGTCAGGAGTACTGCATAAAAAAACAAGTGTGTTGTCGTGGCAGTTGGTGATCAAAGAAATAAAACAAAATAAAATCAATAAATAATAATGTCATAGACTTAAAGTCATACCTTTGAAGTCATAATGCATTGCAAGTGTTATTAGGGAATGTTGTGCTTTGTTTTCAAGCGCTTCACTGTGCTGCTCTGCAAGGTTTGGAGACAGCGGGTGCGTTCACGGAGATCAGGAGCAGCCGGCGCAAAACACAACGCACAAAGGGGAGAGATACCATGGTAAATAGGTTAGCTATTTACCTATTTTTGTTTCGGCGAACGGTTTTGGTGAGCAGTAATGCAGGAAAGCAGCGGGCGGGATGGCGAGCTTGTCCTGCTGCTCCAACACAAGCTACCTTAAGAGCCGGTACGATGCGGGCAATGGGTGAAGTTCGTCAGGAGTACTGCATAAAAAAACGAGTGTGTTGTCGTGGCAGTTGGTGATCAAAGAAATAAAACAAAATAAAATCAATAAATAATAATGTCATAGACTTAAAGTCATACCTTTGAAGTCATAATGCATTGCAAGTGTTATTAGGGAATGTTGTGCTGTGTTTTCAAGCGCTTCAATGTGACAGCGGGTGTGTTCACGGAGATCAAGAGCAGCCGGAGATGAAGAGCAGCCGCCGAAGGGGAGGGATACCATGGTAAATAGGTTACCTATTTACCATGGTATCTCTCCCCTGGGTGCGTTGTGTTTTGGTGAGCACTAATGCAGGAAAGCAGCGGGCGGGATGGCGAGCTTGTCCTGCTACTCCAACACAAGCTACCTTAAGAGCCGGTACGATGCGGGCAATGGGTGAAGTTCGTCAGGAGTACTGCATAAAAAAACGAGTGTGTTGTCGTGGCAGTTGGTGATCAAAGAAATAAAACAAAAATAAAATCAATAAATAATAATGTCATAGACTTAAAGTCATACCTTTGAAGTCATAATGCATTGCAAGTGTTATTAGGGAATGTTGTGCTGTGTTTTCAAGCGCTTCAAGCGCTTCAATGTGACAGCGGGTGCGTTCACGGAGATCAAGAGCAGCCGGAGATCAAGAGCAGCCGCCGCAGGGGAGGGATACCATGGTAAATAGGTTACCTATTTACCATGGTATCTCTCCCCTGGGTGCGTTGTGTTTTGGTGAGCACTAATGCAGGAAAGCAGCGGGCGGGATGGCGAGCTTGTCCTGCTGCTCCAACACAAGCTACCTTAAGAGCCGGTACGATGCGGGCAATGGGTGAAGTTCGTCAGGAGTACTGCATAAAAAAACGAGTGTGTTGTCGTGGCAGTTGGTGATCAAAGAAATAAAACAAAAATAAAATCAATAAATAATAATGTCATAGACTTAAAGTCATACCTTTGAAGTCATAATGCATTGCAAGTGTTATTACGGAATGTTGCGCTGTGTTTTCAAGCGCTTCAAGCGCTTCAATGTGACAGCGGGTGCGTTCACGGAGATCAAGAGCAGCCGGAGATCAAGAGCAGCCGCCGCAGGGGAGGGATACCATGGTATCTCTCCCCTGGGTGCGTTGTGTTTTGGTGAGCACTAATGCAGGAAAGCAGCGGGCGGGATGGCGAGCTTGTCCTGCTGCTCCAACACAAGCTACCTTGAGAGCCGGTACGATGCGGGCAATGGGTGAAGTTCGTCAGGAGTACTGCATAAAAAAACGAGTGTGTTGTCGTGGCAGTTGGTGATCAAAGAAATAAAACAAAATAAAATCAATAAATAATAATGTCATATGCTGTGTTTTCAAGAGCTTCAAGCGCTTCAATGTGACAGCGGGTGCGTTCACGGAGATCAACAGCAGACGGAGATCAAGAGCAGCCGCCGCAGGGGAGGGATACCATGGTATCTCTCCCCTGGGTGCGTTGTGTTTTGGTGAGCACTAATGCAGGAAAGCAGCGGGCGGGATGGCGAGCTTGTCCTGCTGCTCCAACACAAGCTACCTTAAGAGCCGGTACGATGCGGGCAATGGGTGAAGTTCGTCAGGAGTAAGCATAAAAAAAACGAGTGTGTTGTCGTGGCAGTTGGTGATCAAAGAAATAAAACAAAATAAAATCAATAAATAATAATGTCATAGACTTAAAGTCATACCTTTAAAGTCATAATGCATTGCAAGTGTTATTAGGGAATGTTGTGCTGTGTTTTCAAGCGCTTCAATGTGCTGCTCTGCAAGGTTTGGAGACAGCGGGTGCGTTCACGGAGATCAAGAGCAGCCGGCGCAAAACACAACGCACCCAGGGGAGAGATACCATGGTAAATAGGTTACCTATTTACCTATTTTTGTTTTGGCGAACGGTTTTGGTGAGCACTAATGCAGGAAAGCAGCGGGCGGGATGGCGAGCTTGTCCTGCTGCTCCAACACAAGCTACCTTAAGAGCCGGTACGATGCGGTCAATGGGTGAAGTTCGTCAGGAGTACTGCATGAAAAAACCACTGTGTTGTCGTGGCAGTTGGTGATCAAAGAAATAAAACAAAATAAAATCAATAAATAATAATGTCATAGACTTAAAGTCATACCTTTGAAGTCATAATGCATTGCAAGTGTTATTAGGGAATGTTGTGCTGTGTTTTCAAGCGCTGAGATCAACAGCAGCCGGAGATCAAGAGCAGCCGCCGCAGGGGAGGGATACCATGGTAAATAGGTTACCTATTTACCATGGTATCTCTCCCCTGGGTGCGTTGTGTTTTGGTGAGCACTAATGCAGGAAAGCAGCGGGCGGGATGGCGAGCTTGTCCTGCTGCTCCAACACAAGCTACCTTAAGAGCCGGTACGATGCGGGCAATGGGTGAAGTTCGTCAGGAGTACTGCATAAAAAAAACGAGTGTGATGTCGTGGCAGATGGTGATCAAAGAAATAAAACAAAATAAAATCAATAAATAATAATGTCATAGACTTAAAGTCATACCTTTTAAGTCATAATGCATTGCAAGTGTTATTAGGGAATGTTGTGCTGTGTTTTCAAGCGCTTCAAGCGCTTCAATGTGACAGCGGGTGCGTTCACGGAGATCAACAGCAGCCGGAGATCAAGAACAGCCGCCGCAGGGGAGGGATACCATGGTAAATAGGTTACCTATTTACCATGGTATCTCTCCCCTGGGTGCGTTGTGTTTTGGTGAGCACTAATGCAGGAAAGCAGCGGGCGGGATGGCGAGCTTGTCCTGCTGCTCCAACACAAGTTACCTTAAGAGCCGGTACGATGCGGGCAATGGGTGAAGTTCGTCAGGAGTACTGCATAAAAAAAAAAACGAGTGTGTTGTCGTGGCAGTTGGTGATCAAAGAAATAAAACAAAATAAAATCAATAAATAATAATGTCATAGACTTAAAGTCATACCTTTAAAGTCATAATCCATTGCAAGTGTTATTAGGGAATGTTGTGCTGTGTTTTCAAGCGCTTCAATGTGCTGCTCTGCAAGGTTTGGAGACAGCGGGTGCGTTCACGGAGATCAAGAGCAGCCGGCGCAAAACACAACGCACCCAGGGGAGAGATACCATGGTAAATAGGTTACCTATTTACCTATTTTTGTTTCGGCGAACGGTTTTGGTGAGCACTAATGCAGGAAAGCAGCGGGCGGGATGGCGAGCTTGTCCTGCTGCTCCAACACAAGCTACCTCAAGAGCCGGTACGATGCGGTCAATGGGTGAAGTTCATCAGGAGTACTGCATGAAAAAACCACTGTGTTGTCGTGGCAGTTGGTGATCAAAGAAATAAAACAAAATAAAATCAATAAATAATAATGTCATAGACTTAAAGTCATACTTTTGAAGTCATAATGCATTGCATGTGTTATTAGGGAATGTTGTGCTGTGTTTTCAAGCGCTTCAAGCGCTTCAATGTGACAGCGGGTGCGTTCACGGAGATCAAGAGCAGCCGGTGATCAAGAGCAGCCGCCGCAGGGGAGGGATACCATGGTAAATAGGTTACCTATTTACCATGGTATCTCTCCCCTGGGTGCGTTGTGTTTTGGTGAGCACTAATGCAGGAAAGCAGCGGGCGGGATGGCGAGCTTGTCCTGCTGCTCCAACACAAGTTACCTTAAGAGCCGGTACGATGCGGGCAATGGGTGAAGTTCGTCAGGAGTACTGCATAAAAAAAACGAGTGTGTTGTCGTGGCAGTTGGTGATCAAAGAAATAAAACAAAATAAAATCAATAAATAATAATGTCATAGACTTAAAGTCATACCTTTGAAGTCATAATGCATTGCAAGTGTTATTAGGGAATGTTGTGCTGTGTTTTCAAGCGCTTCAAGCGCTTCAATGTGACAGCGGGTGCGTTCACGGAGATCAACAGCAGCCGGAGATCAAGAGCAGCCGCCGCAGGGGAGGGATACCATGGTAAATAGGTTAATTATTTACCATGGTATCTCTCCCCTGGGTGCGTTGTGTTTTGGTGAGCACTAATGCAGGAAAGCAGCGGGCGGGATGGCGAGCTTGTCCTGCTGCTCCAACACAAGTTACCTTAAGAGCCGGTACGATGCGGTCAATGGGTGAAGTTCGTCAGAGTACTGCATGAAAAAACCAGTGTGTTGTCGTGGCAGTTGGTGATCAAAGAAATAAAACAAAATAAAATCAATAAATAATAATGTCATAGACTTAAAGTCATACCTTTGAAGTCATAATGCATTGCAAGTGTTATTAGGGAATGTTGTGCTGTGTTTTCAAGCGCTTCAATGTGCTGCTCTGCAAGGTTTGGAGACAGCGGGTGCGTTCACGGAGATCAAGAGCAGCCGGCGCAAAACACAACGCACCCAGGGGAGAGATACCATGGTAAATAGGTTACCTGTTTACCTATTTTTGTTTCGGCGAACAGTTTTGGTGAGCACTAATGCAGGAAAGCAGCGGGCGGGATGGCGAGCTTGTCCTGCTGCTCCAACACAAGCTACCTTAAGAGCCGGTACGATGCGGTCAATGGGTGAAGTTCGTCAGGAGTACTGCATAAAAAAACGAGTGTGTTGTCGTGGCAGTTGGTGATCAAAGAAATAAAACAAAATAAAATCAATAAATAATAATGTCATAGACTTAAAGTCATACCTTTGAAGTCATAATGCATTGCAAGTGTTATTAGGGAATGTTGTGCTGTGTTTTCAAGCGCTTCAAGCGCTTCAATGTGACAGCGGGTGCGTTCACGGAGATCAAGAGCAGCCGGAGATGAAGAGCAGCCGCCGAAGGGGAGGGATACCATGGTTAATAGGTTACCTATTAATGTCTCTCCCCTGGGTGCGTTGTGTTTTGGTGAGCACTAATGCAGGAAAGCAGCGGGCGGGATGGCGAGCTTGTCCTGCTGCTCCAACACAAGCTACCTTAAGAGCCGGTACGATGCGGTCAATGGGTGAAGTTCGTCAGGAGTACTGCATGAAAAAACCAGTGTGTTGTCGTGGCAGTTGGTGATCAAAGAAATAAAACAAAATAAAATCAATAAATAATAATGTCATAGACTTAAAGTCATACCTTTAAATTCATAATGCATTGCAAGTGTTATTAGGGAATGTTGTGCTGTGTTTTCAAGCGCTTCAAGCGCTTCAATGTGACAGCGGGTGCGTTCACGGAGATCAACAGCAGCCGGAGATCAAGAGCAGCCGCCGCATGGGAGGGATACCATGGTAAATAGGTTACCTATTTACCATGGTATCTCTCCCCTGGGTGCGTTGTGTTTTGGTGAGCACTAATGCAGGAAAGCAGCGGGCGGGATGGCGAGCTTGTCCTGCTTCTCCAACACAAGCTACCTTAAGAGCCGGTACGATGCGGGCAATGGGTGAAGTTCGTCAGGAGTAAGCATAAAAAAAACGAGTGTGTTGTCGTGGCAGTTGGTGATCAAAGAAATAAAACAAAATAAAATCAATAAATAATAATGTCATAGACTTAAAGTCATACCTTTAAAGTCATAATGCATTGCAAGTGTTATTAGGGAATGTTGTGCTGTGTTTTCAAGCGCTTCAATGTGCTGCTCTGCAAGGTTTGGAGACAGCGGGTGCGTTCACGGAGATCAAGAGCAGCCGGCGCAAAACACAACGCACCCAGGGGAGAGATACCATGGTAAATAGGTTACCTATTTACCTATTTTTGTTTCGGCGAACGGTTTTGGTGAGCACTAATGCAGGAAAGCAGCGGGCGGGATGGTGAGCTTGTCCTGCTGCTCCAACACAAGCTACCATAAGAGCAGGTACGATGCGGTCAATGGGTGAAGTTCGTCAGGAGTACTGCATGAAAAAACCACTGTGTTGTCGTGGCAGTTGGTGATCAAAGAAATAAAACAAAATAAAATCAATAAATAATAATGTCATAGACTTAAAGTCATACCTTTGAAGTCATAATGCATTGCAAGTGTTATTAGGGAATGTTGTGCTGTGTTTTCAAGCGCTTCAAGCGCTTCAATGTGACAGCGGGTGCGTTCACGGAGATCAACAGCAGCCGGAGATCAAGAACAGCCGCCGCAGGGGAGGGATACCATGGTAAATAGGTTACCTATTTACCATGGTATCTCTCCCCTGGGTGCGTTGTGTTTTGGTGAGCACTAATGCAGGAAAGCAGCGGGCGGGATGGCGAGCTTGTCCTGCTGCTCCAACACAAGCTACCTTAAGAGCCGGTACGATGCGGTCAATGGGTGAAGTTCGTCAGGAGTACTGCATAAAAAAACGAGTGTGTTGTCGTGGCAGTTGGTGATCAAAGAAATAAAACAAAATAAAATCAATAAATAATAATGTCATAGACTTAAAGTCATACCTTTGAAGTCATAATGCATTGCAAGTGTTATTAGGGAATGTTGTGCTGTGTTTTCAAGCGCTTCAAGCGCTTCAATGTGACAGCGGGTGCGTTCACGGAGATCAGGAGCAGCCGGAGATCAAGAGCAGCCGCCGCAGGGGAGGGATACCATGGTAAATAGGTTACCTATTTACCATGGTATCTCTCCCCTGGGTGCGTTGTGTTTTGGTGAGCACTAATGCAGGAAAGCAGCAGGCGGGATGGCGAGCTTGTCCTGCTGCTCCAACACAAGCTACCTTAAGAGCCGGTACGATGCGGGCAATAGGTGAAGTTCGTCAGGAGTAAGCATAAAAAAAACGAGTGTGTTGTCGTGGCAGTTGGTGATCAAAGAAATAAAACAAAATAAAATCAATAAATAATAATGTCATAGACTTAAAGTCATACCTTTAAAGTCATAATGCATTGCAAGTGTTATTAGGGAATGTTGTGCTGTGTTTTCAAGCGCTTCAATGTGCTGCTCTGCAAGGTTTGGAGACAGCAGGTGCGTTCACGGAGATCAAGAGCAGCCGGCGCAAAACACAACGCACCCAGGGGAGAGATACCATGGTAAATAGGTTACCTATTTACCTATTTTTGTTTCGGCGAACGGTTTTGGTGAGCACTAATGCAGGAAAGCAGCGGGCGGGATGGCGAGCTTGTCCTGCTGCTCCAACACAAGCTACCTTAAGAGCCGGTACGATGCGGTCAATGGGTGAAGTTCGTCAGGAGTACTGCATAAAAAAACGAGTGTGTTGTCGTGGCAGTTGGTGATCAAAGAAATAAAACAAAATAAAATCAATAAATAATAATGTCATAGACTTAAAGTCATACCTTTGAAGTCATAATGCATTGCAAGTGTTATTAGGGAATGTTGTGCTGTGTTTTCAAGCGCTTCAAGCGCTTCAATGTGACAGCGGGTGCGTTCACGGAGATCAACAGCAGCCGGAGATCAAGAACAGCCGCCGCAGGGGAGGGATACCATGGTAAATAGGTTACCTATTTACCATGGTATCTCTCCCCTGGGTGCGTTGTGTTTTGGTGAGCACTAATGCAGGAAAGCAGCGGGCGGGATGGCGAGCTTGTCCTGCTGCTCCAACACAAGCTACCTTAAGAGCCGGTACGATGCGGTCAATGGGTGAAGTTCGTCAGGAGTACTGCATAAAAAAACGAGTGTGTTGTCGTGGCAGTTGGTGATCAAAGAAATAAAACAAAATAAAATCAATAAATAATAATGTCATAGACTTAAAGTCATACCTTTGAAGTCATAATGCATTGCAAGTGTTATTAGGGAATGTTGTGCTGTGTTTTCAAGCGCTTCAAGCGCTTCAATGTGACAGCGGGTGCGTTCACGGAGATCAGGAGCAGCCGGAGATCAAGAGCAGCCGCCGCAGGGGAGGGATACCATGGTAAATAGGTTACCTATTTACCATGGTATCTCTCCCCTGGGTGCGTTGTGTTTTGGTGAGCACTAATGCAGGAAAGCAGCAGGCGGGATGGCGAGCTTGTCCTGCTGCTCCAACACAAGCTACCATAAGAGCCGGTACGATGCGGGCAATGGGTGAAGTTCGTCAGGAGTAAGCATAAAAAAAACGAGTGTGTTGTCGTGGCAGTTGGTGATCAAAGAAATAAAACAAAATAAAATCAATAAATAATAATGTCATAGACTTAAAGTCATACCTTTAAAGTCATAATGCATTGCAAGTGTTATTAGGGAATGTTGTGCTGTGTTTTCAAGCGCTTCAATGTGCTGCTCTGCAAGGTTTGGAGACAGCAGGTGCGTTCACGGAGATCAAGAGCAGCCGGCGCAAAACACAACGCACCCAGGGGAGAGATACCATGGTAAATAGGTTACCTATTTACCTATTTTTGTTTCGGCGAACGGTTTTGGTGAGCACTAATGCAGGAAAGCAGCGGGCGGGATGGCGAGCTTGTCCTGCTGCTCCAACACAAGCTACCTTAAGAGCCGGTACGATGCGGTCAATGGGTGAAGTTCGTCAGGAGTACTGCATAAAAAAACGAGTGTGTTGTCGTGGCAGTTGGTGATCAAAGAAATAAAACAAAATAAAATCAATAAATAATAATGTCATAGACTTAAAGTCATACCTTTGAAGTCATAATGCATTGCAAGTGTTATTAGGGAATGTTGTGCTGTGTTTTCAAGCGCTTCAAGCGCTTCAATGTGACAGCGGGTGCGTTCACGGAGATCAACAGCAGCCGGAGATCAAGAGCAGCCGCCGCAGGGGAGGGATACCATGGTAAATAGGTTACCTATTTACCATGGTATCTCTCCACTGGGTGCGTTGTGTTTTGGTGAGCACTAATGCAGGAAAGCAGCGGGCGGGATGGCGAGCTTGTCCTGCTGCTCCAACACAAGCTACCTTAAGAGCCGGTACTATGCGGTCAATGGGTGAAGTTCGTCAGGAGTACTGCATGAAAAAAACAGTGTGTTGTCGTGGCAGTTGGTGATCAAAGAAATAAAACAAAATAAAATCAATAAATAATAATGTCACAGACTTAAAGTCATACCTTTGAAGTCATAATGCAATGCAAGTGTTATTAGGGAATGTTGTGCTGTGTTTTCAAGCGCTTCAAGCGCTTCAATGTGACAGCGGGTGCGTTCACGGAGATCAGGAGCAGCCGGAGATCAAGAGCAGCCGCCGCAGGGGAGGGATACCATGGTAAATAGGTTACCTATTTACCATGGTATCTCTCCCCTGGGTGCGTTGTGTTTTGGTGAGCACTAATGCAGGAAAGCAGCGGGCGGGATGGCGAGCTTGTCCTGCTGCTCCAACACAAGCTACCTTAAGAGCCGGTACGATGCGGGCAATGGGTGAAGTTCGTCAGGAGTAAGCATAAAAAAAACGAGTGTGTTGTCGTGGCAGTTGGTGATCAAAGAAATAAAACAAAATAAAATCAATAAATAATAATGTCATAGACTTAAAGTCATACCTTTAAAGTCATAATGCATTGCAAGTGTTATTAGGGAATGTTGTGCTGTGTTTTCAAGCGCTTCAATGTGCTGCTCTGCAAGGTTTGGAGACAGCGGGTGCGTTCACGGAGATCAAGAGCAGCCGGCGCAAAACACAACGCACCCAGGGGAGAGATACCATGGTAAATAGGTTACCTATTTACCTATTTTTGTTTCGGCGAACGGTTTTGGTGAGCACTAATGCAGGAAAGCTGCGGGCGGGATGGCGAGCTTGTCCTGCTGCTCCAACACAAGCTACCTTAAGAGCCGGTACGATGCGGTCAATGGGTGAAGTTCGTCAGGAGTACTGCATGAAAAAACCAGTGTGTTGTCGTGGCAGTTGGTGATCAAAGAAATAAAACAAAATAAAATCAATAAATAATAATGTCATAGACTTAAAGTCATACCTTTGAAGTCATAATGCATTGCAAGTGTTATTAGGGAATGTTGTGCTGTGTTTTCAAGCGCTTCAAGCGCTTCAATGTGACAGCGGGTGCGTTCACGGAGATCAGGAGCAGCCGGAGATCAAGAGCAGCCGCCGCAGGGGAGGGATACCATGGTAAATAGGTTACCTATTTACCATGGTATCTCTCCCCTGGGTGCGTTGTGTTTTGGTGAGCACTAATGCAGCAAAGCAGCAGGCGGGATGGCGAGCTTGTCCTGCTGCTCCAACACAAGCTACCTTAAGAGCCGGTACGATGCGGGCAATGGGTGAAGTTCGTCAGGAGTAAGCATAAAAAAAACGAGTGTGTTGTCGTGGCAGTTGGTGATCAAAGAAATAAAACAAAATAAAATCAATAAATAATAATGTCATAGACTTAAAGTCATACCTTTAAAGTCATAATGCATTGCAAGTGTTATTACTGAATGTTGTGCTGTGTTTTCAAGCACTTCAATGTGCTGCTCTGCAAGGTTTGGAGACAGCGGGTGCGTTCACGGAGATCAAGAGCAGCCGGCGCAAAACACAACGCACCCAGGGGAGAGATACCATGGTAAATAGGTTACCTATTTACCTATTTTTGTTTCGGCCAACGGTTTTGGTGAGCACTAATGCAGGAAAGCAGCGGGCGGGATGGCGAGCTTGTCCTGCTGCTCCAACACAAGCTACCTTAAGAGCAGGTACGATGCGGTCAATGGGTGAAGTTCGTCAGGAGTACTGCATGAAAAAACCAGTGTATTGTCGTGGCAGTTGGTGATCAAAGAAATAAAACAAAATAAAATCAATAAATAATAATGTCATAGACTTAAAGTCATACCTTTGAAGTCATAATGCATTGCAAGTGTTATTAGGGAATGTTGTGCTGTGTTTTCAAGCGCTTCAAGCGCTTCAATGTGACAGCGGGTGCGTTCACGGAGATCAACAGCAGCCGGAGATCAAGAGCAGCCGCCGCAGGGGAGGGATACCATAGTAGATAGGTTACCTATTTACCATGGTATCTCTCCCCTGGGTGCGTTGTGTTTTGGTGAGCACTAATGCAGGAAAGCAGCGGGCGGGATGGCGAGCTTGTCCTGCTGCTCCAACACAAGCTACCTTAAGAGCCGGTACGATGCGGTCAATGGGTGAAGTTCGTCAGGAGTACTGCATAAAAAAACGAGTGTGTTGTCGTGGCAGTTGGTGATCAAAGAAATAAAACAAAATAAAATCAATAAATAATAATGTCATAGACTTAAAGTCATACCTTTGAAGTCATAATGCATTGCAAGTGTTATTAGGGAATGTTGTGCTGTGTTTTCAAGCGCTTCAAGCGCTTCAATGTGACAGCGGGTGAGTTCACGGAGATCAGGAGCAGCCGGAGATCAAGAGCAGCCGCCGCAGGGGAGGGATACCATGGTAAATAGGTATCTCTCCCCTGGGTGCGTTGTGTTTTGGTGAGCACTAATGCAGCAAAGCAGCAGGCGGGATGGCGAGCTTGTCCTGCTGCTCCAACACAAGCTACCTTAAGAGCCGGTACGATGCGGGCAATGGGTGAAGTTCGTCAGGAGTAAGCATAAAAAAAACGAGTGTGTTGTCGTGGCAGTTTGTGATCAAAGAAATAAAACAAAATAAAATCAATAAATAATAATGTCATAGACTTAAAGTCATACCTTTAAAGTCATAATGCATTGCAAGTGTTATTACTGAATGTTGTGCTGTGTTTTCAAGCACTTCAATGTGCTGCTCTGCAAGGTTTGGAGACAGCGGGTGCGTTCACGGAGATCAAGAGCAGCCGGCGCAAAACACAACGCACCCAGGGGAGAGATACCATGGTAAATAGGTTACCTATTTACCTATTTTTGTTTCGGCCAACGGTTTTGGTGAGCACTAATGCAGGAAAGCAGCGGGCGGGATGGCGAGCTTGTCCTGCTGCTCCAACACAAGCTACCTTAAGAGCCGGTACGATGCGGTCAATGGGTGAAGTTCGTCAGGAGTACTGCATGAAAAAACCAGTGTGTTGTCGTGGCAGTTGGTGATCAAAGAAATAAAACAAAATAAAATCAATAAATAATAATGTCATAGACTTAAAGTCATACCTTTGAAGTCATAATGCATTGCAAGTGTTATTAGGGAATGTTGTGCTGTGTTTTCAAGCGCTTCAAGCGCTTCAATGTGACAGCGGGTGCGTTCACGGAGATCAACAGCAGCCGGAGATCAAGAGCAGCCGCCGCAGGGGAGGGATACCATAGTAAATAGGTTACCTATTTACCATGGTATCTCTCCCCTGGGTGCGTTGTGTTTTGGTGAGCACTAATGCAGGAAAGCAGCGGGCGGGATGGCGAGCTTGTCCTGCTGCTCCAACACAAGCTACCTTAAGAGCCGTTACGATGCGGTCAATGGGTGAAGTTCGTCAGGAGTACTGCATAAAAAAACGAGTGTGTTGTCGTGGCAGTTGGTGATCAAAGAAATAAAACAAAATAAAATCAATAAATAATAATGTCATAGACTTAAAGTCATACCTTTGAAGTCATAATGCATTGCAAGTGTTATTAGGGAATGTTGTGCTGTGTTTTCAAGCGCTTCAAGCGCTTCAATGTGACAGCGGGTGCGTTCACGGAGATCAGGAGCAGCCGGAGATCAAGAGCAGCCGCCGCAGGGTAGGGATACCATGGTAAATAGGTTACCTATTTACCATGGTATCTCTCCCCTGGGTGCGTTGTGTTTTGGTGAGCACTAATGCAGGAAAGCAGCGGGCGGGATGGCGAGCTTGTCCTGCTGCTCCAACACAAGCTACCTTAAGAGCCGGTACGATGCGGGCAATGGGTGAAGTTCGTCAGGAGTAAGCATAAAAAAAACGAGTGTGTTGTCGTGGCAGTTGGTGATCAAAGAAATAAAACAAAATAAAATCAATAAATAATAATGTCATAGACTTAAAGTCATACCTTTAAAGTCATAATGCATTGCAAGTGTTATTAGGGAATGTTGTGCTGTGTTTTCAAGCGCTTCAATGTGCTGCTCTGCAAGGTTTGGAGACAGCGGGTGCGTTCACGGAGATCAAGAGCAGCTGGCGCAAAACACAACGCACCCAGGGGAGAGATACCATGGTAAATAGGTTACCTATTTACCTATTTTTGTTTCGGCGAACGGTTTTGGTGAGCACTAATGCAGGAAAGCAGCGGGCGGGATGGCGAGCTTGTCCTGCTGCTCCAACACAAGCTACCTTAAGAGCCGGTACGATGCGGTCAATGGGTGAAGTTCGTCAGGAGTACTGCATGAAAAAACCAGTGTGTTGTCGTGGCAGTTGGTGATCAAAGAAATAAAACAAAATAAAATCAATAAATAATAATGTCATAGACTTAAAGTCATACCTTTGAAGTCATAATGCATTGCAAGTGTTATTAGGGAATGTTGTGCTGTGTTTTCAAGCGCTTCAAGCGCTTCAATGTGACAGCGGGTGCGTTAACGGAGATCAACAGCAGCCGGAGATCAAGAGCAGCCGCCGCAGGGGAGGGATACCATGGTAAATAGGTTACCTATTTACCATGGTATCTCTCCCCTGGGTGCGTTGTGTTTTGGTGAGCACTAATGCAGGAAAGCAGCGGGCGGGATGGCGAGCTTGTCCTGCTGCTCCAACACAAGCTACCTTAAGAGCCGGTACGATGCGGTCAATGGGTGAAGTTCGTCAGGAGTACTGCATAAAAAAACGAGTGTGTTGTCGTGGCAGTTGGTGATCAAAGAAATAAAACAAAATAAAATCAATAAATAATAATGTCATAGACTTAAAGTCATACCTTTAAAGTCATAATGCATTGCAAGTGTTATTAGGGAATGTTGTGCTGTGTTTTCAAGCGCTTCAAGCGCTTCAATGTGACAGCGGGTGCGTTCACGGAGATCAGGAGCAGCCGGAGATCAAGAGCAGCCGCCGCAGGGGAGGGATACCATGGTAAATAGGTTACCTATTTACCATGGTATCTCTCCCCTGGGTGCGTTGTGTTTTGGTGAGCACTAATGCAGGAAAGCAGCGGGCGGGATGGCGAGCTTGTCCTGCTGCTCCAACACAAGCTACCTTAAGAGCCGGTACGATGCGGGCAATGGGTGAAGTTCGTCAGGAGTAAGCATAAAAAAAACGAGTGTGTTGTCGTGGCAGTTGGTGATCAAAGAAATAAAACAAAATAAAATCAATAAATAATAATGTCATAGACTTAAAGTCATACCTTTAAAGTCATAATGCATTGCAAGTGTTATTAGGGAATGTTGTGCTGTGTTTTCAAGCGCTTCAATGTGCTGCTCTGCAAGGTTTGGAGACAGCGGGTGCGTTCACGGAGATCAAGAGCAGCCGGCGCAAAACACAACGCACCCAGGGGAGAGATACCATGGTAAATAGGTTACCTATTTACCTATTTTTGTTTCGGCGAACGGTTTTGGTGAGCACTAATGCAGGAAAGCAGCGGGCGGGATGGCGAGCTTGTCCTGCTGCTCCAACACAAGCTACCTTAAGAGCCGGTACGATGCGGTCAATGGGTGAAGTTCGTCAGGAGTACTGCATGAAAAAACCAGTGTGTTGTCGTGGAAGTTGGTGATCAAAGAAATAAAACAAAATAAAATCAATAAATAATAATGTCATAGACTTAAAGTCATACCTTTGAAGTCATAATGCATTGCAAGTGTTATTAGGGAATGTTGTGCTGTGTTTTCAAGCGCTTCAAGCGCTTCAATGTGACAGCGGGTGCGTTCACGGAGATCAGGAGCAGCCGGAGATCAAGAGCAGCCGCCGCAGGGGAGGGATACCATGGTAAATAGGTTACCTATTTACCATGGTATCTCTCCCCTGGGTGCGTTGTGTTTTGGTGAGCACTAATGCAGGAAAGCAGCGGGCGGGATGGCGAGCTTGTCCTGCTGCTCCAACACAAGCTACCTTAAGAGCCGGTACGATGCGGGCAATGGGTGAAGTTCGTCAGGAGTAAGCATAAAAAAATCGAGTGTGTTGTCGTGGCAGTTGGTGATCAAAGAAATAAAACAAAATAAAATCAATAAATAATAATGTCATAGACTTAAATCATACCTTTAAAGTCATAATGCATTGCAAGTATTATTAGGGAATGTTGTGCTGTGTTTTCAAGCGCTTCAATGTGCTGCTCTGCAAGGTTTGGAGACAGCGGTTGCGTTCACGGAGATCAAGAGCAGCCGGCGCAAAACACAACGCACCCAGGGGAGAGATACCATGGTAAATAGGTTACCTATTTACCTATTTTTGTTTCGGCCAACGGTTTTGGTGAGCACTAATGCAGGAAAGCAGCGGGCGGGATGGCGAGCTTGTCCTGCTGCTCCAACACAAGCTACCTTAAGAGCCGGTACGATGCGGTCAATGGGTGAAGTTCGTCAGGAGTACTGCATGAAAAAAACAGTGTGTTGTCGTGGCAGTTGGTGATCAAAGAAATAAAACAAAATAAAATCAATACATAATAATGTCATAGACTTAAAGTCATACCTTTGAAGTCATAATGCATTGCAAGTGTTATTAGGGAATGTTGTGCTGTGTTTTCAAGCGCTTCAAGCGCTTCAATGTGACAGCGGGTGCGTTCACGGAGATCAACAGCAGCCGGAGATCAAGAGCAGCCGCCGCAGGGGAGGGATACCATGGTAAATAGGTTACCTATTTACCATGGTATCTCTCCCCTGGGTGCGTTGTGTTTTGGTGAGCACTAATGCAGGAAAGCAGCGGGCGGGATGGCGAGCTTGTCCTGCTGCTCCAACACAAGTTACCTTAAGAGCCGGTACGATGCGGGCAATGGGTGAAGTTCGTCAGGAGTACTGCATAAAAAAAACGAGTGTGTTGTCGTGGCAGTTGGTGATCAAAGAAATAAAACAAAATAAAATCAATAAATAATAATGTCATAGACTTAAAGTCATACATTTGAAGTCATAATGCATTGCAAGTGGTATTAGGGAATGTTGTGCTGTGTTTTCAAGCGCTTCAAGCGCTTCAATGTGACAGCGGGTGCGTTCACGGAGATCAACAGCAGCCGGAGATCAAGAACAGCCGCCGCAGGGGAGGGATACCATGGTAAATAGGTTTCCTATTTACCATGGTATCTCTCCCCTGGGTGCGTTGTGTTTTGGTGAGCACTAATGCAGGAAAGCAGCGGGCGGGATGGCGAGCTTGTCCTGCTGCTCCAACACAAGCTACCTTAAGAGCCAGTACGATGCGGTCAATGGGTGAAGTGCGTCAAGAGTACTGCATAAAAAAACGAGTGTGTTGTCGTGGCAGTTGGTGATCAAAGAAATAAAACAAAATAAAATCAATAAATAATAATGTCATAGACTTAAAGTCATACCTTTGAAGTCATAATGAATTGCAAGTGTTATTAGGGAATGTTGTGCTGTGTTTTCAAGCGCTTCACTGTGCTGCTCTGCAAGGTTTGGAGACAGCGGGTGCGTTCACGGAGATCAGGAGCAGCCGGCGCAAAACACAACGCACCCAGGGGAGAGATACCATGGTAAATAGGTTACCTATTTACCTATTTTTGTTTCGGCGAACGGTTTTGGTGAGCAGTAATGCAGGAAAGCAGCGGGCGGGATGGCGAGCTTGTCCTGCTGCTCCAACACAAGCTACCTTAAGAGCCGGTACGATGCGGTCAATGGGTGAAGTTCGTCAGGAGTACTGCATAAAAAAACGAGTGTGTTGTCGTGGCAGTTGGTGATCAAAGAAATAAAACAAAATAAAATCAATAAATAATAATGTCATAGACTTAAAGTCATACCTTTGAAGTCATAATGCATTGCAAGTGTTATTAGGGAATGTTGTGCTGTGTTTTCAAGCGCTTCAAGCGCTTCAATGTGACAGCGGGTGCGTTCACGGAGATCAACAGCAGCCGGAGATCAAGAGCAGCCGCCGCAGGGGAGGGATACCATGGTAAATAGGTTACCTATTTACCATGGTATCTCTCCCCTGGGTGCGTTGTGTTTTGGTGAGCACTAATGCAGGAAAGCAGCGGGCGGGATGGCGAGCTTGTCCTGCTGCTCCAACACAAGCTACCTTAAGAGCCGGTACGATGCGGGCAATGGGTGAAGTTCGTCAGGAGTAAGCATAAAAAAATCGAGTGTGTTGTCGTGGCAGTTGGTGATCAAAGAAATAAAACAAAATAAAATCAATAAATAATAATGTCATAGACTTAAAGTCATACCTTTAAAGTCATAATGCATTGCAAGTATTATTAGGGAATGTTGTGCTGTGTTTTCAAGCGCTTCAATGTGCTGCTCTGCAAGGTTTGGAGACAGCGGGTGCGTTCACGGAGATCAAGAGCAGCCGGCGCAAAACACAACGCACCCAGGGGAGAGATACCATGGTAAATAGGTTACCTATTTACCTATTTTTGTTTCGGCGAACGGTTTTGGTGAGCACTAATGCAGGAAAGCAGCGGGCGGGATGGCGAGCTTGTCCTGCTGCTCCAACACAAGCTACCTTAAGAGCCGGTACGATGTTGTCAATGGGTGAAGTTCGTCAGGAGTACTGCATGAAAAAACCAGTGTGTTGTCGTGGAAGTTGGTGATCAAAGAAATAAAACAAAATAAAATCAATAAATAATAATGTCATAGACTTAAAGTCATACCTTTGAAGTCATAATGCATTGCAAGTGTTATTAGGGAATGTTGTGCTGTGTTTTCAAGCGCTTCAAGCGCTTCAATGTGACAGCGGGTGCGTTCACGGAGATCAGGAGCAGCCGGAGATCAAGAGCAGCCGCCGCAGGGGAGGGAAACCATGGTAAATAGGTTACCTATTTACCATGGTATCTCTCCCCTGGGTGCGTTGTGTTTTGGTGAGCACTAATGCAGGAAAGCAGCGGGCGGGATGGCGAGCTTGTCCTGCTGCTCCAACACAAGCTACCTTAAGAGCCGGTACGATGCGGGCAATGGGTGAAGTTCGTCAGGAGTAAGCATAAAAAAATCGAGTGTGTTGTCGTGGCAGTTGGTGATCAAAGAAATAAAACAAAATAAAATCAATAAATAATAATGTCATAGACTTAAAGTCATACCTTTAAAGTCATAATGCATTGCAAGTATTATTAGGGAATGTTGTGCTGTGTTTTCAAGCGCTTCAATGTGCTGCTCTGCAAGGTTTGGAGACAGCGGTTGCGTTCACGGAGATCAAGAGCAGCCGGCGCAAAACACAACGCACCCAGGGGAGAGATACCATGGTAAATAGGTTACCTATTTACCTATTTTTGTTTCGGCCAACGGTTTTGGTGAGCACTAATGCAGGAAAGCAGCGGGCGGGATGGCGAGCTTGTCCTGCTGCTCCAACACAAGCTACCTTAAGAGCCGGTACGATGCGGTCAATGGGTGAAGTTCGTCAGGAGTACTGCATGAAAAAAACAGTGTGTTGTCGTGGCAGTTGGTGATCAAAGAAATAAAACAAAATAAAATCAATAAATAATAATGTCATAGACTTAAAGTCATACCTTTGAAGTCATAATGCATTGCAAGTGTTATTAGGGAATGTTGTGCTGTGTTTTCAAGCGCTTCACTGTGCTGCTCTGCAAGGTTTGGAGACAGCGGGTGCGTTCACGGAGATCAGGAGCAGCCGGCGCAAAACACAACGCACCCAGGGGAGAGATACCATGGTAAATAGGTTACCTATTTACCTATTTTTGTTTCGGCGAACGGTTTTGGTGAGCAGTAATGCAGGAAAGCAGCGGGCGGGATGGCGAGCTTGTCCTGCTGCTCCAACACAAGCTACCTTAAGAGCCGGTACGATGCGGGCAATGGGTGAAGTTCGTAAGGAGTACTGCATAAAAAAACGAGTGTGTTGTCGTGGCAGTTGGTGATCAAAGAAATAAAACAAAATAAAATCAATAAATAATAATGTCATAGACTTAAAGTCATACCTTTGAAGTCATAATGCATTGCAAGTGTTATTAGGGAATGTTGTGCTGTGTTTTCAAGCGCTTCAAGCGCTTCAATGTGACAGCGGGTGCGTTCACGGAGATCAAGAGCAGCCGGAGATGAAGAGCAGCCGCCGCAGGGGAGGGATACCATGGTAAATAGGTTACCTATTTACCATGGTATCTCTCCCCTGGGTGCGTTGTGTTTTGGCGAGCACTAATGCAGGAAAGCAGCGGGCGGGATGGCGAGCTTGTTCTGCTTCTCCAACACAAGCTACCTTAAGAGCCGGTACGATGCGGGCAATGGGTGAAGTTCGTCAGGAGTACTGCATAAAAAAAAAACGAGTGTGTTGTCGTGGCAGTTGGTGATCAAAGAAATAAAACAAAATAAAATCAATAAATAATAATGTCATAGACTTAAAGTCATACCTTTAAAGTCATAATGCATTGCAAGTGTTATTAGGGAATGTTGTGCTGTGTTTTCAAGCGCTTCAATGTGCTGCTCTGCAAGGTTTGGAGACAGCGGGTGCGTTCACGGAGATCAGGAGCAGCCGGCGCAAAACACAACGCACCCAGGGGAGAGATACCATGGTAAATAGGTTAGCTATTTACCTATTTTTGTTTCGGCGAACGGTTTTGGTGAGCAGTAATGCAGGAAAGCAGCGGGCGGGATGGCGAGCTTGTCCTGCTGCTCCAACACAAGCTACCTTAAGAGCCGGTACGATGCGGGCAATGGGTGAAGTTCGTCAGGAGTACTGCATAAAAAAAGAGTGTGTTGTCGTGGCAGTTGGTGATCAAAGAAATAAAACAAAATAAAATCAATAAATAATAATGTCATAGACTTAAAGTCATACCTTTGAAGTCATAATGCATTGCAAGTGTTATTAGGGAATGTTGTGCTGTGTTTTCAAGCGCTTCAAGCGCTTCAATGTGACAGCGGGTGCGTTCACTAAGATCAACAGCAGCCGGAGATCGAGAGCAGCCGCCGAAGGGGAGGGATACCATGGTAAATAGGTTACCTATTTACCATGGTATCTCTCCCCTGGGTGCGTTGTGTTTTGGTGAGCACTAATGCAGGAAAGCAGCGGGCGGGATGGCGATCTTGTCCTGCTGCTCCAACACAAGCTACCTTAAGAGCCGGTACGATGCGGTCAATGGGTGAAGTTCGTCAGGAGTACTGCATAAAAAAACGATTGTGTTGTCGTGGCAGTTGGTGATCAAAGAAATAAAACAAAATAAAATCAATAAATAATAATGTCATAGACTTAAAGTCATACCTTTGAAGTCATAATGCATTGCAAGTGTTATTAGGGAATGTTGTGCTGTGTTTTCAAGCGCTTCAAGCGCTTCAATGTGACAGCGGGTGCGTTCACGGAGATCAACAGCAGCCGGAGATCAAGAACAGCCGCCGCAGGGGAGGTATACCATGGTAAATAGGTTACCTATTTACCTATTTTTGTTTCGGCGAACGGTTTTGGTGAGCACTAATGCAGGAAAGCAGCGGGCGGGATGGCGAGCTTGTCCTGCTGCTCCAACACAAGCTACCTTAAGAGCCGGTACGATGCGGGCAATGGGTGAAGTTCGTCAGGAGTAAGCATAAAAAAATCGAGTGTGTTGTCGTGGCAGTTGGTGATCAAAGAAATAAAACAAAATAAAATCAATAAATAATAATGTCATAGACTTAAAGTCATACCTTTAAAGTCATAATGCATTGCAAGTGTTATTAGGGAATGTTGTGCTGTGTTTTCAAGCGCTTCAATGTGCTGCTCTGCAAGGTTTGGAGACAGCGGTTGCGTTCACGGAGATCAAGAGCAGCCGGCGCAAAACACAACGCACCCAGGGGAGAGATACCATGGTAAATAGGTTACCTATTTACCTATTTTTGTTTCGGCCAACGGTTTTGGTGAGCACTAATGCAGGAAAGCAGCGGGCGGGATGGCGAGCTTGTCCTGCTGCTCCAACACAAGCTACCTTAAGAGCCGGTACGATGCGGTCAATGGGTGAAGTTCGTCAGGAGTACTGCATGAAAAAACCTGTGTGTTGTCGTGGCAGTTGGTGATCAAAGAAATAAAACAAAATAAAATCAATAAATAATAATGTCATAGACTTAAAGTCATACCTTTGAAGTCATAATGCATTGCAAGTGTTATTAGGGAATGTTGTGCTGTGTTTTCAAGCGCTTCAAGCGCTTCAATGTGACAGCGGGTGCGTTCACGGAGATCAACAGCAGCCGGAGATCAAGAGCAGCCGCCGCAGGGGAGGGATACCATGGTAAATAGGTTACCTATTTACCATGGTATCTCTCCCCTGGGTGCGTTGTGTTTTGGTGAGCACTAATGCAGGAAAGCAGCGGGCGGGATGGCGAGCTTGTCCTGCTGCTCCAACACAAGTTACCTTAAGAGCCGGTACGATGCGGGCAATGGGTGAAGTTCGTCAGGAGTACTGCATAAAAAAAACGAGTGTGTTGTCGTGGCAGTTGGTGATCAAAGAAATAAAACAAAATAAAATCAATAAATAATAATGTCATAGACATAAAGTCATACATTTGAAGTCATAATGCATTGCAAGTGGTATTAGGTAATGTTGTGCTGTGTTTTCAAGCGCTTCAAGCGCTTCAATGTGACAGCGGGTGCGTTCACGGAGATCAACAGCAGCCGGAGATCAAGAACAGCCGCCGCAGGGGAGGGATACCATGGTAAATAGGTTACCTATTTACCATGGTATCTGGGTGCGTTGTGTTTTGGTGAGCACTAATGCAGGAAAGCAGCGGGCGGGATGGCGAGCTTGTCCTGCTGCTCCAACACAAGCTACCTTAAGAGCCGGTACGATGCGGTCAATGGGTGAAGTTCGTCAGGAGTACTGCATAAAAAAACGAGTGTGTTGTCGTGGCAGTTGGTGATCAAAGAAATAAAACAAAATAAAATCAATAAATAATAATGTCATAGACTTAAAGTCATACCTTTGAAGTCATAATGCATTGCAAGTGTTATTAGGGAATGTTGTGCTGTGTTTTCAAGCGCTTCACTGTGCTGCTCTGCAAGGTTTGGAGACAGCGGGTGCGTTCACGGAGATCAGGAGCAGCCGGCGCAAAACACAACGCACCCAGGGGAGAGATACCATGGTAAATAGGTTACCTATTTACCTATTTTTGTTTCGGCGAACGGTTTTGGTGAGCACTAATGCAGGAAAGCAGCGGGCGGGATGGCGAGCTTGTCCTGCTGCTCCAACACAAGCTACCTTAAGAGCCGGTACGATGCGGGCAATGGGTGAAGTTCGTAAGGAGTACTGCATAAAAAAACGAGTGTGTTGTCGTGGCAGTTGGTGATCAAAGAAATAAAACAAAATAAAATCAATAAATAATAATGTCATAGACTTAAAGTCATACCTTTGAAGTCATAATGCATTGCAAGTGTTATTAGGGAATGTGCTGTGTTTTCAAGCGCTTCAAGCGCTTCAATGTGACAGCGGGTGCGTTCACGGAGATCAAGAGCAGCCGGAGATGAAGAGCAGCCGCCGCAGGGGAGGGATACCATGGTAAATAGGTTACCTATTTACCATGGTATCTCTCCCCTGGGTGCGTTGTGTTTTGGTGAGCACTAATGCAGGAAAGCAGCGGGCGGGATGGCGAGCTTGTCCTGCTGCTCCAACACAAGTTACCTTAAGAGCCGGTACGATGCGGGCAATGGGTGAAGTTCGTCAGGAGTACTGCATAAAAAAAACGAGTGTGTTGTCGTGGCAGTTGGTGATCAAAGTAATAAAACAAAATAAAATCAATAAATAATAATGTCATAGACTTAAAGTCATACCTTTGAAGTCATAATGCATTGCAAGTGTTATTAGGGAATGTTGTGCTGTGTTTTCAAGCGCTTCAATGTGACAGCGGGTGCGTTCACGGAGATCAAGAGCAGCCGGAGATCAAGAACAGCCGCCGCAGGGGAGGGATACCATGGTAAATAGGTTACCTATTTACCATGGTATCTCTCCCCTGGGTGCGTTGTGTTTTGGCGAGCACTAATGCAGGAAAGCAGCGGGCGGGATGGCGAGCTTGTCCTGCTGCTCCAACACAAGCTACCTTAAGAGCCGGTACGATGCGGGCAATGGGTGAAGTTCGTCAGGAGTACTGCATAAAAAAACGAGTGTGTTGTCGTGGCAGTTGGTGATCAAAGAAATAAAACAAAATAAAATCAATAAATAATAATGTCATAGACTTAAAGTCACACCTTTGAAGTCATAATGCATTGCAAGTGTTATTAGGGAATGTTGTGCTGTGTTTTCAAGCGCTTCAAGCGCTTCAATGTGACAGCGGGTGCGTTCACGGAGATCAAGAGCAGCCGGAGATCAAGAGCAGCCGCCGCAGGGGAGGGATACCATGGTAAATAGGTTACCTATTTACCATGGTATCTCTCCCCTGGGTGCGTTGTCATAATGCATTGCAAGTGTTATTAGGGAATGTTGTGCTGTGTTTTCAAGCGCTTCAAGCGCTTCAATGTGACAGCGGGTGCGTTCACGGAGATCAACAGCAGCCGGAGATCAAGAACAGCCGCCGCAGGGGAGGGATACCTATAGGTTACCTATTTACCATGGTATCTCTCCCCTGGGTGCGTTGTGTTTTGGCGAGCACTAATGCAGGAAAGCAGCGGGCGGGATGGCGAGCTTGTCCTGCTGCTCCAACACAAGCTACCTTAAGCGCCGGTACGATGCGGTCAATGGGTGAAGTTCGTCAGGAGTACTGCATGAAAAAACCACTGTGTTGTCGTGGCAGTTGGTGATCAAAGAAATAAAACAAAATAAAATCAATAAATAATAATGTCATAGACTTAAAGTCATACCTTTGAAGTCATAATGCATTGCAAGTGTTATTAGGGAATGTTGTGCTGTGTTTTCAAGCGCTTCAAGCGCTTCAATGTGACAGCGGGTGCGTTCACGGAGATCAGGAGCAGCCGGAGATCAAGAGCAGCCGCCGCAGGGGAGGGATACCATGGTAAATAGGTTACCTATTTACCATGGTATCTCTCCCCTGGGTGCGTTGTGTTTTGGTGAGCACTAATGCAGGAAAGCAGCGGGCGGGATGGCGAGCTTGTCCTGCTGCTCCAACACAAGCTACCTTAAGAGCCGGTACGATGCGGGCAATGGGTGAAGTTCGTAAGGAGTACTGCATAAAAAAACGAGTGTGTTGTCGTGGCAGTTGGTGATCAAAGAAATAAAACAAAATAAAATCAATAAATAATAATGTCATAGACTTAAAGTCATACCTTTGAAGTCATAATGCATTGCAAGTGTTATTAGGGAATGTTGTGCTGTGTTTTCAAGCGCTTCAAGCGCTTCAATGTGACAGCGGGTGCGTTCACGGAGATCAAGAGCAGCCGGAGATGAAGAGCAGCCGCCGCAGGGGAGGGATACCATGGTAAATAGGTTACCTATTTACCATGGTATCTCTCCCCTGGGTGCGTTGTCATAATGCATTGCAAGTGTTATTAGGGAATGTTGTGCTGTGTTTTCAAGCGCTTCAAGCGCTTCAATGTGACAGCGGGTGCGTTCACGGAGATCAACAGCAGCCGGAGATCAAGAACAGCCGCCGCAGGGGAGGGATACCATGGTAAATAGTTTACCTATAGGTTACCTATTTACCATGGTATCTCTCCCCTGGGTGCGTTGTGTTTTGGCGAGCACTAATGCAGGAAAGCAGCGGGCGGGATGGCGAGCTTGTTCTGCTGCTCCAACACAAGCTACCTTAAGAGCCGGTACGATGCGATCAATGGGTGAAGTTCGTCAGGAGTACTGCATGAAAAAACCAGTGTGTTGTCGTGGCAGTTGGTGATCAAAGAAATAAAACAAAATAAAATCAATAAATAATAATGTCATAGACTTAAAGTCATACCTTTGAAGTCATAATGCATTGCAAGTGTTATTAGGGAATGTTGTGCTGTGTTTTCAAGCGCTTCAATGTGACAGCGGGTGCGTTCACGGAGATCAGGAGCAGCCGGAGATCAAGAGCAGCCGCCGCAGGGGAGGGATACCATGGTAAATAGGTTACCTATTTACCATGGTATCTCTCCCCTGGGTGCGTTGTGTTTTGGTGAGCACTAATGCAGGAAAGCAGCGGGCGGGATGGCGAGCTTGTCCTGCTGCTCCAACACAAGCTACCTTAAGAGCCGGTACGATGAGGGCAATGGGTGAAGTTCGTCAGGAGTAAGCATAAAAAAATCGAGTGTGTTGTCGTGGCAGTTGGTGATCAAAGAAATAAAACAAAATAAAATCAATAAATAATAATGTCATAGACTTAAAGTCATACCTTTAAAGTCATAATGCATTGCAAGTGTTATTAGAGAATGTTGTGCTGTGTTTTCAAGCGCTTCAATGTGCTGCTCTGCAAGGTTTGGAGACAGCGGTTGCGTTCACGGAGATCAAGAGCAGCCGGCGCAAAAAACAACACACCCAGGGGAGAGATACCATGGTAAATAGGTTACCTATTTACCTATTTTTGTTTCGGCGAACGGTTTTGGTGAGCACTAATGCAGGAAAGCAGCGGGCTGGATGGCGAGCTTGTCCTGCTGCTCCAACACAAGCTACCTTAAGAGCCGGTACGATGCGGTCAATGGGTGAAGTTCGTCAGGAGTACTGCATGAAAAAACCAGTGTGTTGTCGTGGCAGTTGGTGATCAAAGAAATAAAACAAAATAAAATCAATAAATAATAATGTCATAGACTTAAAGTCATACCTTTGAAGTCATAATGCATTGCAAGTGTTATTAGGGAATGTTGTGCTGTGTTTTCAAGCGCTTCAAGCGCTTCAATGTGACAGCGGGTGCGTTCACGGAGATCAGGAGCAGCCGGAGATCAAGAGCAGCCGCCGCAGGGGAGGGATACCATGGTAAATAGGTTACCTATTTACCATGGTATCTCTCCCCTGGGTGCGTTGTGTTTTGGTGAGCACTAATGCAGGAAAGCAGCGGGCGGGATGGCGAGCTTGTCCTGCTGCTCCAACACAAGCTACCTTAAGAGCCGGTACGATGAGGGCAATGGGTGAAGTTCGTCAGGAGTAAGCATAAAAAAATCGAGTGTGTTGTCGTGGCAGTTGGTGATCAAAGAAATAAAACAAAATAAAATCAATAAATAATAATGTCATAGACTTAAAGTCATACCTTTAAAGTCATAATGCATTGCAAGTGTTATTAGAGAATGTTGTGCTGTGTTTTCAAGAGCTTCAATGTGCTGCTCTGCAAGGTATGGAGACAGCGGTTGCGTTCACGGAGATCAAGAGCAGCCGGCGCAAAACACAACGCACCCAGGGGAGAGATACCATGGTAAATAGGTTACCTATTTACCTATTTTTGTTTCGGCCAACGGTTTTGGTGAGCACTAATGCAGGAAAGCAGCGGGCGGGATGGCGAGCTTGTCCTGCTGCTCCAACACAAGCTACCTTAAGAGCCGGTACGATGCGTTCAATGGGTGAAGTTCGTCAGGAGTACTGCATTAAAAAACCAGTGTGTTGTCGTGGCAGTTGGTGATCAAAGAAATAAAACAAAATAAAATCAATAAATAATAATGTCATAGACTTAAAGTCATACCTTTGAAGTCATAATGCATTGCAAGTGTTATTAGGGAATGTTGTGCTGTGTTTTCAAGCGCTTCAAGCGCTTCAAGCGTTTCAATGTGCTGCTCTTCAAGGTTTGGAGACAGCGGGTGCGTTCACGGAGATCAAGAGCAGCCGGCGTAAAACACAACGCACCCAGGGGAGAGATACCATGGTAAATAGGTTACCTATTTACCTATTTTTGTTTCGGCGAAAGGTTTTGGTGAGCACTAATGCAGGAAAGCAGCGGGCGGGATGTCGAGCTTGTCCTGCTGCTCCAACACAAGCTACCTTAAGAGCCGGTACGATGCGGTCAATTTGTGAAGTTCGTCAGGAGTACTGCATGAAAAAACCAGTGTGTTGTCGTGGCAGTTGGTGATCAAAGAAATAAAACAAAATAAAATCAATAAATAATAATGTCATAGACTTAAAGTCATACCTTTGAAGTCATAATGCATTGCAAGTGTTATTAGGGAATGTTGTGCTGTGTTTTCAAGCGCTTCAAGCGCTTCAAGCGCTTCAATGTGACAGCGGGTGCGTTCACGGAGATCAACAGCAGCCGGAGATCAAGAACAGCCGCCGCAGGGGAGGGATACCATGGTAAATAGGTTACCTATTTACCATGGTATCTCTCCCCTGGGTGCGTTGTGTTTTGGTGAGCACTAATGCAGGAAAGCAGCGGGCGGGATGGCGAGCTTGTCCTGCTGCTCCAACACAAGTTACCTTAAGAGCCGGTACGATGCGGTCAATTGGTGAAGTTCGTCAGGAGTACTGCATAAAAAAACGAGTGTGTTGTCGTGGCAGTTGGTGATCAAAGAAATAAAACAAAATAAAATCAATAAATAATAATGTCATAGACTTAAAGTCATACCTTTGAAGTCATAATGCATTGCAAGTGTTATTAGGGAATGTAGTGCTGTGTTTTCAAGCGCTTCAAGCGCTTCAATGTGACAGCGGGTGCGTTCACGGAGATCAGGAGCATCCGGAGATCAAGAGCAGCCGCCGCAGGGGAGGGATACCATGGTAAATAGGTTACCTATTTACCATGGTATCTCTCCCCTGGGTGCGTTGTGTTTTGGTGAGCACTAATGCAGGAAAGCAGCGGGCGGGATGGCGAGCTTGTCCTGCTGCTCCAACACAAGCTACCTTAAGAGCCGGTACGATGCGGGCAATGGGTGAAGTTCGTCAGGAGTAAGCATAAAAAAAACGAGTGTGTTGTCGTGGCAGTTGGTGATCAAAGAAATAAAACAAAATAAAATCAATAAATAATAATGTCATAGACTTAAAGTCATACCTTTAAAGTCATAATGCATTGCAAGTGTTATTAGGGAATGTTGTGCTGTGTTTTCAAGCGTTTCAATGTGCTGCTCTTCAAGGTTTGGAGACAGCGGGTGCGTTCACGGAGATCAAGAGCAGCCGGCGTAAAACACAACGCACCCAGGGGAGAGATACCATGGTAAATAGGTTACCTATTTAAATATTTTTGTTTCGGCGAATGGTTTTGGTGAGCACTAATGCAGGAAAGCAGCGGGCGGGATGGCGAGCTTGTCCTGCTGCTCCAACACAAGCTACCTTAAGAGCCGGTACGATGCGGTCAATGGGTGAAGTTCGTCAGGAGTACTGCATGAAAAAACCAGTGTGTTGTCGTGGCAGTTGGTGATCAAAGAAATAAAACAAAATAAAATCAATAAATAATAATGTCATAGACTTAAAGTCATACCTTTGAAGTCATAATGCATTGCAAGTGTTATTAGGGAATGTTGTTCTGTGTTTTCAAGCGCTTCAAGCGCTTCAATGTGACAGCGGGTGCGTTCACGGAGATCAGGAGCAGCCGGAGATCAAGAGCAGCCGCCGCATGGGAGGGATACCATGGTAAATAGGTTACCTATTTACCATGGTATCTCTCCCCTGGGTGCGTTGTGTTTTGGTGAGCACTAATGCAGGAAAGCAGCGGGCGGGATGGCGAGCTTGTCCTGCTGCTCCAACACAAGCTACCTTAAGAGCCGGTACGATGCGGGCAATGGGTGAAGTTCGTCAGGAGTAAGCATAAAAAAAACGAGTGTGTTGTCGTGGCAGTTGGTGATCAAAGAAATAAAACAAAATAAAATCAATAAATAATAATGTCATAGACTTAAAGTCATACCTTTAAAGTCATAATGCATTGCAAGTGTTATTAGGGAATGTTGTGCTGTGTTTTCAAGCTCTTCAAGCGCTTCAATGTGACAGCGGGTGCGTTCACGGAGATCAACAGCAGCCGGAGATCAAGAGCAGCCGCCGCAGGGGAGGGATACCATAGTAAATAGGTTACCTATTTACCATGGTATCTCTCCCCTGGGTGCGTTGTGTTTTGGTGAGCACTAATGCAGGAAAGCAGCGGGCGGGATGGCGAGCTTGTCCTGCTGCTCCAACACAAGTTACCTTAAGAGCCGGTACGATGCGGTCAATGGGTGAAGTTCGTCAGGAGTAAGCATAAAAAAAACGATTGTGTTGTCGTGGCAGTTGGTGATCAAAGAAATAAAACAAAATAAAATCAATAAATAATAATGTCATAGACTTAAAGTCATACCTTTAAAGTCATAATGCATTGCAAGTGTTATTAGGGAATGTTGTGCTGTGTTTTCAAGCGCTTCAAGCTTCAATGTGACAGCGGGTGCGTTCACGGAGATCAACAGCAGCCGGAGATCAAGAACAGCCGCCGCAGGGGAGGGATACCATGGTAAATAGGTTACCTATTTACCATGGTATCTCTCCCCTGGGTGCGTTGTGTTTTGGTGAGCACTAATGCAGGAAAGCAGCGGGCGGGATGGCGAGCTTGTCCTGCTGCTCCAACACAAGCTACCTTAAGAGCCGGTACGATGCGGTCAATGGGTGAAGTTCGTCAGGAGTACTGCATAAAAAAACGAGTGTGTTGTCGTGGCAGTTGGTGATCAAAGAAATAAAACAAAATAAAATCAATAAATAATAATGTCATAGACTTAAAGTCATACCTTTGAAGTCATAATGCATTGCAAGTGTTATTAGGGAATGTTGTGCTGTGTTTTCAAGCGCTTCAAGCGCTTCAATGTGACAGCGGGTGCGTTCACGGAGATCAGGAGCAGCCGGAGATCAAGAGCAGCCGACGCAGGGGAGGGATACCATGGTAAATAGGTTACCTATTTACCATGGTATCTCTCCCCTTGGTGCGTTGTGTTTTGGTGAGCACTAATGCAGGAAAGCAGCGGGCGGGATGGCGAGCTTGTCCTGCTGCTCCAACACAAGCTACCTTAAGAGCCGGTACGATGCGGTCAATGGGTGAAGTTCGTCAGGAGTACTGCATGAAAAAACCAGTGTGTTGTCGTGGCAGTTGGTGATCAAAGAAATAAAACAAAATAAAAACAATAAATAATAATGTCATAGACTTAAAGTCATACCTTTGAAGTCATAATGCATTGCAAGTGTTATTAGGGAATGTAGTGCTGTGTTTTCAAGCGCTTCAAGCGCTTCAATGTGACAGCGGGTGCGTTCACGGAGATCAACAGCAGCCGGAGATCAAGAACAGCCGCCGCAGGGGAGGTATACCATGGTAAATAGGTTACCTATTTACCATGGTATCTCTCCCCTGGGTGCGTTGTGTTTTGGTGAGCACTAATGCAGGAAAGCAGCGGGCGGGATGGCGAGCTTGTCCTGCTGCTCCAACACAAGCTACCTTAAGAGCCGGTACGATGCGGTCAATGGGTGAAGTTCGTCAGGAGTACTGCATGAAAAAAACACTGTGTTGTCGTGGCAGTTGGTGATCAAAGAAATAAAACAAAATAAAATCAATAAATAATAATGTCATAGACTTAAAGTCATACCTTTGAAGTCATAATGCATTGCAAGTGTTATTAGGGAATGTTGTGCTGTGTTTTCAAGCGCTTCAAGCGCTTCAATGTGACAGCGAGTGCGTTCACGGAGATCAACAGCAGCCGGAGATCAAGAACAGCCGCCGCAGGGGAGGTATACCATGGTAAATAGGTTACCTATTTACCATGGTATCTCTCCCCTGGGTGCGTTGTGTTTTGGTGAGCACTAATGCAGGAAAGCAGTGGGCGGGATGGCGAGCTTGTTCTGCTGCTCCAACACAAGCTACCTTAAGAGCCGGTACGATGCGGGCAATGGGTGAAGTTCGTCAGGAGTACTGCATATAAAAACGAGTGTGTTGTCGTGGCAGTTGGTGATCAAAGAAATAAAACAAAATAAAATCAATAAATAATAATGTCATAGACTTAAAGTCATACCTTTGAAGTCATAATGCATTGCAAGTGTTATTAAGGAATGTTGTGCTTTGTTTTCAAGCGCTTCACTGTGCTGCTCTGCAAGGTTTGGAGACAGCGGGTGCGTTCACGGAGATCAGGAGCAGCCGGCGCAAAACACAACGCACAAAGTGGAGAGATACCATGGTAAATAGGTTAGCTATTTACCTATTTTTGTTTCGGCGAACGGTTTTGGTGAGCAGTAATGCAGGAAAGCAGCGGACGGGATGGCGAGCTTGTTCTGCTGATCCAACACAAGCTACCTTAAGAGCCGGTACGATGCGGGCAATGGGTGAAGTTCGTCAGGAGTACTGCATAAAAAAACGAGTGTGTTGTCGTGGCATTTGGTGATCAAAGAAATAAAACAAAATAAAATCAATAAATAATAATGTCATAGACTTAAAGTCATACCTTTGAAGTCATAATGCATTGCAAGTGTTATTAGGGATTGTTGTGCTGTGTTTTCAAGCGCTTCAAGCGCTTCAATGTGACAGCGGGTGCGTTCACGGAGATCAAGAGCAGCCGGAGATCAAGAGCAGCCGCCGCAGGGGAGGGATACCATGGTAAATAGGTTACCTATTTACCATGGTATCTCTCCCCTGGGTGTGTTGTGTTTTGGTGAGCACTAATGCAGGAAAGCAGCGGGCGGGATGGCGAGCTTGTCCTGCTGCTCCAACACAAGCTACCTTAAGAGCCGGTACGATGCGGTCAATGGGTGAAGTTCGTCAGGAGTACTGCATAAAAAAAACGAGTGTGTTGTCGTGGCAGTTGGTGATCAAAGAAATAAAACAAAATAAAATCAATAAATAATAATGTCATATGCTGTGTTTTCAAGCGCTTCAAGCGCTTCAATGTGACAGCGGGTGCGTTCACGGAGATCAACAGCAGACGGAGATCAAGAGCAGCCGCCGCAGGGGAGGGATACCATGGTATCTCTCCCCTGGGTGCGTTGTGTTTTGGTGAGCACTAATGCAGGAAAGCAGCGGGCGGGATGGCGAGCTTGTCCTGCTGCTCTAACACAAGCTACCTTAAGAGCCGGTACGATGTGGGCAATGGGTGAAGTTTGTCAGGAGTAAGCATAAAAAAAACGAGTGTGTTGTCGTGGCAGTTGGTGATCAAAGAAATAAAACAAAATAAAATCAATAAATAATAATGTCATAGACTTAAAGTCATACATTTGAAGTCATAATGCATTGCAAGTGGTATTAGGGAATGTTGTGCTGTGTTTTCGAGCGCTACAATGTGCTGCTCTGCAAGGTTTGGAGACAGCGGGTGCGTTCACGGAGATCAAGAGCAGCCGGCGCAAAACACAACGCACCCAGGGGAGAGATACCATGGTAAATAGGTTACCTATTTACCTATTTTTGTTTCGGCGAACGGTTTTGGTGAGCACTAATGCAGGAAAGCAGCGGGCGGGATGGCGAGCTTGTCCTGCTGCTCCAACACAAGCTACCTTAAGAGCCGGTACGATGCGGGCAATGGGTGAAGTTCGTCAGGAGTACTGCATGAAAAAACCACTGTGTTGTCGTGGCAGTTGGTGATCAAAGAAATAAAACAAAATAAAATCAATAAATAATAATGTCATAGACTTAAAGTCATACCTTTGAAGTCATAATGCATTGCAAGTGTTATTAGGGAATGTTGTGCTGTGTTTTCAAGCGCTTCAAGCGCTTCAATGTGACAGCGGGTGCGTTCACGGAGATCAACAGCAGCCGGAGATCAAGAGCAGCCGCCGCAGGGGAGGGATACCATGGTAAATATGTTACCTATTTACCATGGTATCTCTCCCCTGGGTGCGTTGTGTTTTGGTGAGCACTAATGCAGGAAAGCAGCGGGCGGGATGGCGAGCTTGTCCTGCTGCTCCAACACAAGCTACCTTAAGAGCCGGTACGATGCGGTCAATGGGTGAAGTTCGTCAGGAGTACTGCATGAAAAAACCAGTGTGTTGTCGTGGCAGTTGGTGATCAAAGAAATAAAACAAAATAAAATCAATAAATAATAATGTCATAGACTTAAAGTCATACCTTTGAAGTCATAATGCATTGCAAGTGTTATTAGGGAATGTTGTGCTGTGTTTTCAAGCGCTTCAAGCGCTTCAATGTGACAGCGGGTGCGTTCACGGAGATCAGGAGCAGCCGGAGATCAAGAGCAGCCGCCGCAGGGGAGGGATACCATGGTAAATAGGTTACCTATTTACCATGGTATCTCTCCCCTGGGTGCGTTGTGTTTTGGTGAGCACTAATGCAGGAAAGCAGCGGGCGGGATGGCGAGCTTGTCCTGCTGCTCCAACACAAGCTACCTTAAGAGCCGGTACGATGCGGTCAATGGGTGAAGTTCGTCAGGAGTACTGCATGAAAAAACCAGTCTGTTGTCGTGGCAGTTGGTGATCAAAGAAATAAAACAAAATAAAATCAATAAATAATAATGTCATAGAATTAAAGTCATACCTTTAAAGTCATAATGCATTGCAAGTGTTATTAGGGAATGTTGTGCTGTGTTTTCAAGCGCTTCAATGTGCTGCTCTGCAAGGTTTGGAGACAGCGGGTGCGTTCACGGAGATCAGGAGCAGCCGGCGCAAAACACAACGCACCCAGAGGAGAGATACCATGGTAAATAGGTTAGCTATTTACCTATTTTTGTTTCGGCGAACGGTTTTGGTGAGCACTAATGCAGGAAAGCAGCGGGCGGGATGGCGAGCTTGTCCTGCTGCTCCAACACAAGCTACCTTAAGAGCCGGTACGATGCGGTCAATGGGTGAAGTTCGTCAGGAGTACTGCATGAAAAAACCAGTGTGTTGTCGTGGCAGTTGGTGATCAAAGAAATAAAACAAAATAAAATCAATAAATAATAATGTCATAGACTTAAAGTCATACCTTTGAAGTCATAATGCATTGCAAGTGTTATTAGGGAATGTTGTGCTGTGTTTTCAAGCGCTTCAAGCGCTTCAATGTGACAGCGGGTGCGTTCACGGAGATCAGGAGCAGCCGGAGATCAAGAGCAGCCGCCGCAGGGGAGGGATACCATGGTAAATAGGTTACCTATTTACCATGGTATCTCTCCCCTGGGTGCGTTGTGTTTTGGTGAGCACTAATGCAGGAAAGCAGCGGGCGGGATGGCGAGCTTGTCCTGCTGCTCCAACACAAGCTACCTTAAGAGCCGGTACGATGCGGTCAATGGGTGAAGTTCGTCAGGAGTACTGCATGAAAAAACCAGTCTGTTGTCGTGGCAGTTGGTGATCAAAGAAATAAAACAAAATAAAATCAATAAATAATAATGTCATAGAATTAAAGTCATACCTTTAAAGTCATAATGCATTGCAAGTGTTATTAGGGAATGTTGTGCTGTGTTTTCAAGCGCTTCAATGTGCTGCTCTGCAAGGTTTGGAGACAGCGGGTGCGTTCACGGAGATCAGGAGCAGCCGGCGCAAAACACAACGCACCCAGAGGAGAGATACCATGGTAAATAGGTTAGCTATTTACCTATTTTTGTTTCGGCGAACGGTTTTGGTGAGCACTAATGCAGGAAAGCAGCGGGCGGGATGGCGAGCTTGTCCTGCTGCTCCAACACAAGCTACCTTAAGAGCCGGTAGGATGCGGTCAATGGGTGAAGTTCGTCAGGAGTACTGCATGAAAAAACCAGTGTGTTGTCGTGGCAGTTGGTGATCAAAGAAATAAAACAAAATAAAATCAATAAATAATAATGTCATAGACTTAAAGTCATACCTTTGAAGTCATAATGCATTGCAAGTGTTATTAGGGAATGTTGTGCTGTGTTTTCAAGCGCTTCAAGCGCTTCAATGTGACAGCGGGTGCGTTCACGGAGATCAGGAGCAGCCGGCGATCAAGAGCAGCCGCCGCAGGGGAGGGATACCATGGTAAATAGGTTACCTATTTACCATGGTATCTCTCCCCTGGGTGCGTTGTGTTTTGGTGAGCACTAATGCAGGAAAGCAGCGGGCGGGATGGCGAGCTTGTCCTGCTGCTCCAACACAAGCTACCTTAAGAGCCGGTACGATGCGGTCAATGGGTGAAGTTCGTCAGGAGTACTGCATGAAAAAACCAGTGTGTTGTCGTGGCAGTTGGTGATCAAAGAAATAAAACAAAATAAAATCAATAAATAATAATGTCATAGACTTAAAGTCATACCTTTGAAGTCATAATGCATTGCAAGTGTTATTAGGGAATGTTGTGCTGTGTTTTCAAGCGCTTCAAGCGCTTCAATGTGACAGCGGGTGCGTTCACGGAGATCAGGAGCAGCCGGAGATCAAGAGCAGCCGCCGCAGGGGAGGGATACCATGGTAAATAGGTTACCTATTTACCATGGTATCTCTCCCCTGGGTGCGTTGTGTTTTGGTGAGCACTAATGCAGGAAAGCAGCGGGCGGGATGGCGAGCTTGTCCTGCTGCTCCAACACAAGCTACCTTAAGAGCCGGTACGATGCGGTCAATGGGTGAAGTTCGTCAGGAGTACTGCATAAAAAAACGAGTGTGTTGTCGTGGCAGTTGGTGATCAAAGAAATAAAACAAAATAAAATCAATAAATAATAATGTCATAGACTTAAAGTCATACCTTTGAAGTCATAATGCATTGCAAGTGTTATTAGGGAATGTTGTGCTGTGTTTTCAAGCGCTTCAAGCGCTTCAATGTGACAGCGGGTGCGTTCACGGAGATCAGGAGCAGCCGGAGATCAAGAGCAGCCGCCGCAGGGGAGGGATACCATGGTAAATAGGTTACCTATTTACCATGGTATCTCTCCCCTGGGTGCGTTGTGTTTTGGTGAGCACTAATGCAGGAAAGCAGCGGGCGGGATGGCGAGCTTGTCCTGCTGCTCCAACACAAGCTACCTTAAGAGCCGGTACGATGCGGTCAATGGGTGAAGTTCGTCAGGAGTACTGCATGAAAAAACCAGTGTGTTGTCGTGGCAGTTGGTGATCAAAGAAATAAAACAAAATAAAATCAATAAATAATAATGTCATAGACTTAAAGTCATACCTTTGAAGTCATAATGCATTGCAAGTGTTATTAGGGAATGTTGTGCTGTGTTTTCAAGCGCTTCAAGCGCTTCAATGTGACAGCGGGTGCGTTCACGGAGATCAGGAGCAGCCGGAGATCAAGAGCAGCCGCCGCAGGGGAGGGATACCATGGTAAATAGGTTACCTATTTACCATGGTATCTCTCCCCTGGGTGCGTTGTGTTTTGGTGAGCACTAATGCAGGAAAGCAGCGGGCGGGATGGCGAGCTTGTCCTGCTGCTCCAACACAAGCTACCTTAAGAGCCGGTACGATGCGGTCAATGGGTGAAGTTCGTCAGGAGTACTGCATGAAAAAACCACTGTGTTGTCGTGGCAGTTGGTGATCAAAGAAATAAAACAAAATAAAATCAATAAATAATAATGTCATAGACTTAAAGTCATACCTTTGAAGTCATAATGCATTGCAAGTGTTATTAGGGAATGTTGTGCTGTGTTTTCAAGCGCTTCAAGCGCTTCAATGTGACAGCGGGTGCGTTCACGGAGATCAACAGCAGCCGGAGATCAAGAACAGCCGCCGCAGGGGAGGGATACCATGGTAAATAGGTTACCTATTTACCATGGTATCTCTCCCCTGGGTGCGTTGTGTTTTGGTGAGCACTAATGCAGGAAAGCAGCGGGCGGGATGGCGAGCTTGTCCTGCTTCTCCAACACAAGCTACATTAAGAGCCGGTACGATGCGGGCAATGGGTGAAGTTCGTCAGGAGTAAGCATAAAAAAAAACGAGTGTGTTGTCGTGGCAGTTGGTGATCAAAGAAATAAAACAAAATAAAATCAATAAATAATAATGTCATAGACTTAAAGTCATACCTTTAAAGTCATAATGCATTGCAAGTGTTATTAGGGAATGTTGTGCTGTGTTTTCAAGCGCTTCAATGTGCTGCTCTGCAAGGTTTGGAGACAGCGGGTGCGTTCACGGAGATCAAGAGCAGCCGGCGCAAAACACAACGCACCCAGGGGAGAGATACCATGGTAAATAGGTTACCTATTTACCTATTTTTGTTTCGGCGAACGGTTTTGGTGAGCACTAATGCAGGAAAGCAGCGGGCGGGATGGCGAGCTTGTCCTGCTGCTCCAACACAAGCTACCTTAAGAGCCGGTACGATGCGGGCAATGGGTGAAGTTCGTCAGGAGTACTGCATGAAAAAACCACTGTGTTGTCGTGGCAGTTGGTGATCAAAGAAATAAAACAAAATAAAATCAATAAATAATAATGTCATAGACTTAAAGTCATACCTTTGAAGTCATAATGCATTGCAAGTGTTATTAGGGAATGTTGTGCTGTGTTTTCAAGCGCTTCAAGCGCTTCAATGTGACAGCGGGTGCGTTCACGGAGATCAGGAGCAGCCGGAGATCAAGAGCAGCCGCCGCAGGGGAGGGATACCATGGTAAATAGGTTACCTATTTACCATGGTATCTCTCCCCTGGGTGCGTTGTGTTTTGGTGAGCACTAATGCAGGAAAGCAGCGGGCGGGATGGCGAGCTTGTCCTGCTTCTCCAACACAAGCTACCTTAAGAGCCGGTACGATGCGGGCAATGGGTGAAGTTCGTCAGGAGTAAGCATAAAAAAAAACGAGTGTGTTGTCGTGGCAGTTGGTGATCAAAGAAATAAAACAAAATAAAATCAATAAATAATAATGTCATAGACTTAAAGTCATACCTTTAAAGTCATAATGCATTGCAAGTGTTATTAGGGAATGTTGTGCTGTGTTTTCAAGCGCTTCAATGTGCTGCTCTGCAAGGTTTGGAGACAGCGGGTGCGTTCACGGAGATCAAGAGCAGCCGGCGCAAAACACAACGCACCCAGGGGAGAGATACCATGGTAAATAGGTTACCTATTTACCTATTTTTGTTTCGGCGAACGGTTTTGGTGAGCACTAATGCAGGAAAGCAGCGGGCGGGATGGCGAGCTTGTCCTGCTGCTCCAACACAAGCTACCTTAAGAGCCGGTACGATGCGGTCAATGGGTGAAGTTCGTCAGGAGTACTGCATGAAAAAACCAGTGTGTTGTCGTGGCAGTTGGTGATCAAAGAAATAAAACAAAATAAAATCAATAAATAATAATGTCATAGACTTAAAGTCATACCTTTGAAGTCATAATGCATTGCAAGTGTTATTAGGGAATGTTGTGCTGTGTTTTCAAGCGCTTCAAGCGCTTCAATGTGACAGCGGGTGCGTTCACGGAGATCAGGAGCAGCCGGAGATCAAGAGCAGCCGCCGCAGGGGAGGGATACCATGGTAAATAGGTTACCTATTTACCATGGTATCTCTCCCCTGGGTGCGTTGTGTTTTGGTGAGCACTAATGCAGGAAAGCAGCGGGCGGGATGGCGAGCTTGTCCTGCTGCTCCAACACAAATTACCTTAAGAGCCGGTACGATGCGGGCAATGGGTGAAGTTCGTCAGGAGTACTGCATAAAAAAAACGAGGATACCATGGTATCTCTCCCCTGGGTGCGTTGTGTTTTGCGCCGGCTGCTCTTGATCTCCGTGAACGCACCCGCTGTCTCCAAACCTTGCAGAGCAGCACATTGAAGATGTGGAATGTTGTGCTGTGTTTTCAAGCGCTTCAAGCGCTTCAATGTGACAGCGGGTGCGTTCACGGAGATCAACAGCAGCCGGAGATCAAGAACAGCCGCCGCAGGGGAGGGATACCATGGTAAATAGGTTACCTATTTACCATGGTATCTCTCCCCTGGGTGCGTTGTGTTTTGGTGAGCACTTATGCAGGAAAGCAGCGGGCGGGATGGCGAGCTTGTCCTGCTGCTCCAACACAAGCTACCTTAAGAGCCGGTACGATGCGGTCAATGGGTGAAGTTCGTCAGGAGTACTGCATAAAAAAAACGAGTGTGTTGTCGTGGCAGTTGGTGATCAAAGAAATAAAACAAAATAAAATCAATAAATAATAATGTCATAGACTTAAAGTCATACCTTTGAAGTCATAATGCATTGCAAGTGTTATTAGGGAATGTTGTGCTGTGTTTTCAAGCGCTTCAAGCGCTTCAATGTGACAGCGGGTGCGTTCACGGAGATCAGGAGCAGCCGGAGATCAAGAGCAGCCGCCGCAGGGGGTATCTCTCCCCTGGGTGCGTTGTGTTTTGGTGAGCACTAATGCAGGAAAGCAGCGGGCGGGATGGCGAGCTTGTCCTGCTGCTCCAACACAAGCTACCTTAAGAGCCGGTACGATGCGGGCAATGGGTGAAGTTCGTCAGGAGTAAGCATAAAAAAAAACGAGTGTGTTTTCGTGGCAGTTGGTGATCAAAGAAATAAAACAAAATAAAATCAATAAATAATAATGTCATAGACTTAAAGTCATACCTTTAAAGTCATAATGCATTGCAAGTGTTATTAGGGAATGTTGTGCTGTGTTTTCAAGCGCTTCAATGTGCTGCTCTGCAAGGTTTGGAGACAGCGGGTGCGTTCACGGAGATCAAGAGCAGCCGGCGCAAAACACAACGCACCCAGGGGAGAGATACCATGGTAAATAGGTTACCTATTTACCTATTTTTGTTTCGGCGAACGGTTTTGGTGCGCACTAATGCAGGAAAGCAGCGGGCGGGATGGCGAGCTTGTCCTGCTGCTCCAACACAAGCTACCTTAAGAGCCGGTACGATGCGGTCAATGGGTGAAGTTCGTCAGGAGTACTGCATGAAAAAACCACTGTGTTGTCGTGGCAGTTGGTGATCAAAGAAATAAAACAAAATAAAATCAATAAATAATAATGTCATAGACTTAAAGTCATACCTTTGAAGTCATAATGCATTGCAAGTGTTATTAGGGAATGTTGTGCTGTGTTTTCAAGCGCTTCAAGCGCTTCAATGTGACAGCGGGTGCGTTCACGGAGATCAGGAGCAGCCGGAGATCAAGAGCAGCCGCCGCAGGGGAGGGATACCATGGTAAATAGGTTACCTATTTACCATGGTATCTCTCCCCTGGGTGCGTTGTGTTTTGGTGAGCACTAATGCAGGAAAGCAGCGGGCGGGATGGCGAGCTTGTCCTGCTGCTCCAACACAAATTACCTTAAGAGCCGGTACGATGCGGGCAATGGGTGAAGTTCGTCAGGAGTACTGCATAAAAAAAACGAGTGTGTTGTCGTGGCAGTTGGTGATCAAAGAAATAAAACAAAATAAAATCAATAAATAATAATGTCATAGACTTAAAGTCATACCTTTGAAGTCATAATGCATTGCAAGTGTTATTAGGGAATGTTGTGCTGTGTTTTCAAGCGCTTCAAGCGCTTCAATGTGACAGCGGGTGCGTTCACGGAGATCAGGAGCAGCCGGAGATCAAGAGCAGCCGCCGCAGGGGAGGGATACCATGGTAAATAGGTTACCTATTTACCATGGTATCTCTCCCCTGGGTGCGTTGTGTTTTGGTGAGCACTAATGCAGGAAAGCAGCGGGCGGGATGGCGAGCTTGTCCTGCTGCTCCAACACAAGCTACCTTAAGAGCCGGTACGATGCGGTCAATGGGTGAAGTTCGTCAGGGGTACTGCATGAAAAAACGAGTGTGTTGTCGTGGCAGTTGGTGATCAAAGAAATAAAACAAAATAAAATCAATAAATAATAATGTCATAGACTTAAAGTCATACCTTTGAAGTCATAATGCATTGCAAGTGTTATTAGGGAATGTTGTGCTGTGTTTTCAAGCGCTTCAAGCGCTTCAATGTGACAGCGGGTGCGTTCACGGAGATCAACAGCAGCCGGAGATCAAGAACAGCCGCCGCAGGGGAGGGATACCATGGTAAATAGGTTACCCATTTGGGGACACATTGACCGCAAATAGGTTACCTATTTACCATGGTATCTCTCCCCTGGGTGCGTTGTGTTTTGGTGAGCACTAATGCAGGAAAGCAGCGGGCGGGATGGCGAGCTTGTCCTGCTGCTCCAACACAAGCTACCTTAAGAGCCGGTACGATGCGGGCAATGGGTGAAGTTCGTCAGGAGTAAGCATAAAAAAAACGAGTGTGTTGTCGTGGCAGTTGGTGATCAAAGAAATAAAACAAAATAAAATCAATAAATAATAATGTCATAGACTTAAAGTCATACCTTTAAAGTCATAATGCATTGCAAGTGTTATTAGGGAATGTTGTGCTGTGTTTTCAAGCGCTTCAATGTGCTGCTCTGCAAGGTTTGGAGACAGCGGGTGCGTTCACGGAGATCAAGAGCAGCCGGCGCAAAACACAACGCACCCAGGGGAGAGATACCATGGTAAATAGGTTACCTATTTACCTATTTTTGTTTCGGCGAACGGTTTTGGTGAGCACTAATGCAGGAAAGCAGCGGGCGGGATGGCGAGCTTGTCCTGCTGCTCCAACACAAGCTACCTTAAGAGCCGGTACGATGCGGTCAATGGGTGAAGTTCGTCAGGAGTACTGCATGAAAAAACCAGTGTGTTGTCGTGGCAGTTGGTGATCAAAGAAATAAAACAAAATAAAATCAATAAATAATAATGTCATAGACTTAAAGTCATACCTTTGAAGTCATAATGCATTGCAAGTGTTATTAGGGAATGTTGTGCTGTGTTTTCAAGCGCTTCAAGCGCTTCAATGTGACAGCGGGTGCGTTCACGGAGATCAGGAGCAGCCGGAGATCAAGAGCAGCCGCCGCAGGGGAGGGATACCATGGTAAATAGGTTACCTATTTACCATGGTATCTCTCCCCTGGGTGCGTTGTGTTTTGGTGAGCACTAATGCAGGAAAGCAGCGGGCGGGATGGCGAGCTTGTCCTGCTGCTCCAACACAAGCTACCTTAAGAGCCGGTACGATGCGGGCAATGGGTGAAGTTCGTCAGGAGTAAGCATAAAAAAAACGAGTGTGTTGTCGTGGCAGTTGGTGATCAAAGAAATAAAACAAAATAAAATCAATAAATAATAATGTCATAGACTTAAAGTCATACCTTTGAAGTCATAATGCATTGCAAGTGTTATTAGGGAATGTTGTGCTGTGTTTTCAAGCGCTTCAAGCGCTTCAATGTGACAGCGGGTGCGTTCACGGAGATCAACAGCAGCCGGAGATCAAGAACAGCCGCCGCAGGGGAGGGATACCATGGTAAATAGGTTACCTATTTACCATGGTATCTCTCCCCTGGGTGCGTTGTGTTTTGGTGAGCACTAATGCAGGAAAGCAGCGGGCGGGATGGCGAGCTTGTCCTGCTGCTCCAACACAAGCTACCTTAAGAGCCGGTACGATGCGGTCAATGGGTGAAGTTCGTCAGGAGTACTGCATAAAAAAACGAGTGTGTTGTCGTGGCAGTTGGTGATCAAAGAAATAAAACAAAATAAAATCAATAAATAATAATGTCATAGACTTAAAGTCATACCTTTGAAGTCATAATGCATTGCAAGTGTTATTAGGGAATGTTGTGCTGTGTTTTCAAGCGCTTCAAGCGCTTCAATGTGACAGCGGGTGCGTTCACGGAGATCAGGAGCAGCCGGAGATCAAGAGCAGCCGCCGCAGGGGAGGGATACCATGGTAAATAGGTTACCTATTTACCATGGTATCTCTCCCCTGGGTGCGTTGTGTTTTGGTGAGCACTAATGCAGGAAAGCAGCGGGCGGGATGGCGAGCTTGTCCTGCTGCTCCAACACAAGCTACCTTAAGAGCCGGTACGATGCGGGCAATGGGTGAAGTTCGTCAGGAGTAAGCATAAAAAAAACGAGTGTGTTGTCGTGGCAGTTGGTGATCAAAGAAATAAAACAAAATAAAATCAATAAATAATAATGTCATAGACTTAAAGTCATACCTTTAAAGTCATAATGCATTGCAAGTGTTATTAGGGAATGTTGTGCTGTGTTTTCAAGCGCTTCAAGCGCTTCAATGTGACAGCGGGTGCGTTCACGGAGATCAGGAGCAGCCGGAGATCAAGAGCAGCCGCCGCAGGGGAGGGATACCATGGTAAATAGGTTACCTATTTACCATGGTATCTCTCCCCTGGGTGCGTTGTGTTTTGGTGAGCACTAATGCAGGAAAGCAGCGGGCGGGATGGCGAGCTTGTCCTGCTGCTCCAACACAAGCTACCTTAAGAGCCGGTACGATGCGGTCAATGGGTGAAGTTCGTCAGGGGTACTGCATGAAAAAACGAGTGTGTTGTCGTGGCAGTTGGTGATCAAAGAAATAAAACAAAATAAAATCAATAAATAATAATGTCATAGACTTAAAGTCATACCTTTGAAGTCATAATGCATTGCAAGTGTTATTAGGGAATGTTGTGCTGTGTTTTCAAGCGCTTCAAGCGCTTCAATGTGACAGCGGGTGCGTTCACGGAGATCAACAGCAGCCGGAGATCAAGAACAGCCGCCGCAGGGGAGGGATACCATGGTAAATAGGTTACCTATTTACCATGGTATCTCTCCCCTGGGTGCGTTGTGTTTTGGTGAGCACTAATGCAGGAAAGCAGCGGGCGGGATGGCGAGCTTGTCCTGCTGCTCCAACACAAGCTACCTTAAGAGCCGGTACGATGCGGGCAATGGGTGAAGTTCGTCAGGAGTAAGCATAAAAAAAACGAGTGTGTTGTCGTGGCAGTTGGTGATCAAAGAAATAAAACAAAATAAAATCAATAAATAATAATGTCATAGACTTAAAGTCATACCTTTAAAGTCATAATGCATTGCAAGTGTTATTAGGGAATGTTGTGCTGTGTTTTCAAGCGCTTCAATGTGCTGCTCTGCAAGGTTTGGAGACAGCGGGTGCGTTCACGGAGATCAAGAGCAGCCGGCGCAAAACACAACGCACCCAGGGGAGAGATACCATGGTAAATAGGTTACCTATTTACCTATTTTTGTTTCGGCGAACGGTTTTGGTGAGCACTAATGCAGGAAAGCAGCGGGCGGGATGGCGAGCTTGTCCTGCTGCTCCAACACAAGCTACCTTAAGAGCCGGTACGATGCGGTCAATGGGTGAAGTTCGTCAGGAGTACTGCATGAAAAAACCAGTGTGTTGTCGTGGCAGTTGGTGATCAAAGAAATAAAACAAAATAAAATCAATAAATAATAATGTCATAGACTTAAAGTCATACCTTTGAAGTCATAATGCATTGCAAGTGTTATTAGGGAATGTTGTGCTGTGTTTTCAAGCGCTTCAAGCGCTTCAATGTGACAGCGGGTGCGTTCACGGAGATCAGGAGCAGCCGGAGATCAAGAGCAGCCGCCGCAGGGGAGGGATACCATGGTAAATAGGTTACCTATTTACCATGGTATCTCTCCCCTGGGTGCGTTGTGTTTTGGTGAGCACTAATGCAGGAAAGCAGCGGGCGGGATGGCGAGCTTGTCCTGCTGCTCCAACACAAGCTACCTTAAGAGCCGGTACGATGCGGGCAATGGGTGAAGTTCGTCAGGAGTAAGCATAAAAAAAACGAGTGTGTTGTCGTGGCAGTTGGTGATCAAAGAAATAAAACAAAATAAAATCAATAAATAATAATGTCATAGACTTAAAGTCATACCTTTGAAGTCATAATGCATTGCAAGTGTTATTAGGGAATGTTGTGCTGTGTTTTCAAGCGCTTCAAGCGCTTCAATGTGACAGCGGGTGCGTTCACGGAGATCAACAGCAGCCGGAGATCAAGAACAGCCGCCGCAGGGGAGGGATACCATGGTAAATAGGTTACCTATTTACCATGGTATCTCTCCCCTGGGTGCGTTGTGTTTTGGTGAGCACTAATGCAGGAAAGCAGCGGGCGGGATGGCGAGCTTGTCCTGCTGCTCCAACACAAGCTACCTTAAGAGCCGGTACGATGCGGTCAATGGGTGAAGTTCGTCAGGAGTACTGCATAAAAAAACGAGTGTGTTGTCGTGGCAGTTGGTGATCAAAGAAATAAAACAAAATAAAATCAATAAATAATAATGTCATAGACTTAAAGTCATACCTTTGAAGTCATAATGCATTGCAAGTGTTATTAGGGAATGTTGTGCTGTGTTTTCAAGCGCTTCAAGCGCTTCAATGTGACAGCGGGTGCGTTCACGGAGATCAGGAGCAGCCGGAGATCAAGAGCAGCCGCCGCAGGGGAGGGATACCATGGTAAATAGGTTACCTATTTACCATGGTATCTCTCCCCTGGGTGCGTTGTGTTTTGGTGAGCACTAATGCAGGAAAGCAGCGGGCGGGATGGCGAGCTTGTCCTGCTGCTCCAACACAAGCTACCTTAAGAGCCGGTACGATGCGGGCAATGGGTGAAGTTCGTCAGGAGTAAGCATAAAAAAAACGAGTGTGTTGTCGTGGCAGTTGGTGATCAAAGAAATAAAACAAAATAAAATCAATAAATAATAATGTCATAGACTTAAAGTCATACCTTTAAAGTCATAATGCATTGCAAGTGTTATTAGGGAATGTTGTGCTGTGTTTTCAAGCGCTTCAAGCGCTTCAATGTGACAGCGGGTGCGTTCACGGAGATCAACAGCAGCCGGAGATCAAGAGCAGCCGCCGCAGGGGAGGGATACCATAGTAAATAGGTTACCTATTTACCATGGTATCTCTCCCCTGGGTGCGTTGTGTTTTGGTGAGCACTAATGCAGGAAAGCAGCGGGCGGGATGGCGAGCTTGTCCTGCTGCTCCAACACAAGTTACCTTAAGAGCCGGTACGATGCGGGCAATGGGTGAAGTTCGTCAGGAGTACTGCATAAAAAAAACGAGTGTGTTGTCGTGGCAGTTGGTGATCAAAGAAATAAAACAAAATAAAATCAATAAATAATAATGTCATAGACTTAAAGTCATACCTTTGAAGTCATAATGCATTGCAAGTGTTATTAGGGAATGTTGTGCTGTGTTTTCAAGCGCTTCAAGCGCTTCAATGTGACAGCGGGTGCGTTCACGGAGATCAGGAGCAGCCGGAGATCAAGAGCAGCCGCCGCAGATTACCTATTTACCATGGTATCTCTCCCCTGGGTGCGTTGTGTTTTGGTGAGCACTAATGCAGGAAAGCAGCGGGCGGGATGGCGAGCTTGTCCTGCTGCTCCAACACAAGCTACCATAAGAGCCGGTACGATGCGGGCAATGGGTGAAGTTCGTCAGGAGTAAGCATAAAAAAAACGAGTGTGTTGTGGTGGCAGTTGGTGATCAAAGAAATAAAACAAAATAAAATCAATAAATAATAATGTCATAGACTTAAAGTCATACCTTTAAAGTCATAATGCATTGCAAGTGTTATTAGGGAATGTTGTGCTGTGTTTTCAAGCGCTTCAAGCTTCAATGTGACAGCGGGTGCGTTCACGGAGATCAACAGCAGCCAGAGATCAAGAGCAGCCGCCGCAGGGGAGGGATACCATAGTAAATAGGTTACCTATTTACCATGGTATCTCTCCCCTGGGTGCGTTGTGTTTTGGTGAGCACTAATGCAGGAAAGCAGCGGGCGGGATGGCGAGCTTGTCCTGCTGCTCCAACACAAGTTACCTTAAGAGCCGGTACGATGCGGGCAATGGGTGAAGTTCGTCAGGAGTACTGCATAAAAAAAACGAGTGTGTTGTCGTGGCAGTTGGTGATCAAAGAAATAAAACAAAATAAAATCAATAAATAATAATGTCATAGACTTAAAGTCATACCTTTAAAGTCATAATGCATTGCAAGTGTTATTAGGGAATGTTGTGCTGTGTTTTCAAGCGCTTCAAGCGCTTCAATGTGACAGCGGGTGCGTTCACGGAGATCAGGAGCAGCCGGAGATCAAGAGCTGCCGCCGCAGGGGAGGGATACCATGGTAAATAGGTTACCTATTTACCATGGTATCTCTCCCCTGGGTGCGTTGTGTTTTGGTGAGCACTAATGCAGGAAAGCAGCGGGCGGGATGGCGAGCTTGTCCTGCTGCTCCAACACAAGCTACCTTAAGAGCCGGTACGATGCGGTCAATGGGTGAAGTTCGTCAGGAGTACTGCATGAAAAAACCAGTGTGTTGTCGTGGCAGTTGGTGATCAAAGAAATAAAACAAAATAAAATCAATAAATCATAATGTCATAGACTTAAAGTCATACCTTTAAAGTCATAATGCATTGCAAGTGTTATTAGGGAATGTTGTGCTGTGTTTTCAAGCGCTTCAAGCGCTTCAATGTGACAGCGGGTGCGTTCACGGAGATCAGGAGCAGCCGGAGATCAAGAGCAGCCGCCGCAGGGGAGGGATACCATGGTAAATAGGTTACCTATTTACCATGGTATCTCTCCCCTGGGTGCGTTGTGTTTTGGTGAGCACTAATGCAGGAAAGCAGCGGGCGGGATGGCGAGCTTGTCCTGCTGCTCCAACACAAGCTACCTTAAGAGCCGGTACGATGCGGTCAATGGGTGAAGTTCGTCAGGAGTACTGCATGAAAAAACCAGTCTGTTGTCGTGGCAGTTGGTGATCAAAGAAATAAAACAAAATAAAATCAATAAATAATAATGTCATAGACTTAAAGTCATACCTTTGAAGTCATAATGCATTGCAAGTGTTATTAGGGAATGTTGTGCTGTGTTTTCAAGCGCTTCAAGCGCTTCAATGTGACAGCGGGTGCGTTCACGGAGATCAACAGCAGCCGGAGATCAAGAACAGCCGCCGCAGGGGAGGTATACCATGGTAAATAGGTTACCTATTTACCATGGTATCTCTCCCCTGGGTGCGTTGTGTTTTGGTGAGCACTAATGCAGGAAAGCAGCGGGCGGGATGGTGAGCTTGTCCTGCTGCTCCAACACAAGCTACCTTAAGAGCCGGTACGATGCGGTCAATGGGTGAAGTTCGTCAGGAGTACTGCATAAAAAAACGAGTGTGTTGTCGTGGCAGTTGGTGATCAAAGAAATAAAACAAAATAAAATCAATAAATAATAATGTCATAGACTTAAAGTCATACCTTTGAAGTCATAATGCATTGCAAGTGTTATTAGGGAATGTTGTGCTGTGTTTTCAAGCGCTTCAAGCGCTTCAATGTGACATCGGGTGCGTTCACGGAGATCAACAGCAGCCGGAGATCAAGAGCAGCCGCCGCAGGGGAGGGATACCATAGTAAATAGGTTACCTATTTACCATGGTATCTCTCCCCTGGGTGCGTTGTGTTTTGGTGAGCACTAATGCAGGAAAGCAGCGGGCGGGATGGCGAGCTTGTCCTGCTGCTCCAACACAAGTTACCTTAAGAGCCGGTACGATGCGGGCAATGGGTGAAGTTCGTCAGGAGTACTGCATAAAAAAAACGAGTGTGTTGTCGTGGCAGTTGGTGATCAAAGAAATAAAACAAAATAAAATCAATAAATAATAATGTCATAGACTTAAAGTCATACCTTTGAAGTCATAATGCATTGCAAGTGTTATTAGGGAATGTTGTGCTGTGTTTTCAAGCGCTTCAAGCGCTTCAATGTGACAGCGGGTGCGTTCACGGAGATCAACAGCAGCCGGAGATCAAGAGCAGCCGCCGCAGGGGAGGGATACCATGGTAAATAGGTTACCTATTTACCATGGTATCTCTCCCCTGGGTGCGTTGTGTTTTGGTGAGCACTAATGCAGGAAAGCAGCGGGCGGGATGGCGAGCTTGTCCTGCTGCTCCAACACAAGTTACCTTAAGAGCCGGTACGATGCGGTCAATGGGTGAAGTTCGTCAGGAGTACTGCATAAAAAAACGAGTGTGTTGTCGTGGCAGTTGGTGATCAAAGAAATAAAACAAAATAAAATCAATAAATAATAATGTCATAGACTTAAAGTCATACCTTTGAAGTCATAATACATTGCAAGTGTTATTAGGGAATGTTGTGCTGTGTTTTCAAGCGCTTCAAGCGCTTCAATGTGACAGCGGGTGCGTTCACGGAGATCAGGAGCAGCCGGAGATCAAGAGCAGCCGCCGCAGGGGAGGGATACCATGGTAAATAGGTTACCTATTTACCATGGTATCTCTCCCCTGGGTGCGTTGTGTTTTGGTGAGCACTAATGCAGGAAAGCAGCGGGCGGGATGGCGAGCTTGTCCTGCTGCTCCAACACAAGCTACCTTAAGAGCCGGTACGATGCGGTCAATGGGTGAAGTTCGTCAGGAGTACTGCATGAAAAAACGAGTGTGTTGTCGTGGCAGTTGGTGATCAAAGAAATAAAACAAAATAAAATCAATAAATAATAATGTCATAGACTTAAAGTCATACCTTTGAAGTCATAATGCATTGCAAGTGTTATTAGGGAATGTTGTGCTGTGTTTTCAAGCGCTTCAAGCGCTTCAATGTGACAGCGGGTGCGTTCACGGAGATCAAGAGCAGCCGGAGGTCAAGAGCAGCCGCCGCAGGGGAGGGATACCATGGTAAATAGGTTACCTATTTACCATGGTATCTCTCCCCTGGGTGCGTTGTGTTTTGGTGAGCACTAATGCAGGAAAGCAGCGGGCGGGATGGCGAGCTTGTCCTGCTGCTCCAACACAAGCTACCTTAAGAGCCGGTACGATGCGGTCAATGGGTGAAGTTCGTCAGGAGTACTGCATGAAAAAACCAGTGTGTTGTCGTGGCAGTTGGTGATCAAAGAAATAAAACAAAATAAAATCAATAAATAATAATGTCATAGACTTAAAGTCATACCTTTGAAGTCATAATGCATTGCAAGTGTTATTAGGGAATGTTGTGCTGTGTTTTCAAGCGCTTCAAGAGCTTCAATGTGACAGCGGGTGCGTTCACGGAGATCAGGAGCATCCGGAGATCAAGAGCAGCCGCCGCAGGGGAGGGATACCATGGTAAATAGGTTACCTATTTACCATGGTATCTCTCCCCTGGGTGCGTTGTGTTTTGGTGAGCACTAATGCAGGAAAGCAGCGGGCGGGATGGCGAGCTTGTCCTTCTGCTCCAACACAAGCTACCTTAAGAGCCGGTACGATGCGGTCAATGGGTGAAGTTCGTCAGGAGTACTGCATTAAAAAACCAGTGTGTTGTCGTGGCAGTTGGTGATCAAAGAAATAAAACAAAATAAAATCAATAAATAATAATGTCATAGACTTAAAGTCATAACTTTGAAGTCATAATGCATTTCAAGTGTTATTAGGGAATGTTGTGCTGTGTTTTCAAGCGCTTCAAGCGCTTCAATGTGACAGCGGGTGCGTTCACGGAGATCAACAGCAGCCGGAGATCAAGAACAGCCGCCGCAGGGGAGGGATACCATGGTAAATAGGTTACCTATTTACCATGGTATCTCTCCCCTGGGTGCGTTGTGTTTTGGTGAGCACTAATGCAGGAAAGCAGCGGGCGGGATGGCGAGCTTGTCCTGCTGCTCCAACACAAGCTACCTTAAGAGCCGGTACGATGCGGGCAATGGGTGAAGTTCGTCAGGAGTAAGCATAAAAAAAACGAGTGTGCTGTCGTGGCAGTTGGTGATCAAAGAAATAAAACAAAATAAAATCAATAAATAATAATGTCATAGACTTAAAGTCATACCTTTAAAGTCATAATGCATTGCAAGTGTTATTAGGGAATGTTGTGCTGTGTTTTCAAGCGCTTCAATGTGCTGCTCTGCAAGGTTTGGAGACAGCGGGTGCGTTCACGGAGATCAAGAGCAGCCGGCGCAAAACACAACGCACCCAGGGGAGAGATACCATGGTAAATAGGTTACCTATTTACCTGTTTTTGTTTCGGCGAACGGTTTTGGTGAGCACTAATGCAGGAAAGCAGCGGGCGGGATGGCGAGCTTGTCCTGCTGCTCCAACACAAGCTACCTTAAGAGCCGGTACGATGCGGTCAATGGGTGAAGTTCGTCAGGAGTACTGCATGAAAAAACCAGTGTGTTGTCGTGGCAGTTGGTGATCAAAGAAATAAAACAAAATAAAATCAATAAATAATAATGTCATAGACTTAAAGTCATACCTTTGAAGTCATAATGCATTGCAAGTGTTATTAGGGAATGTTGTGCTGTGTTTTCAAGCGCTTCAAGCGCTTCAATGTGACAGCGGGTGCGTTCACGGAGATCAACAGCAGCCGGAGATCAAGAACAGCCGCCGCAGGGGAGGGATACCATGGTAAATAGGTTACCTATTTACCATGGTATCTCTCCCCTGGGTGCGTTGTGTTTTGGTGAGCACTAATGCAGGAAAGCAGCGGGCGGGATGGCGAGCTTGTCCTGCTGCTCAAACACAAGCTACCTTAAGAGCCGGTACGATGCGGTCAATGGGTGAAGTTCGTCAGGAGTACTGCATAAAAAAAACGAGTGTGTTGTCGTGGCAGTTGGTGATCAAAGAAATAAAACAAAATAAAATCAATAAATAATAATGTCATAGACTTAAAGTCATACCTTTGAAGTCATAATGCATTGCAAGTGTTATTAGGGAATGTTGTGCTGTGTTTTCAAGCGCTTCAAGCGCTTCAATGTGACAGCGGGTGCGTTCACGGAGATCAGGAGCAGCCGGAGCAGCCGCCGCATGGGAGGGATACCATGGTAAATAGGTTACCTATTTACCATGGTATCTCTCCCCTGGGTGCGTTGTGTTTTGGTGAGCACTAATGCAGGAAAGCAGCGGGCGGGATGGCGAGCTTGTCCTGCTGCTCCAACACAAGCTACCTTAAGAGCCGGTACGATGCGGGCAATGGGTGAAGTTCGTCAGGAGTAAGCATAAAAAAAACGAGTGTGTTGTCGTGGCAGTTGGTGATCAAAGAAATAAAACAAAATAAAATCAATAAATAATAATGTCATAGACTTAAAGTCATACCTTTGAAGTCATAATACATTGCAAGTGTTATTAGGGAATGTTGTGCTGTGTTTTCAAGCGCTTCAAGCGCTTCAATGTGACAGCGGGTGCGTTCACGGAGATCAACAGCAGCCGGAGATCAAGAACAGCCGCCGCAGGGGAGGGATACCATGGTAAATAGGTTACCTATTTACCATGGTATCTCTCCCCTGGGTGCGTTGTGTTTTGGTGAGCACTAATGCAGGAAAGCAGCGGGCGGGATGGCGAGCTTGTCCTGCTGCTCCAACACAAGCTACCTTAAGAGCCGGTACGATGCGGTCAATGGGTGAAGTTCGTCAGGAGTACTGCATTAAAAAACCAGTGTGTTGTCGTGGCAGTTGGTGATCAAAGAAATAAAACAAAATAAAATCAATAAATAATAATGTCATAGACTTAAAGTCATACCTTTGAAGTCATAATGCATTGCAAGTGTTATTAGGGAATGTTGTGCTGTGTTTTCAAGCGCTTCAAGCGCTTCAATGTGACAGCGGGTGCGTTCACGGAGATCAACAGCAGCCGGAGATCAAGAACCGCCGCCGCAGGGGAGGGATACCATGGTAAATAGGTTACCTATTTACCATGGTATCTCTCCCCTGGGTGCGTTGTGTTTTGGTGAGCACTAATGCAGGAAAGCAGCGGGCGGGATGGCGAGCTTGTCCTGCTGCTCCAACACAAGCTACCTTAAGAGCCGGTACGATGCGGTCAATGGGTGAAGTTCGTCAGGAGTACTGCATAAAAAAACGAGTGTGTTGTCGTGGCAGTTGGTGATCAAAGAAATAAAACAAAATAAAATCAATAAATAATAATGTCATAGACTTAAAGTCATACCTTTGAAGTCATAATGCATTGCAAGTGTTATTAGGGAATGTTGTGAGTGTTTTCAAGCGCTTCAAGCGCTTCAATGTGACAGCGGGTGCGTTCACGGAGATCAGGAGCAGCCGGAGATCAAGAGCAGCCGCCGCAGGGGAGGGATACCATGGTAAATAGGTTACCTATTTACCATGGTATCTCTCCCCTGGGTGCGTTGTGTTTTGGTGAGCACTAATGCAGGAAAGCAGCGGGCGGGATGGCGAGCTTGTCCTGCTGCTCCAACACAAGCTACCTTAAGAGCCGGTACGATGCGGGCAATGGGTGAAGTTCGTCAGGAGTAAGCATAAAAAAAACGAGTGTGCTGTCGTGGCAATTGGTGATCAAAGAAATAAAACAAAATAAAATCAATAAATAATAATGTCATAGACTTAAAGTCATACCTTTAAAGTCATAATGCATTGCAAGTGTTATTAGGGAATGTTGTGCTGTGTTTTCAAGCGCTTCAATGTGCTGCTCTGCAAGGTTTGGAGACAGCGGGTGCGTTCACGGAGATCAAGAGCAGCCGGCGCAAAACACAACGCACCCAGGGGAGAGATACCATGGTAAATAGGTTACCTATTTACCTGTTTTTGTTTCGGCGAACGGTTTTGGTGAGCACTAATGCAGGAAAGCAGCGGGCGGGATGGCGAGCTTGTCCTGCTGCTCAAACACAAGCTACCTTAAGAGCCGGTACGATGTGGTCAATGGGTGAAGTTCGTCAGGAGTACTGCATAAAAAAACGAGTGTGTTGTCGTGGCAGTTGGTGATCAAAGAAATAAAACAAAATAAAATCAATAAATAATAATGTCATAGACTTAAAGTCATACCTTTGAAGTCATAATGCATTGCAAGTGTTATTAGGGAATGTTGTGCTGTGTTTTCAAGCGCTTCAAGCGCTTCAATGTGACAGCGGGTGCGTTCACGGAGATCAGGAGCAGCCGGAGCAGCCGCCGCATGGGAGGGATACCATGGTAAATAGGTTACCTATTTACCATGGTATCTCTCCCCTGGGTGCGTTGTGTTTTGGTGAGCACTAATGCAGGAAAGCAGCGGGCGGGATGGCGAGCTTGTCCTGCTGCTCCAACACAAGCTACCTTAAGAGCCGGTACGATGCGGGCAATGGGTGAAGTTCGTCAGGAGTAAGCATAAAAAAAACGAGTGTGTTGTCGTGGCAGTTGGTGATCAAAGAAATAAAACAAAATAAAATCAATAAATAATAATGTCATAGACTTAAAGTCATACCTTTAAAGTCATAATGCATTGCAAGTGTTATTAGGGAATGTTGTGCTGTGTTTTCAAGCGCTTCAAGCGCTTCAATGTGACAGCGGGTGCGTTCACGGAGATCAACAGCAGCCGGAGATCAAGAGCAGCCGCCGCATGGGAGGGATACCATAGTAAATAGGTTACCTATTTACCATGGTATCTCTCCCCTGGGTGCGTTGTGTTTTGGTGAGCACTAATGCAGGAAAGCAGCGGGCGGGATGGCGAGCTTGTCCTGCTGCTCCAACACAAGTTACCTTAAGAGCCGGTACGATGCGGGCAATGGGTGAAGTTCGTCAGGAGAACTGCATAAAAAAAACGAGTGTGTTGTCGTGGCAGTTGGTGATCAAAGAAATAAAACAAAATAAAATCAATAAATAATAATGTCATAGACTTAAAGTCATACCTTTGAAGTCATAATGCATTGCAAGTGTTATTAGGGAATGTTGTGCTGTGTTTTCAAGCGCTTCAAGCGCTTCAATGTGACAGCGGGTGCGTTCACGGAGATCAGGAGCAGCCGGCGACCAAGAGCTGCCGCCGCAGGGGAGGGATACCATGGTAAATAGGTTACCTATTTACCATGGTATCTCTCCCCTGGGTGCGTTGTGTTTTGGTGAGCACTAATGCAGGAAAGCAGCGGGCGGGATGGCGAGCTTGTCCTGCTGCTCCAACACAAGCTACCTTAAGAGCCGGTACGATGCGGTCAATGGGTGAAGTTCGTCAGGAGTACTGCATGAAAAAACCAGTGTATTGTCGTGGCAGTTGGTGATCAAAGAAATAAAACAAAATAAAATCAATAAATAATAATGTCATAGACTTAAAGTCATACCTTTGAAGTCATAATGCATTGCAAGTGTTATTAGGGAATGTTGTGCTGTGTTTTCAAGCGCTTCAAGCGCTTCAATGTGACAGCGGGTGCGTTCACGGAGATCAGGAGCAGCCGGCGATCAAGAGCTGCCGCCGCAGGGGAGGGATACCATGGTAAATAGGTTACCTATTTACCATGGTATCTCTCCCCTGGGTGCGTTGTGTTTTGGTGAGCACTAATGCAGGAAAGCAGCGGGCGTGATGGCGAGCTTGTCCTGCTGCTCCAACACAAGCTACCTTAAGAGCCGGTACGATGCGGTCAATGGGTGAAGTTCGTCAGGAGTACTGCATAAAAAAACGAGTGTGTTGTCGTGGCAGTTGGTGATCAAAGAAATAAAACAAAATAAAATCAATAAATAATAATGTCATAGACTTAAAGTCATACCTTTGAAGTCATAATGCATTGCAAGTGTTATTAGGGAATGTTGTGCTGTGTTTTCAAGCGCTTCAAGCGCTTCAATGTGACAGCGGGTGCGTTCACGGAGATCAGGAGCAGCCGGCGATCAAGAGCAGCCGCCGCAGGGGAGTGATACCATGGTAAATAGGTTACCTATTTACCATGGTATCTCTCCCCTGGGTGCGTTGTGTTTTGGTGAGCACTAATGCACTAATGCAGGAAAGCAGCGGGCGGGATGGCGAGCTTGTCCTGCTGCTCCAACACAAGCTACCTTAAGAGCCGGTACGATGCGGGCAATGGGTGAAGTTCGTCAGGAGTAAGCATAAAAAAACGAGTGTGTTGTCGTGGCAGTTGGTGATCAAAGAAATAAAACAAAATAAAATCAATAAATAATAATGTCATAGATTTAAAGTCATACCTTTAAAGTCATAATGCATTGCAAGTGTTATTAGGGAATGTTGTGCTGTGTTTTCAAGCGCTTCAAGCTTCAATGTGACAGCGGGTGCGTTCACGGATATCAACAGCAGCCGGAGATCAAGAGCAGCCGCCGCAGGGGAGGGATACCATAGTAAATAGGTTACCTATTTACCATGGTATCTCTCCCCTGGGTGCGTTGTGTTTTGGTGAGCACTAATGCAGGAAAGCAGCGGGCGGGATGGCGAGCTTGTCCTGCTGCTCCAACACAAGTTACCTTAAGAGCCGGTACGATGCGGGCAATGGGTGAAGTTCGTCAGGAGTACTGCATAAAAAAAACGAGTGTGTTGTCGTGGCAGTTGGTGATCAAAGAAATAAAACAAAATAAAATCAATAAATAATAATGTCATAGACTTAAAGTCATACCTTTGAAGTCATAATGCATTGCAAGTGTTATTAGGGAATGTTGTGCTGTGTTTTCAAGCGCTTCAAGCGCTTCAATGTGACAGCGGGTGCGTTCACGGAGATCAACAGCAGCCGGAGATCAAGAACAGCCGCCGCAGGGGAGGGATACCATGGTAAATAGGTTACCTATTTACCATGGTATCTCTCCCCTGGGTGCGTTGTGTTTTGGTGAGCACTAATGCAGGAAAGCAGCGGGCGAGCTTGTCCTGCTGCTCCAACACAAGCTACCTTAAGAGCCGGTACGATGCGGTCAATGGGTGAAGTTCGTCAGGAGTACTGCATGAAAAAACCAGTGTGTTGTCGTGGCAGTTGGTGATCAAAGAAATAAAACAAAATAAAATCAATAAATAATAATGTCATAGACTTAAAGTCATACCTTTGAAGTCATAATGCATTGCAAGTGTTATTAGGGAATGTTGTGCTGTGTTTTCAAGCGCTTCAAGCGCTTCAATGTGACAGCGGGTGCGTTCACGGAGATCAACAGCAGCCGGAGATCAAGAACAGCCGCCGCAGGGGAGGGATACCATGGTAAATAGGTTACCTATTTACCATGGTATCTCTCCCCTGGGTGCGTTGTGTTTTGGTGAGCACTAATGCAGGAAAGCAGCGGGCGGGATGGCGAGCTTGTCCTGCTGCTCCAACACAAGCTACCTTAAGAGCCGGTACGATGCGGTCAATGGGTGAAGTTCGTCAGGAGTACTGCATAAAAAAACGAGTGTGTTGTCGTGGCAGTTGGTGATCAAAGAAATAAAACAAAATAAAATCAATAAATAATAATGTCATAGACTTAAAGTCATACCTTTGAAGTCATAATGCATTGCAAGTGTTATTAGGGAATGTTGTGCTGTGTTTTCAAGCGCTTCAAGCGCTTCAATGTGACAGCGGGTGCGTTCACGGAGATCAGGAGCATCCGGAGATCAAGAGCAGCCGCCGCAGGGGAGGGATACCATGGTAAATAGGTTACCTATTTACCATGGTATCTCTCCCCTGGGTGCGTTGTGTTTTGGTGAGCACTAATGCAGGAAAGCAGCGGGCGGGATGGCGAGCTTGTCCTGCTGCTCCAACACAAGCTACCTTAAGAGCCGGTACGATGCGGGCAATGGGTGAAGTTCGTCAGGAGTAAGCATAAAAAAAACGAGTGTGCTGTCGTGGCAGTTGGTGATCAAAGAAATAAAACAAAATAAAATCAATAAATAATAATGTCATAGACTTAAAGTCATACCTTTGAAGTCATAATGCATTGCAAGTGTTATTAGGGAATGTTGTGCTGTGTTTTCAAGCGCTTCAAGCGCTTCAATGTGACAGCGGGTGCGTTCACGGAGATCAGGAGCAGCCGGCGATCAAGAGCAGCCGCCGCAGGGGAGTGATACCATGGTAAATAGGTTACCTATTTACCATGGTATCTCTCCCCTGGGTGCGTTGTGTTTTGGTGAGCACTAATGCAGGAAAGCAGCGGGCGGGATGGCGAGCTTGTCCTGCTGCTCCAACACAAGCTACCTTAAGAGCCGGTACGATGCGGGCAATGGGTGAAGTTCGTCAGGAGTAAGCATAAAAAAACGAGTGTGTTGTCGTGGCAGTTGGTGATCAAAGAAATAAAACAAAATAAAATCAATAAATAATAATGTCATAGATTTAAAGTCATACCTTTAAAGTCATAATGCATTGCAAGTGTTATTAGGGAATGTTGTGCTGTGTTTTCAAGCGCTTCAAGCTTCAATGTGACAGCGGGTGCGTTCACGGAGATCAACAGCAGCCGGAGATCAAGAGCAGCCGCCGCAGGGGAGGGATACCATAGTAAATAGGTTACCTATTTACCATGGTATCTCTACCCTGGGTGCGTTGTGTTTTGGTGAGCACTAATGCAGGAAAGCAGCGGGCGGGATGGCGAGCTTGTCCTGCTGCTCCAACACAAGTTACCTTAAGAGCCGGTACGATGCGGGCAATGGGTGAAGTTCGTCAGGAGTACTGCATAAAAAAAACGAGTGTGTTGTCGTGGCAGTTGGTGATCATAGAAATAAAACAAAATAAAATCAATAAATAATAATGTCATAGACTTAAAGTCATACCTTTGAAGTCATAATGCATTGCAAGTGTTATTAGGGAATGTTGTGCTGTGTTTTCAAGCGCTTCAAGCGCTTCAATGTGACAGCGGGTGCGTTCACGGAGATCAACAGCAGCCGGAGATCAAGAACAGCCGCCGCAGGGGAGGGATACCATGGTATCTCTCCCCTGGGTGCGTTGTGTTTTGGTGAGCACTAATGCAGGAAAGCAGCGGGCGGGATGGCGAGCTTGTCCTGCTGCTCCAACACAAGTTACCTTAAGAGCCGGTACGATGCAGTCAATGGGTGAAGTTCGTCAGGAGTACTGCATAAAAAAACGAGTGTGTTGTCGTGGCAGTTGGTGATCAAAGAAATAAAACAAAATAAAATCAATAAATAATAATGTCATAGACTTAAAGTCATACCTTTGAAGTCATAATGCATTGCAAGTGTTATTAGGGAATGTTGTGCTGTGTTTTCAAGCGCTTCAAGCGCTTCAATGTGACAGCGGGTGCGTTCACGGAGATCAACAGCAGCCGGAGATCAAGAACAGCCGCCGCAGGGGAGGGATACCATGGTAAATAGGTTACCTATTTACCATGGTATCTCTCCCCTGGGTGCGTTGTGTTTTGGTGAGCACTAATGCAGGAAAGCAGCGGGCGGGATGGCGAGCTTGTCCTGCTGCTCCAACACAAGCTACCTTAAGAGCCGGTACGATGCGGTCAATGGGTGAAGTTCGTCAGGAGTACTGCATGAAAAAACCAGTGTGTTGTCGTGGCAGTTGGTGATCAAAGAAATAAAACAAAATAAAATCAATAAATAATAATGTCATAGACTTAAAGTCATACCTTTGAAGTCATAATGCATTGCAAGTGTTATTAGGGAATGTTGTGCTGTGTTTTCAAGCGCTTCAAGCGCTTCAATGTGACAGCGGGTGCGTTCACGGAGATCAGGAGCAGCCGGAGATCAAGATCAGCCGCCGCAGGGGAGGGATACCATGGTATCTCTCCCCTGGGTGCGTTGTGTTTTGGTGAGCACTAATGCAGGAAAGCAGCGGGCGGGATGGCGAGCTTGTCCTGCTGCTCCAACACAAGCTACCTTAAGAGCCAGTACGATGCGGTCAATGGGTGAAGTTCGTCAGGAGTACTGCATGAAAAAACCAGTGTGTTGTCGTGGCAGTTGGTGATCAAAGAAATAAAACAAAATAAAATCAATAAATAATAATGTCATAGACTTAAAGTCATAACTTTGAAGTCATAATGCATTGCAAGTGTTATTAGGGAATGTTGTGCTGTGTTTTCAAGCGCTTCAAGCGCTTCAATGTGACAGCGGGTGCGTTCACGGAGATCAACAGCAGCCGGAGATCAAGAACAGCCGCCGCAGGGGAGGGATACCATGGTAAATAGGTTACCTATTTACCATGGTATCTCTCCCCTGGGTGCGTTGTGTTTTGGTGAGCACTAATGCAGGAAAGCAGCGGGCGGGATGGCGAGCTTGTCCTGCTGCTCCAACACAAGCTACCTTAAGAGCCGGTACGATGCGGTCAATGGGTGAAGTTCGTCAGGAGTACTGCATGAAAAAACCAGTGTGTTGTCGTGGCAGTTGGTGATCAAAGAAATAAAACAAAATAAAATCAATAAATAATAATGTCATAGACTTAAAGTCATACCTTTGAAGTCATAATGCATTGCAAGTGTTATTAGGGAATGTTGTGCTGTGTTTTCAAGCGCTTCAAGCGCTTCAATGTGACAGCGGGTGCGTTCACGGAGATCAGGAGCAGCCGGAGATCAAGAGCAGCCGCCGCAGGGGAGGGAAACCATGGTATCTCTCCCCTGGGTGCGTTGTGTTTTGGTGAGCACTAATGCAGGAAAGCAGCGGGCGGGTTGGCGAGCTTGTCCTGCTGCTCCAACACAAGCTACCTTAAGAGCCGGTACGATGCGGTCAATGGGTGAAGTTCGTCAGGAGTACTGCATGAAAAAACCAGTGTGTTGTCGTGGCAGTTGGTGATCAAAGAAATAAAACAAAATAAAATCAATAAATAATAATGTCATAGACTTAAAGTCATACCTTTGAAGTCATAATGCATTGCAAGTGTTATTAGGGAATGTTGTGCTGTGTTTTCAAGCGCTTCAAGCGCTTCAATGTGACAGCGGGTGCGTTCACGGAGATCAGGAGCATCCGGAGATCAAGAACAGCTGCCGCAGGGGAGGGATACCATGGTAAATAGGTTACCTATTTACCATGGTATCTCTCCCCTGGGTGCGTTGTGTTTTGGTGAGCACTAATGCAGGAAAGCAGCGGGCGGGATGGCGAGCTTGTCCTGCTGCTCCAACACAAGCTACCTTAAGAGCCGGTACGATGCGGGCAATGGGTGAAGTTCGTCAGGAGTAAGCATAAAAAAACGAGTGTGTTGTCGTGGCAGTTGGTGATCAAAGAAATAAAACAAAATAAAATCAATAAATAATAATGTCATAGACTTAAAGTCATACCTTTAAAGTCATAATGCATTGCAAGTGTTATTAGGGAATGTTGTGCTGTGTTTTCAAGCGCTTCAAGCGCTTCAATGTGACAGCGGGTGCGTTCACGGAGATCAACAGCAGCCGGAGATCAAGAACAGCCGCCGCAGGGGAGGGATACCATGGTAAATAGGTTACCTATTTACCATGGTATCTCTCCCCTGGGTGCGTTGTGTTTTGGTGAGCACTAATGCAGGAAAGCAGCGGGCGGGATGGCGAGCTTGTCCTGCTGCTCCAACACAAGCTACCTCAAGAGCCGGTACGATGCGGGCAATGGGTGAAGTTCGTCAGGAGTAAGCATAAAAAAAACGAGTGTGTTGTCGTGGCAGTTGGTGATCAAAGAAATAAAACAAAATAAAATCAATAAATAATAATGTCATAGACTTAAAGTCATACCTTTAAAGTCATAATGCATTGCAAGTGTTATTAGGGAATGTTGTGCTGTGTTTTCAAGCGCTTCAATGTGCTGCTCTGCAAGGTTTGGAGACAGCGGGTGCGTTCACGGAGATCAAGAGCAGCCGGCGCAAAACACAGCGCACCCAGGGGAGAGATACCATGGTAAATAGGTTACCTATTTACCTATTTTTGTTTCGGCGAACGGTTTTGGTGAGCACTAATGCAGGAAAGCAGCGGGCGGGATGGCGAGCTTGTCCTGCTGCTCCAACACAAGCTACCTTAATAGCCGGTACGATGCGGTCAATGGGTGAAGTTCGTCAGGAGTACTGCATGAAAAAACCAGTGTGTTGTCGTGGCAGTTGGTGATCAAAGAAATAAAACAAAATAAAATCAATAAATAATAATGTCATAGACTTAAAGTCATACCTTTGAAGTCATAATGCATTGCAAGTGTTATTAGGGAATGTTGTGCTGTGTTTTCAAGCGCTTCAAGCGCTTCAATGTGACAGCGGGTGCGTTCACGGAGATCAACAGCAGCCGGAGATCAAGAACAGCCGCCGCAGGGGAGGGATACCATGGTAAATAGGTTACCTATTTACCATGGTATCTCTCCCCTGGGTGCGTTGTGTTTTGGTGAGCACTAATGCAGGAAAGCAGCGGGCGGGATGGCGAGCTTGTCCTGCTGCTCCAACACAAGCTACCTTAAGAGCCGGTACGATGCGGTCAATGGGTGAAGTTCGTCAGGAGTACTGCATAAAAAAACGAGTGTGTTGTCGTGGCAGTTGGTGATCAAAGAAATAAAACAAAATAAAATCAATAAATAATAATGTCATAGACTTAAAGTCATACCTTTGAAGTCATAATGCATTGCAAGTGTTATTAGGGAATGTTGTGCTGTGTTTTCAAGCGCTTCAAGCGCTTCAATGTGACAGCGGGTGCGTTCACGGAGATCAGGAGCATCCGGAGATCAAGAGCAGCCGCCGCAGGGGAGGGATACCATGGTAAATAGGTTACCTATTTACCATGGTATCTCTCCCCTGGGTGCGTTGTGTTTTGGTGAGCACTAATGCAGGAAAGCAGCGGGCGGGATGGCGAGCTTGTCCTGCTGCTCCAACACAAGCTACCTTAAGAGCCGGTACGATGCGGGCAATGGGTGAAGTTCGTCAGGAGTAAGCATAAAAAAAAACGAGTGTGCTGTCGTGGCAGTTGGTGATCAAAGAAATAAAACAAAATAAAATCAATAAATAATAATGTCATAGACTTAAAGTCATACCTTTGAAGTCATAATGCATTGCAAGTGTTATTAGGGAATGTTGTGCTGTGTTTTCAAGCGCTTCAAGCGCTTCAATGTGACAGCGGGTGCGTTCACGGAGATCAGGAGCATCCGGAGATCAAGAGCAGCCGCCGCAGGGGAGGGATACCATGGTAAATAGGTTACCTATTTACCATGGTATCTCTCCCCTGGGTGCGTTGTGTTTTGGTGAGCACTAATGCAGGAAAGCAGCGGGCGGGATGGCGAGCTTGTCCTGCTGCTCCAACACAAGCTACCTTAAGAGCCGGTACGATGCGGGCAATGGGTGAAGTTCGTCAGGAGTACTGCATAAAAAAAACGAGTGTGTTGTCGTGGCAGTTGGTGATCAAAGAAATAAAACAAAATAAAATCAATAAATAATAATGTCATAGACTTAAAGTCATACCTTTGAAGTCATAATGCATTGCAAGTGTTATTAGGGAATGTTGTGCTGTGTTTTCAAGCGCTTCAAGCGCTTCAATGTGACAGCGGGTGCGTTCACGGAGATCAACAGCAGCCGGAGATCAAGAGCAGCCGCCGCAGGGGAGGGATACCATGGTAAATAGGTTACCTATTTACCATGGTATCTCTCCCCTGGGTGCGTTGTGTTTTGGTGAGCACTAATGCAGGAAAGCAGCGGGCGGGATGGCGAGCTTGTCCTGCTGCTCCAACACAAGCTACCTTAAGAGCCGGTACGATGCGGTCAATTTGTGAAGTTCGTCAGGAGTACTGCATAAAAAAAACGAGTGTGTTGTCGTGGCAGTTGGTGATCAAAGAAATAAAACAAAATAAAATCAATAAATAATAATGTCATAGACTTAAAGTCATACCTTTAAAGTCATAATGCATTGCAAGTGTTATTAGGGAATGTTGTGCTGTGTTTTCAAGCGCTTCAATGTGCTGCTCTGCAAGGTTTGGAGACAGCGGGTGCGTTCACGGAGATCAAGAGCAGCCGGCGCAAAACACAACGCACCCAGGGGAGAGATACCATGGTAAATAGGTTACCTATTTACCTATTTTTGTTTCGGCGAACGGTTTTGGTGAGCACTAATGCAGGAAAGCAGCGGGCGGGATGGCGAGCTTGTCCTGCTGCTCCAACACAAGCTACCTTAAGAGCCGGTACGATGCGGTCAATGGGTGAAGTTCGTCAGGAGTACTGCATAAAAAAACGAGTGTGTTGTCGTGGCAGTTGGTGATCAAAGAAATAAAACAAAATAAAATCAATAAATAATAATGTCATAGACTTAAAGTCATACCTTTGAAGTCATAATGCATTGCAAGTGTTATTAGGGAATGTTGTGCTGTGTTTTCAAGCGCTTCAAGCGCTTCAATGTGACAGCGGGTGCCTTCACGGAGATCAACAGCAGCCGGAGATCAAGAACAGCCGCCGCAGGGGAGGGATACCATGGTAAATAGGTTACCTATTTACCATGGTATCTCTCCCCTGGGTGCGTTGTGTTTTGGTGAGCACTAATGCAGGAAAGCAGCGGGCGGGATGGCGAGCTTGTCCTGCTGCTCCAACACAAGCTACCTTAAGAGCCGGTACGATGCGGTCAATTTGTGAAGTTGGTCAGGAGTACTGCATGAAAAAACCAGTGTGTTGTCGTGGCAGTTGGTGATCAAAGAAATAAAACAAAATAAAATCAATAAATAATAATGTCATAGACTTAAAGTCATACCTTTGAAGTCATAATGCATTGCAAGTGTTATTAGGGAATGTTGTGCTGTGTTTTCAAGCGCTTCAAGCGCTTCAATGTGACAGCGGGTGCGTTCACGGAGATCAGGAGCATCCGGAGATCAAGAGCAGCCGCCGCAGGGGAGGGATACCATGGTAAATAGGTTACCTATTTACCATGGTATCTCTCCCCTGGGTGCGTTGTGTTTTGGTGAGCACTAATGCAGGAAAGCAGCGGGCGGGATGGCGAGCTTGTCCTGCTGCTCCAACACAAGCTACCTTAAGAGCCGGTACGATGCGGTCAATGGGTGAAGTTCGTCAGGAGTACTGCATAAAAAAACGAGTGTGTTGTGGTGGCAGTTGGTGATCAAAGAAATAAAACAAAATAAAATCAATAAATAATAATGTCATAGACTTAAAGTCATACCTTTAAAGTCATAATGCATTGCAAGTGTTATTAGGGAATGTTGTGCTGTGTTTTCAAGCGCTTCAATGTGCTGCTCTGCAAGGTTTGGAGACAGCGGGTGCGTTCACGGAGATCAAGAGCAGCCGGCGTAAAACACAACGCACCCAGGGGAGAGATACCATGGTAAATAGGTTACCTATTTACCTATTTTTGTTTCGGCGAACGGTTTTGGTGAGCACTAATGCAGGAAAGCAGCGGGCGGGATGGCGAGCTTGTCCTGCTGCTCCAACACAAGCTACCTTAAGAGCCGGTACGATGCGGTCAATGGGTGAAGTTCGTCAGGAGTACTGCATTAAAAAACCAGTGTGTTGTCGTGGCAGTTGGTGATCAAAGAAATAAAACAAAATAAAATCAATAAATAATAATGTCATAGACTTAAAGTCATACCTTTGAAGTCATAATGCATTGCAAGTGTTATTAGGGAATGTTGTGCTGTGTTTTCAAGCGCTTCAAGCGCTTCAATGTGACAGCGGGTGCGTTCACGGAGATCAGGAGCAGCCGGAGATCAAGAGCAGCCGCCGCAGGGGAGGGATACCATGGTAAATAGGTTACCTATTTACCATGGTATCTCTCCCCTGGGTGCGTTGTGTTTTGGTGAGCACTAATGCAGGAAAGCAGCGGGCGGGATGGCGAGCTTGTCCTGCTGCTCCAACACAAGTTACCTTAAGAGCCGGTACGATGCGGTCAATGGGTGAAGTTCGTCAGGAGTACTGCATAAAAAAACGAGTGTGTTGTCGTGGCAGTTGGTGATCAAATAAATAAAACAAAATAAAATCAATAAATAATAATGTCATAGACTTAAAGTCATACCTTTGAAGTCATAATGCATTGCAAGTGTTATTAGGGAATGTTGTGCTGTGTTTTCAAGCGCTTCAAGCTTCAATGTGACAGCGGGTGCGTTCACGGAGATCAACAGCAGCCGGAGATCAAGAGCAGCCGCCGCAGGGGAGGGATACCATAGTAAATAGGTTACCTATTTACCATGGTATCTCTCCCCTGGGTGCGTTGTGTTTTGGTGAGCACTAATGCAGGAAAGCAGCGGGCGGGATGGCGAGCTTGTCCTGCTGCTCCAACACAAGTTACCTTAAGAGCCGGTACGATGCGGGCAATGGGTGAAGTTCGTCAGGAGTACTGCATAAAAAAAACGAGTGTGTTGTCGTGGCAGTTGGTGATCAAAGAAATAAAACAAAATAAAATCAATAAATAATAATGTCATAGACTTAAAGTCATACCTTTGAAGTCATAATGCATTGCAAGTGTTATTAGGGAATGTTGTGCTGTGTTTTCAAGCGCTTCAAGCGCTTCAATGTGACAGCGGGTGCGTTCACGGAGATCAACAGCAGCCGGAGATCAAGAACAGCCGCCGCAGGGGAGGGATACCATGGTATCTCTCCCCTGGGTGCGTTGTGTTTTGGTGAGCACTAATGCAGGAAAGCAGCGGGCGGGATGGCGAGCTTGTCCTGCTGCTCCAACACAAGCTACCTTAAGAGCCGGTACGATGCGGTCAATGGGTGAAGTTCGTCAGGAGTACTGCATGAAAAAACCAGTGTGTTGTCGTGGCAGTTGGTGATCAAAGAAATAAAACAAAATAAAATCAATAAATAATAATGTCATAGACTTAAAGTCATACCTTTGAAGTCATAATGCATTGCAAGTGTTATTAGGGAATGTTGTGCTGTGTTTTCAAGCGCTTCAAGCGCTTCAATGTGACAGCGGGTGCGTTCACGGAGATCAACAGCAGCCGGAGATCAAGAACAGCCGCCGCAGGGGAGGGATACCATGGTAAATAGGTTACCTATTTACCATGGTATCTCTCCCCTGGGTGCGTTGTGTTTTGGTGAGCACTAATGCAGGAAAGCAGCGGGCGGGATGGCGAGCTTGTCCTGCTGCTCCAACACAAGTTACCTTAAGAGCCGGTACGATGCAGTCAATGGGTGAAGTTCGTCAGGAGTACTGCATAAAAAAACGAGTGTGTTGTCGTGGCAGTTGGTGATCAAAGAAATAAAACAAAATAAAATCAATAAATAATAATGTCATAGACTTAAAGTCATACCTTTGAAGTCATAATGCATTGCAAGTGTTATTAGGGAATGTTGTGCTGTGTTTTCAAGCGCTTCAAGCGCTTCAATGTGACAGCGGGTGCGTTCACGGAGATCAGGAGCAGCCGGAGATCAAGATCAGCCGCCGCAGGGGAGGGATACCATGGTATCTCTCCCCTGGGTGCGTTGTGTTTTGGTGAGCACTAATGCAGGAAAGCAGCGGGCGGGATGGCGAGCTTGTCCTGCTGCTCCAACACAAGCTACCTTAAGAGCCAGTACGATGCGGTCAATGGGTGAAGTTCGTCAGGAGTACTGCATGAAAAAACCAGTGTGTTGTCGTGGCAGTTGGTGATCAAAGAAATAAAACAAAATAAAATCAATAAATAATAATGTCATAGACTTAAAGTCATAACTTTGAAGTCATAATGCATTGCAAGTGTTATTAGGGAATGTTGTGCTGTGTTTTCAAGCGCTTCAAGCGCTTCAATGTGACAGCGGGTGCGTTCACGGAGATCAACAGCAGCCGGAGATCAAGATCAGCCGCCGCAGGGGAGGGATACCATGGTAAATAGGTTACCTATTTACCATGGTAGCTCTCCCCTGGGTGCGTTGTGTTTTGGTGAGCACTAATGCAGGAAAGCAGCGGGCGGGATGGCGAGCTTGTCCTGCTGCTCCAACACAAGTTACCTTAAGAGCCGGTACGATGCAGTCAATGGGTGAAGTTCGTCAGGAGTACTGCATAAAAAAACGAGTGTGTTGTCGTGGCAGTTGGTGATCAAAGAAATAAAACAAAATAAAATCAATAAATAATAATGTCATAGACTTAAAGTCATACCTTTGAAGTCATAATGCATTGCAAGTGTTATTAGGGAATGTTGTGCTGTGTTTTCAAGCGCTTCAAGCGCTTCAATGTGACAGCGGGTGCGTTCACGGAGATCAACAGCAGCCGGAGATCAAGAACAGCCGCCGCAGGGGAGGGATACCATGGTAAATAGGTTACCTATTTACCATGGTATCTCTCCCCTGGGTGCGTTGTGTTTTGGTGAGCACTAATGCAGGAAAGCAGCGGGCGGGATGGCGAGCTTGTCCTGCTGCTCCAACACAAGCTACCTTAAGAGCCGGTACGATGCGGTCAATGGGTGAAGTTCGTCAGGAGTACTGCATGAAAAAACCAGTGTGTTGTCGTGGCAGTTGGTGATCAAAGAAATAAAACAAAATAAAATCAATAAATAATAATGTCATAGACTTAAAGTCATACCTTTGAAGTCATAATGTATTGCAAGTGTTATTAGGGAATGTTGTGCTGTGTTTTCAAGCGCTTCAAGCTTCAATGTGACAGCGGGTGCGTTCACGGAGATCAACAGCAGCCGGAGATCAAGAGCAGCCGCCGCAGGGGAGGGATACCATAGTAAATAGGTTACCTATTTACCATGGGATCTCTCCCCTGGGTGCGTTGTGTTTTGGTGAGCACTAATGCAGGAAAGCAGCGGGCGGGATGGCGAGCTTGTCCTGCTGCTCCAACACAAGCTACCTTAAGAGCCGGTACGATGCGGTCAATGGGTGAAGTTCGTCAGGAGTACTGCATGAAAAAACCAGTGTGTTGTCGTGGCAGTTGGTGATCAAAGAAATAAAACAAAATAAAATCAATAAATAATAATGTCATAGACTTAAAGTCATACCTTTGAAGTCATAATGCATTGCAAGTGTTATTAGGGAATGTTGTGCTGTGTTTTCAAGCGCTTCAAGCGCTTCAATGTGACAGCGGGTGCGTTCACGGAGATCAGGAGCAGCCGGAGATCAAGAGCAGCCGCCGCAGGGGAGGGATACCATGGTAAATAGGTTACCTATTTACCATGGTATCTCTCCCCTGGGTGCGTTGTGTTTTGGTGAGCACTAATGCAGGAAAGCAGCGGGCGGGATGGCGAGCTTGTCCTGCTGCTCCAACACAAGTTACCTTAAGAGCCGGTACGATGCGGTCAATGGGTGAAGTTCGTCAGGAGTACTGCATAAAAAAACGAGTGTGTTGTCGTGGCAGTTGGTGATCAAATAAATAAAACAAAATAAAATCAATAAATAATAATGTCATAGACTTAAAGTCATACCTTTGAAGTCATAATGCATTGCAAGTGTTATTAGGGAATGTTGTGCTGTGTTTTCAAGCGCTTCAAGCTTCAATGTGACAGCGGGTGCGTTCACGGAGATCAACAGCAGCCGGAGATCAAGAGCAGCCGCCGCAGGGGAGGGATACCATAGTAAATAGGTTACCTATTTACCATGGTATCTCTCCCCTGGGTGCGTTGTGTTTTGGTGAGCACTAATGCAGGAAAGCAGCGGGCGGGATGGCGAGCTTGTCCTGCTGCTCCAACACAAGTTACCTTAAGAGCCGGTACGATGCGGGCAATGGGTGAAGTTCGTCAGGAGTACTGCATAAAAAAAACGAGTGTGTTGTCGTGGCAGTTGGTGATCAAAGAAATAAAACAAAATAAAATCAATAAATAATAATGTCATAGACTTAAAGTCATACCTTTGAAGTCATAATGCATTGCAAGTGTTATTAGGGAATGTTGTGCTGTGTTTTCAAGCGCTTCAAGCGCTTCAATGTGACAGCGGGTGCGTTCACGGAGATCAACAGCAGCCGGAGATCAAGAACAGCCGCCGCAGGGGAGGGATACCATGGTATCTCTCCCCTGGGTGCGTTGTGTTTTGGTGAGCACTAATGCAGGAAAGCAGCGGGCGGGATGGCGAGCTTGTCCTGCTGCTCCAACACAAGCTACCTTAAGAGCCGGTACGATGCGGTCAATGGGTGAAGTTCGTCAGGAGTACTGCATGAAAAAACCAGTGTGTTGTCGTGGCAGTTGGTGATCAAAGAAATAAAACAAAATAAAATCAATAAATAATAATGTCATAGACTTAAAGTCATACCTTTGAAGTCATAATGCATTGCAAGTGTTATTAGGGAATGTTGTGCTGTGTTTTCAAGCGCTTCAAGCGCTTCAATGTGACAGCGGGTGCGTTCACGGAGATCAACAGCAGCCGGAGATCAAGAACAGCCGCCGCAGGGGAGGGATACCATGGTAAATAGGTTACCTATTTACCATGGTATCTCTACCCTGGGTGCGTTGTGTTTTGGTGAGCACTAATGCAGGAAAGCAGCGGGCGGGATGGCGAGCTTGTCCTGCTGCTCCAACACAAGCTACCTTAAGAGCCGGTACGATGCGGTCAATGGGTGAAGTTCGTCAGGAGTACTGCATGAAAAAACCAGTGTGTTGTCGTGGCAGTTGGTGATCAAAGAAATAAAACAAAATAAAATCAATAAATAATAATGTCATAGACTTAAAGTCATACCTTTGAAGTCATAATGCATTGCAAGTGTTATTAGGGAATGTTGTGCTGTGTTTTCAAGCGCTTCAAGTGCTTCAATGTGACAGCGGGTGCGTTCACGGAGATCAACAGCAGCCGGAGATCAAGAACAGCCGCCGCAGGGGAGGGATACCATGGTAAATAGGTTACCTATTTACCATGGTATCTCTACCCTGGGTGCGTTGTGTTTTGGTGAGCACTAATGCAGGAAAGCAGCGGGCGGGATGGCGAGCTTGTCCTGCTGCTCCAACACAAGCTACCTTAAGAGCCGGTACGATGCGGTCAATTTGTGAAGTTCGTCAGGAGTACTGCATGAAAAAACCAGTGTGTTGTCGTGGCAGTTGGTGATCAAAGAAATAAAACAAAATAAAATCAATAAATAATAATGTCATAGACTTAAAGTCATACCTTTGAAGTCATAATGCATTGCAAGTGTTATTAGGGAATGTTGTGCTGTGTTTTCAAGCGCTTCAAGCGCTTCAATGTGACAGCGGGTGCGTTCACGGAGATCAACAGCAGCCGGAGATCAAGAACAGCCGCCGCAGGGGAGGGATACCATGGTAAATAGGTTACCTATTTACCATGGTATCTCTCCCCTGGGTGCGTTGTGTTTTGGTGAGCACTAATGCAGGAAAGCAGCGGGCGGGATGGCGAGCTTGTCCTGCTGCTCCAACACAAGCTACCTTAAGAGCCGGTACGATGCGGTCAATTTGTGAAGTTCGTCAGGAGTACTGCATGAAAAAACCAGTGTGTTGTCGTGGCAGTTGGTGATCAAAGAAATAAAACAAAATAAAATCAATAAATAATAATGTCATAGACTTAAAGTCATACCTTTGAAGTCATAATGCATTGCAAGTGTTATTAGGGAATGTTGTGCTGTGTTTTCAAGCGCTTCAAGCGCTTCAATGTGACAGCGGGTGCGTTCACGGAGATCAGGAGCATCCGGAGATCAAGAGCAGCCGCAGTAGGGGAGGGATACCATGGTAAATAGGTTACCTATTTACCATGGTATCTCTCCCCTGGGTGCGTTGTGTTTTGGTGAGCACTAATGCAGGAAAGCAGCGGGCGGGATGGCGAGCTTGTCCTGCTGCTCCAACACAAGCTACCTTAAGAGCCGGTACGATGCGGGCAATGGGTGAAGTTCGTCAGGAGTAAGCATAAAAAAAACGAGTGTGTTGTCGTGGCAGTTGGTGATCAAAGAAATAAAACAAAATAAAATCAATAAATAATAATGTCATAGACTTAAAGTCATACCTTTAAAGTCATAATGCATTGCAAGTGTTATTAGGGAATGTTGTGCTGTGTTTTCAAGCGCTTCAATGTGCTGCTCTGCAAGGTTTGGAGACAGCGGGTGCGTTCACGGAGATCAAGAGCAGCCGGCGCAAAACACAACGCACCCAGGGGAGAGATACCATGGTAAATAGGTTACCTATTTACCTATTTTTGTTTCGGCGAACGGTTTTGGTGAGCACTAATGCAGGAAAGCAGCGGGCGGGATGGCGAGCTTGTCCTGCTGCTCCAACACAAGCTACCTTAAGAGCCGGTACGATGCGGTCAATGGGTGAAGTTCGTCAGGAGTACTGCATGAAAAAAACAGTGTGTTGTCGTGGCAGTTGGTGATCAAAGAAATAAAACAAAATAAAATCAATAAATAATAATGTCATAGACTTAAAGTCATACCTTTGAAGTCATAATGCATTGCAAGTGTTATTAGGGAATGTTGTGCTGTGTTTTCAAGCGCTTCAAGTGCTTCAATGTGACAGCGGGTGCGTTCACGGAGATCAACAGCAGCCAGAGATCAAGAACAGCCGCCGCAGGGGAGGGATACCATGGTAAATAGGTTACCTATTTACCATGGTATCTCTCCCCTGGGTGCGTTGTGTTTTGGTGAGCACTAATGCAGGAAAGCAGCGGGCGGGATGGCGAGCTTGTCCTGCTGCTCCAACACAAGCTACCTTAAGAGCCGGTACGATGCGGTCAATGGGTGAAGTTCGTCAGGAGTACTGCATAAAAAAACGAGTGTGTTGTCGTGGCAGTTGGTGATCAAAGAAATAAAACAAAATAAAATCAATAAATAATAATGTCATAGACTTAAAGTCATACCTTTGAAGTCATAATGCATTGCAAGTGTTATTAGGGAATGTTGTGCTGTGTTTTCAAGCGCTTCAAGCGCTTCAATGTGACATCGGGTGCGTTCACGGAGATCAACAGCAGCCGGAGATCAAGAACAGCCGCCGCAGGGGAGGGATACCATGGTAAATAGGTTACCTATTTACCATGGTATCTCTCCCCTGGGTGCGTTGTGTTTTGGTGAGCACTAATGCAGGAAAGCAGCGGGCGGGATGGCGAGCTTGTCCTGCTGCTCCAACACAAGCTACCTTAAGAGCCGGTACGATGCGGTCAATTTGTGAAGTTGGTCAGGAGTACTGCATGAAAAAACCAGTGTGTTGTCGTGGCAGTTGGTGATCAAAGAAATAAAACAAAATAAAATCAATAAATAATAATGTCATAGACTTAAAGTCATACCTTTGAAGTCATAATGCATTGCAAGTGTTATTAGGGAATGTTGTGCTGTGTTTTCAAGCGCTTCAAGCGCTTCAATGTGACAGCGGGTGCGTTCACGGAGATCAGGAGCATCCGGAGATCAAGAGCAGCCGCCGCAGGGGAGGGATACCATGGTAAATAGGTTACCTATTTACCATGGTATCTCTCCCCTGGGTGCGTTGTGTTTTGGTGAGCACTAATGCAGGAAAGCAGCGGGCGGGATGGCGAGCTTGTCCTGCTGCTCCAACACAAGCTACCTTAAGAGCCGGTACGCTGCGGGCAATGGGTGAAGTTCGTCAGGAGTAAGCATAAAAAAAACGAGTGTGTTGTCGTGGCAGTTGGTGATCAAAGAAATAAAACAAAATAAAATCAATAAATAATAATGTCATAGACTTAAAGTCATACCTTTAAAGTCATAATGCATTGCAAGTGTTATTAGGGAATGTTGTGCTGTGTTTTCAAGCGCTTCAATGTGCTGCTCTGCAAGGTTTGGAGACAGCGGGTGCGTTCACGGAGATCAAGAGCAGCCGGCGCAAAACACAACGCACCCAGGGGAGAGATACCATGGTAAATAGGTTACCTATTTACCTATTTTTGTTTCGGCGAACGGTTTTGGTGAGCACTAATGCAGGAAAGCAGCGGGCGGGATGGCGAGCTTGTCCTGCTGCTCCAACACAAGCTACCTTAAGAGCCGGTACGATGCGGTCAATGGGTGAAGTTCGTCAGGAGTACTGCATGAAAAAACCAGTGTGTTGTCGTGGCAGTTGGTGATCAAAGAAATAAAACAAAATAAAATCAATAAATAATAATGTCATAGACTTAAAGTCATACCTTTGAAGTCATAATGCATTGCAAGTGTTATTAGGGAATGTTGTGCTGTGTTTTCAAGCGCTTCAAGCGCTTCAATGTGACAGCGGGTGCGTTCACGGAGATCAACAGCAGCCGGAGATCAAGAGCAGCCGCCGCAGGGGAGGGATACCATGGTAAATAGGTTACCTATTTACCATGGTATCTCTCCCCTGGGTGCGTTGTGTTTTGGTGAGCACTAATGCAGGAAAGCAGCCGGCGGGATGGCGAGCTTGTCCTGCTGCTCCAACACAAGTTACCTAAGAGCCGCTACGATGCGGGCAATGGATGAAGTTCGTCAGGAGTACTGCATAAAAAAAACGAGTGTGTTGTCGTGGCAGTTGGTGATCAAAGAAATAAAACAAAATAAAATCAATAAATAATAATGTCATAGACTTAAAGTCATACCTTTGAAGTCATAATGCATTGCAAGTGTTATTAGGGAATGTTGTGCTGTGTTTTCAAGCGCTTCAAGCGCTTCAATGTGACAGCGGGTGCGTTCACGGAGATCAGGAGCATCCGGAGATCAAGAGCAGCCGCCGCAGGGGAGGGATACCATGGTAAATAGGTTACCTATTTACCATGGTATCTCTCCCCTGGGTGCGTTGTGTTTTGGTGAGCACTAATGCAGGAAAGCAGCGGGCGGGATGGCGAGCTTGTCCTGCTGCTCCAACACAAGCTACCTTAAGAGCCGGTACGATGCGGGCAATGGGTGAAGTTCGTCAGGAGTACTGCATAAAAAAAACGAGTGTGTTGTCGTGGCAGTTGGTGATCAAAGAAATAAAACAAAATAAAATCAATAAATAATAATGTCATAGACTTAAAGTCATACCTTTGAAGTCATAATGCATTGCAAGTGTTATTAGGGAATGTTGTGCTGTGTTTTCAAGCGCTTCAAGCGCTTCAATGTGACAGCGGGTGCGTTCACGGAGATCAACAGCAGCCGGAGATCAAGAGCAGCCGCCGCAGGGGAGGGATACCATGGTAAATAGGTTACCTATTTACCATGGTATCTCTCCCCTGGGTGCGTTGTGTTTTGGTGAGCACTAATGCAGGAAAGCAGCGGGCGGGATGGCGAGCTTGTCCTGCTGCTCCAACACAAGCTACCTTAAGAGCCGGTACGATGCGGTCAATTTGTGAAGTTCGTCAGGAGTACTGCATAAAAAAAACGAGTGTGTTGTCGTGGCAGTTGGTGATCAAAGAAATAAAACAAAATAAAATCAATAAATAATAATGTCATAGACTTAAAGTCATACCTTTAAAGTCATAATGCATTGCAAGTGTTATTAGGGAATGTTGTGCTGTGTTTTCAAGCACTTCAATGTGCTGCTCTGCAAGGTTTGGAGACAGCGGGTGCGTTCACGGAGATCAAGAGCAGCCGGCGCAAAACACAACGCACCCAGGGGAGAGATACCATGGTAAATAGGTTACCTATTTACCTATTTTTGTTTCGGCGAACGGTTTTGGTGAGCACTAATGCAGGAAAGCAGCGGGCGGGATGGCGAGCTTGTCCTGCTGCTCCAACACAAGCTACCTTAAGAGCCGGTACGATGCGGTCAATGGGTGAAGTTCGTCAGGAGTACTGCATAAAAAAACGAGTGTGTTGTCGTGGCAGTTGGTGATCAAAGAAATAAAACAAAATAAAATCAATAAATAATAATGTCATAGACTTAAAGTCATACCTTTGAAGTCATAATGCATTGCAAGTGTTATTAGGGAATGTTGTGCTGTGTTTTCAAGCGCTTCAAGCGCTTCAATGTGACAGCGGGTGCGTTCACGGAGATCAGGAGCATCCGGAGATCAAGAGCAGCCGCCGCAGGGGAGGGATACCATGGTAAATAGGTAACCTATTTACCATGGTATCTCTCCCCTGGGTGCGTTGTGTTTTGGTGAGCACTAATGCAGGAAAGCAGCGGGCGGGATGGCGAGCTTGTCCTGCTGCTCCAACACAAGCTACCTTAAGAGCCGGTACGATGCGGTCAATTTGTGAAGTTGGTCAGGAGTACTGCATGAAAAAACCAGTGTGTTGTCGTGGCAGTTGGTGATCAAAGAAATAAAACAAAATAAAATCAATAAATAATAATGTCATAGACTTAAAGTCATACCTTTGAAGTCATAATGCATTGCAAGTGTTATTAGGGAATGTTGTGCTGTGTTTTCAAGCGCTTCAAGCGCTTCAATGTGACAGCGGGTGCGTTCACGGAGATCAGGAGCATCCGGAGATCAAGAGCAGCCGCCGCAGGGGAGGGATACCATGGTAAATAGGTTACCTATTTACCATGGTATCTCTCCCCTGGGTGCGTTGTGTTTTGGTGAGCACTAATGCAGGAAAGCAGCGGGCGGGATGGCGAGCTTGTCCTGCTGCTCCAACACAAGCTACCTTAAGAGCCGGTACGATGCGGGCAATGGGTGAAGTTCGTCAGGAGTAAGCATAAAAAAACGAGTGTGTTGTCGTGGCAGTTGGTGATCAAAGAAATAAAACAAAATAAAATCAATAAATAATAATGTCATAGACTTAAAGTCATACCTTTAAAGTCATAATGCATTGCAAGTGTTATTAGGGAATGTTGTGCTGTGTTTTCAAGCGCTTCAATGTGCTGCTCTGCAAGGTTTGGAGACAGCGGGTGCGTTCACGGAGATCAAGAGCAGCCGGCGCAAAACACAACGCACCCAGGGGAGAGATACCATGGTAAATAGGTTACCTATTTACCTATTTTTGTTTCGGCGAACGGTTTTGGTGAGCACTAATGCAGGAAAGCAGCGGGCGGGATGGCGAGCTTGTCCTGCTGCTCCAACACAAGCTACCTTAAGAGCCGGTACGATGCGGTCAATGGGTGAAGTTCGTCAGGAGTACTGCATGAAAAAACCAGTGTGTTGTCGTGGCAGTTGGTGATCAAAGAAATAAAACAAAATAAAATCAATAAATAATAATGTCATAGACTTAAAGTCATACCTTTGAAGTCATAATGCATTGCAAGTGTTATTAGGGAATGTTGTGCTGTGTTTTCAAGCGCTTCAAGCGCTTCAATGTGACAGCGGGTGCGTTCACGGAGATCAACAGCAGCCGGAGATCAAGAGCAGCCGCCGCAGGGGAGGGATACCATGGTAAATAGGTTACCTATTTACCATGGTATCTCTCCCCTGGGTGCGTTGTGTTTTGGTGAGCACTAATGCAGGAAAGCAGCGGGCGGGATGGCGAGCTTGTCCTGCTGCTCCAACACAAGTTACCTTAAGAGCCGCTACGATGCGGGCAATGGATGAAGTTCGTCAGGAGTACTGCATAAAAAAAACGAGTGTGTTGTCGTGGCAGTTGGTGATCAAAGAAATAAAACAAAATAAAATCAATAAATAATAATGTCATAGACTTAAAGTCATACCTTTGAAGTCATAATGCATTGCAAGTGTTATTAGGGAATGTTGTGCTGTGTTTTCAAGCGCTTCAAGCGCTTCAATGTGACAGCGGGTGCGTTCACGGAGATCAACAGCAGCCGGAGATCAAGAGCAGCCGCCGCAGGGGAGGGATACCATGGTAAATAGGTTACCTATTTACCATGGTATCTCTCCCCTGGGTGCGTTGTGTTTTGGTGAGCACTAATGCAGGAAAGCAGCGGGCGGGATGGCGAGCTTGTCCTGCTGCTCCAACACAAGTTACCTTAAGAGCCGCTACGATGCGGGCAATGGATGAAGTTCGTCAGGAGTACTGCATAAAAAAAACGAGTGTGTTGTCGTGGCAGTTGGTGATCAAAGAAATAAAACAAAATAAAATCAATAAATAATAATGTCATAGACATAAAGTCATACCTTTGAAGTCATAATGCATTGCAAGTGTTATTAGGGAATGTTGTGCTGTGTTTTCAAGCGCTTCAAGCGCTTCAATGTGACAGCGGGTGCGTTCACGGAGATCAACAGCAGCCGGAGATCAAGAACAGCCGCCGCAGGGGAGGGATACCATGGTAAATAGGTTACCTATTTACCATGGTATCTCTCCCCTGGGTGCGTTGTGTTTTGGTGAGCACTAATGCAGGAAAGCAGCGGGCGGGATGGCGAGCTTGTCCTGCTGCTCCAACACAAGCTACCTTAAGAGCCGGTACGATGCGGTCAATGGGTGAAGTTCGTCAGGAGTACTGCATATAAAAACGAGTGTGTTGTCGTGGCAGTTGGTGATCAAAGAAATAAAACAAAATAAAATCAATAAATAATAATGTCATAGACTTAAAGTCATACCTTTGAAGTCATAATGCATTGCAAGTGTTATTAGGGAATGTTGTGCTGTGTTTTCAAGCGCTTCAAGCGCTTCAATGTGACAGCGGGTGCGTTCACGGAGATCAGGAGCAGCCGGAGATCAAGAGCAGCCGCCCCTGGGTGCGTTGTGTTTTGGTGAGCACTAATGCAGGAAAGCAGCGGGCGGGATGGCGAGCTTGTCCTGCTGCTCCAACACAAGCTACCTTAAGAGCCGGTACGATGCGGTCAATGGGTGAAGTTCGTCAGGAGTACTGCATGAAAAAACCAGTGTGTTGTCGTGGCAGTTGGTGATCAAAGAAATAAAACAAAATAAAATCAATAAATAATAATGTCATAGACTTAAAGTCATACCTTTGAAGTCATAATGCATTGCAAGTGTTATTAGGGAATGTTGTGCTGTGTTTTCAAGCGCTTCAAGCGCTTCAATGTGACAGCGGGTGCGTTCACGGAGATCAACAGCAGCCGGAGATCAAGAGCAGCCGCCGCAGGGGAGGGATACCATGGTAAATAGGTTACCTATTTACCATGGTATCTCTCCCCTGGGTGCGTTGTGTTTTGGTGAGCACTAATGCAGGAAAGCAGCGGGCGGGATGGCGAGCTTGTCCTGATGCTCCAACACAAGTTACCTTAAGAGCCGGTACGATGCGGGCAATGGGTGAAGTTCGTCAGGAGTACTGCATAAAAAAACGAGTGTGTTGTCGTGGCAGTTGGTGATCAAAGAAATAAAACAAAATAAAATCAATAAATAATAATGTCATAGACTTAAAGTCATACCTTTGAAGTCATAATGCATTGCAAGTGTTATTAGGGAATGTTGTGCTGTGTTTTCAAGCGCTTCAAGCGCTTCAATGTGACAGCGGGTGCGTTCACGGAGATCAACAGCAGCCGGAGATCAAGAGCAGCCGCCGCAGGGGAGGGATACCATGGTAAATAGGTTACCTATTTACCATGGTATCTCTCCCCTGGGTGCGTTGTGTTTTGGTGAGCACTAATGCAGGAAAGCAGCGGGCGGGATGGCGAGCTTGTCCTGCTGCTCCAACACAAGCTACCTTAAGAGCCGGTAGGATGCGGGCAATGGGTGAAGTTCGTCAGGAGTAAGCATAAAAAAAACGAGTGTGTTGTCGTGGCAGTTGGTGATCAAAGAAATAAAACAAAATAAAATCAATAAATAATAATGTCATAGACTTAAAGTCATACCTTTAAAGTCATAATGCATTGCAAGTGTTATTAGGGAATGTTGTGCTGTGTTTTCAAGCGCTTCAATGTGCTGCTCTGCAAGGTTTGGAGACAGCGGGTGCGTTCACGGAGATCAAGAGCAGCCGGCGCAAAACACAACGCACCCAGGGGAGAGATACCATGGTAAATAGGTTACCTATTTACCTATTTTTGTTTCGGCCAACGGTTTTGGTGAGCACTAATGCAGGAAAGCAGCGGGCGGGATGGCGAGCTTGTCCTGCTGCTCCAACACAAGCTACCTTAAGAGCCGGTACGATGCGGGCAATGGGTGAAGTTCGTCAGGAGTACTGCATAAAAAAACGAGTGTGTTGTCGTGGCAGTTGGTGATCAAAGAAATAAAACAAAATAAAATCAATAAATAATAATGTCATAGACTTAAAGTCATACCTTTAAAGTCATAATGCATTGCAAGTGTTATTAGGGAATGTTGTGCTGTGTTTTCAAGCGCTTCAATGTGCTGCTCTGCAAGGTTTGGAGACAGCGGGTGCGTTCACGGAGATCAAGAGCAGCCGGCGCAAAACACAACGCACCCAGGGGAGAGATACCATGGTAAATAGGTTACCTATTTACCTATTTTTGTTTCGGCCAACGGTTTTGGTGAGCACTAATGCAGGAAAGCAGCGGGCGGGATGGCGAGCTTGTCCTGCTGCTCCAACACAAGCTACCTTAAGAGCCGGTACGATGCGGGCAATGGGTGAAGTTCGTCAGGAGTACTGCATAAAAAAACGAGTGTGTTGTCGTGGCAGTTGGTGATCAAAGAAATAAAACAAAATAAAATCAATAAATAATAATGTCATAGACTTAAAGTCATACCTTTGAAGTCATAATGCATTGCAAGTGTTATTAGGGAATGTTGTGCTGTGTTTTCAAGCGCTTCAAGCGCTTCAATGTGACAGCGGGTGCGTTCACGGAGATCAGGAGCAGCCGGAGATCAAGAGCAGCCGCCGCAGGGGAGGGATACCATGGTAAATAGGTTACCTATTTACCATGGAATCTCTCCCCTGGGTGCGTTGTGTTTTGGTGAGCACTAATGCAGGAAAGCAGCGGGCGGGATGGCGAGCTTGTCCTGCTGCTCCAACACAAGCTACCTTAAGAGCCGGTACGATGCGGGCAATGGGTGAAGTTCGTCAGGAGTAAGCATAAAAAAATCGAGTGTGTTGTCGTGGCAGTTGGTGATCAAAGAAATAAAACAAAATAAAATCAATAAATAATAATGTCATAGACTTAAAGTCATACCTTTAAAGTCATAATGCATTGCAAGTGTTATTAGGGAATGTTGTGCTGTGTTTTCAAGCGCTTCAATGTGCTGCTCTGCAAGGTTTGGAGACAGCGGTTGCGTTCACGGAGATCAAGAGCAGCCGGCGCAAAACACAACGCACCCAGGGGAGAGATACCATGGTAAATAGGTTACCTATTTACCTATTTTTGTTTCGGCCAACGGTTTTGGTGAGCACTAATGCAGGAAAGCAGCGGGCGGGATGGCGAGCTTGTCCTGCTGCTCCAACACAAGCTACCTTTAGAGCCGGTACGATGCGGGCAATGGGTGAAGTTCGTCAGGAGTAAGCATAAAAAAAATCGAGTGTGTTGTCGTGGCAGTTGGTGATCAAAGAAATAAAACAAAATAAAATCAATAAATAATAATGTCATAGACTTAAAGTCATACCTTTAAAGTCATAATGCATTGCAAGTGTTATTAGGGAATGTTGTGCTGTGTTTTCAAGCGCTTCATTGTGCTGCTCTGCAAGGTTTGGAGACAGCGGTTGCGTTCACGGAGATCAAGAGCAGCCGGCGCAAAACACAACGCACCCAGGGGAGAGATACCATGGTAAATAGGTTACCTATTTACCTATTTTTGTTTCGGCCAACGGTTTTGGTGAGCACTAATGCAGGAAAGCAGCGGGCGGGATGGCGAGCTTGTCCTGCTGCTCCAACACAAGTTACCTTAAGAGCCGGTACGATGCGGTCAATGGGTGAAATTCGTCAGGAGTACTGCATGAAAAAACCAGTGTGTTGTCGTGGCAGTTGGTGATCAAAGAAATAAAACAAAATAAAATCAATAAATAATAATGTCATAGACTTAAAGTCATACCTTTGAAGTCATAATGCATTGCAAGTGTTATTAGGGAATGTTGTGCTGTGTTTTCAAGCGCTTCAAGCGCTTCAATATGACAGCGGGTGCGTTCACGGAGATCAGGAGCAGCCGGAGATCAAGAGCAGCCGCCGCAGGGGAGGGATACCATGGGTTACCTATTTACCATGGTATCTCTCCCCTGGGTGCGTTGTGTTTTGGTGAGCACTAATGCAGGAAAGCAGCGGGCGGGATGGCGAGCTTGTCCTGCTGCTCCAACACAAGTTACCTTAAGAGCCGGTACGATGCGGTCAATGGGTGAAGTTCGTCAGGAGTACTGCATAAAAAAAACGAGTGTGTTGTCGTGGCAGTTGGTGATCAAAGAAATAAAACAAAATAAAATCAATAAATAATAATGTCATAGACTTAAAGTCATACCTTTGAAGTCATAATGCATTGCAAGTGTTATTAGGGAATGTTGTGCTGTGTTTTCAAGCGCTTCAAGCGCTTCAATGTGACAGCGGGTGCGTTCACGGAGATCAACAGCAGCCGGAGATCAAGAGCAGCCGCCGCAGGGGAGGGATACCATGGTAAATAGGTTACCTATTTACCATGGTATCTCTCCCCTGGGTGCGTTGTGTTTTGGTGAGCACTAATGCAGGAAAGCAGCGGGCGGGATGGCGAGCTTGTCCTGCTGCTCCAACACAAGCTACCTTAAGAGCCGGTACGATGCGGGCAATGGGTGAAGTTCGTCAGGAGTAAGCATAAAAAAATCGAGTGTGTTGTCGTGGCAGTTGGTGATCAAAGAAATAAAACAAAATAAAATCAATAAATAATAATGTCATAGACTTAAAGTCATACCTTTAAAGTCATAATGCATTGCAAGTGTTATTAGGGAATGTTGTGCTGTGTTTTCAAGCGCTTCAATGTGCTGCTCTGCAAGGTTTGGAGACAGCGGGTGCGTTCACGGAGATCAAGAGCAGCCGGCGCAAAACACAACGCACCCAGGGGAGAGATACCATGGTAAATAGGTTAGCTATTTACCTATTTTTGTTTCGGCCAACGGTTTTGGTGAGCAGTAATGCAGGAAAGCAGCGGGCGGGATGGCGAGCTTGTCCTGCTGCTCCAACACAAGCTACCTTAAGAGCCGGTACGATGCGGGCAATGGGTGAAGTTCGTCAGGAGTACTGCATAAAAAAACGAGTGTGTTGTCGTGGCAGTTGGTGATCAAAGAAATAAAACAAAATAAAATCAATAAATAATAATGTCATAGACTTAAAGTCATACCTTTGAAGTCATAATGCATTGCAAGTGTTATTAGGGAATGTTGTGCTGTGTTTTCAAGCGCTTCAAGCGCTTCAATGTGACAGCGGGTGCGTTCACGGAGATCAACAGCAGCCGGAGATCAAGAGCAGCCGCCGCAGGGGAGGGATACCATGGTAAATAGGTTACCTATTTACCATGGTATCTCTCCCCTGGGTGCGTTGTGTTTTGGTGAGCACTAATGCAGGAAAGCAGCGGGCGGGATGGCGAGCTTGTCCTGATGCTCCAACACAAGTTACCTTAAGAGCCGGTACGATGCGGGCAATGGGTGAAGTTCGTCAGGAGTACTGCATAAAAAAAACGAGTGTGTTGTCGTGGCAGTTGGTGATCAAAGAAATAAAACAAAATAAAATCAATAAATAATAATGTCATAGACTTAAAGTCATACCTTTGAAGTCATAATGCATTGCAAGTGTTATTAGGGAATGTTGTGCTGTGTTTTCAAGCGCTTCAAGCGCTTCAATGTGACAGCGGGTGCGTTCACGGAGATCAAGAGCAGCCGGAGATGAAGAGCAGCCGCCGCAGGGGAGGGATACCATGGTAAATAGGTTACCTATTTACCATGGTATCTCTCCCCTGGGTGCGTTGTGTTTTGGTGAGCACTAATGCAGGAAAGCAGCGGGCGGGATGGCGAGCTTGTCCTGCTGCTCCAACACAAGCTACCTTAAGAGCCGGTACGATGCGGGCAATGGGTGAAGTTCGTCAGGAGTAAGCATAAAAAAATCGAGTGTGTTGTCGTGGCAGTTGGTGATCAAAGAAATAAAACAAAATAAAATCAATAAATAATAATGTCATAGACTTAAAGTCATACCTTTAAAGTCATAATGCATTGCAAGTGTTATTAGGGAATGTTGTGCTGTGTTTTCAAGCGCTTCAATGTGCTGCTCTGCAAGGTTTGGAGACAGCGGGTGCGTTCACGGAGATCAGGAGCAGCCGGCACAAAACACAACGCACCCAGGGGAGAGATACCATGGTAAATAGGTTAGCTATTTACCTATTTTTGTTTCGGCGAACGGTTTTGGTGAGCAGTAATGCAGGAAAGCAGCGGGCGGGATGGCGAGCTTGTCCTGCTGCTCCAACACAAGCTACCTTAAGAGCCGGTACGATGCGGGCAATGGGTGAAGTTCGTCAGGAGTACTGCATAAAAAAACGAGTGTGTTGTCGTGGCAGTTGGTGATCAAAGAAATAAAACAAAATAAAATCAATAAATAATAATGTCATAGACTTAAAGTCATACCTTTGAAGTCATAATGCATTGCAAGTGTTATTAGGGAATGTTGTGCTGTGTTTTCAAGCGCTTCAAGCGCTTCAATGTGACAGCGGGTGCGTTCACGGAGTTCAACAGCAGCCGGAGATCAAGAGCAGCCGCCGAAGGGGAGGGATACCATGGTAAATAGGTTACCTATTTACCATGGTATCTCTCCCCTGGGTGCGTTGTGTTTTGGTGAGCACTAATGCAGGAAAGCAGCGGGCGGGATGGCGAGCTTGTCCTGCTGCTCCAACACAAGCTACCTTAAGAGCCGGTACGATGCGGTCAATGGGTGAAGTTCGTCAGGAGTACTGCATAAAAAAACGAGTGTGTTGTCGTGGCAGTTGGTGATCAAAGAAATAAACCAAAATAAAATCAATAAATAATAATGTCATAGACTTAAAGTCATACCTTTGAAGTCATAATGCATTGCAAGTGTTATTAGGGAATGTTGTGCTGTGTTTTCAAGCGCTTCAAGCGCTTCAATGTGACAGCGGGTGCGTTCACGGAGATCAGGAGCAGCCGGAGATCAAGAGCAGCCGCCGCAGGGGAGGGATACCATGGTAAATAGGTTACCTATTTACCATGGTATCTCTCCCCTCGGTGCGTTGTGTTTTGGTGAGCACTAATGCAGGAAAGCAGCGGGCGGGATGGCGAGCTTGTCCTGCTGCTCCAACACAAGTTACCTTAAGAGCCGGTACGATGCGGGCAATGGGTGAAGTTCGTCAGGAGTACTGCATAAAAAAAACGAGTGTGTTGTCGTGGCAGTTGGTGATCAAAGAAATAAAACAAAATAAAATCAATAAATAATAATGTCATAGACTTAAAGTCATACCTTTGAAGTCATAATGCATTGCAAGTGTTATTAGGGAATGTTGTGCTGTGTTTTCAAGCGCTTCAAGCGCTTCAATGTGACAGCGGGTGCGTTCACGGAGATCAAGAGCAGCCGGAGATGAAGAGCAGCCGCCGCAGGGGAGGGATACCATGGTAAATAGGTTACCTATTTACCATGGTATCTCTCCCCTGGGTGCGTTGTGTTTTGGTGAGCACTAATGCAGGAAAGCAGCGGGCGGGATGGCGAGCTTGTCCTGCTGCTCCAACACAAGCTACCTTAAGAGCCGGTACGATGCGGGCAATGGGTGAAGTTCGTCAGGAGTACTGCATAAAAAAATCGAGTGTGTTGTTGTGGCAGTTGGTGATCAAAGAAATAAAACAAAATAAAATCAATAAATAATAATGTCATAGACTTAAAGTCATACCTTTAAAGTCATAATGCATTGCAAGTGTTATTAGGGAATGTTGTGCTGTGTTTTCAAGCGCTTCAATGTGCTGCTCTGCAAGGTTTGGAGACAGCGGGTGCGTTCACGGAGATCAGGAGCAGCCGGCGCAAAACACAACGCACCCAGGGGAGAGATACCATGGTAAATAGGTTAGCTATTTACCTATTTTTGTTTCGGCGAACGGTTTTGGTGAGCAGTAATGCAGGAAAGCAGCGGGCGGGATGGCGAGCTTGTCCTGCTGCTCCAACACAAGCTACCTTAAGAGCCGGTACGATGCGGGCAATGGGTGAAGTTCGTCAGGAGTACTGCATAAAAAAACGAGTGTGTTGTCGTGGCAGTTGGTGATCAAAGAAATAAAACAAAATAAAATCAATAAATAATAATGTCATAGACTTAAAGTCATACCTTTGAAGTCATAATGCATTGCAAGTGTTATTAGGGAATGTTGTGCTGTGTTTTCAAGCGCTTCAATGTGCTGCTCTGCAAGGTTTGGAGACAGCGGGTGCGTTCACGGAGATCAAGAGCAGCCGGCGCAAAACACAACGCACCCAGGGGAGAGATACCATGGTAAATAGGTTACCTATTTACCTATTTTTGTTTCGGCGAACGGTTTTGGTGAGCAGTAATGCAGGAAAGCAGCGAGTGCGATGGCGAGCTTGTCCTGCTGCTCCAACACAAGCTACCTTAAGAGCCGGTACGATGCGGGCAATGGGTGAAGTTCGTAAGGAGTACTGCATAAAAAAACGAGTGTGTTGTCGTGGCAGTTGGTGATCAAAGAAATAAAACAAAATAAAATCAATAAATAATAATGTCATAGACTTAAAGTCATACCTTTGAAGTCATAATGCATTGCAAGTGTTATTAGGGAATGTTGTGCTGTGTTTTCAAGCGCTTCACTGTGCTGCTCTGCAAGGTTTGGAGACAGCGGGTGCGTTCACGGAGATCAGGAGCAGCCGGCGCAAAACACAACGCACCCAGGGGAGAGATACCATGGTAAATAGGTTACCTATTTACCTATTTTTGTTTCGGCGAACGGTTTTGGTGAGCAGTAATGCAGGAAAGCAGCGAGTGCGATGGCGAGCTTGTCCTGCTGCTCCAACACAAGCTACCTTAAGAGCCGGTACGATGCGGGCAATGGGTGAAGTTCGTAAGGAGTACTGCATAAAAAAACGAGTGTGTTGTCGTGGCAGTTGGTGATCAAAGAAATAAAACAAAATAAAATCAATAAATAATAATGTCATAGACTTAAAGTCATACCTTTAAAGTCATAATGCATTGCAAGTGTTATTAGGGAATGTTCTGCTGTGTTTTCAAGCGCTTCAATGTGCTGCTCTGCAAGGTTTGGAGACAGCGGGTGCGTTCACGGAGATCAGGAGCAGCCGGCGCAAAACACAACGCACCCAGGGGAGAGATACCATGGTAAATAGGTTAGCTATTTACCTATTTTTGTTTCGGCCAACGGTTTTGGTGAGCACTAATGCAGGAAAGCAGCGGGCGGGATGGCGAGCTTGTCCTGCTGCTCCAACACAAGCTACCTTAAGAGCCGGTACGATGCGGGCAATGGGTGAAGTTCGTCAGGAGTACTGCATAAAAAAACGAGTGTGTTGTCGTGGCAGTTGGTGATCAAAGAAATAAAACAAAATAAAATCAATAAATAATAATGTCATAGACTTAAAGTCATACCTTTGAAGTCATAATGCATTGCAAGTGTTATTAGGGAATGTTGTGCTGTGTTTTCAAGCGCTTCAAGCGCTTCAATGTGACAGCGGGTGCGTTCACGGAGATCAACAGCAGCCGGAGATCAAGAGCAGCCGCCGAAGGGGAGGGATACCATGGTAAATAGGTTACCTATTTACCATGGTATCTCTCCCCTGGGTGCGTTGTGTTTTGGTGAGCACTAATGCAGGAAAGCAGCGGGCGGGATGGCGAGCTTGTCCTGCTGCTCCAACACAAGCTACCTTAAGAGCCGGTACGATGCGGTCAATGGGTGAAGTTCGTCAGGAGTACTGCATGAAAAAACCAGTGTGTTGTCGTGGCAGTTGGTGATCAAAGAAATAAAACAAAATAAAATCAATAAATAATAATGTCATAGACTTAAAGTCATACCTTTAAAGTCATAATGCATTGCAAGTGTTATTAGGGAATGTTGTGCTGTGTTTTCAAGCGCTTCAATGTGCTGCTCTGCAAGGTTTGGAGACAGCGGGTGCGTTCACGGAGATCAGGAGCAGCCGGCGCAAAACACAACGCACCCAGAGGAGAGATACCATGGTAAATAGGTTAGCTATTTACCTATTTTTGTTTCGGCGAACGGTTTTGGTGAGCAGTAATGCAGGAAAACAGCGGGCGGGATGGCGAGCTTGTCCTGCTGCTCCAACACAAGCTACCTTAAGAGCCGGTACGATGCGGGCAATGGGTGAAGTTCGTCAGGAGTACTGCATAAAAAAACGAGTGTGTTGTCGTGGCAGTTGGTGATCAAAGAAATAAAACAAAATAAAATCAATAAATAATAATGTCATAGACTTAAAGTCATACCTTTGAAGTCATAATGCATTGCAAGTGTTATTAGGGAATGTTGTGCTGTGTTTTCAAGCGCTTCAAGCGCTTCAATGTGACAGCGGGTGCGTTCACGGAGATCAACAGCAGCCGGAGATCAAGAGCAGCCGCCGAAGGAGAGGGATACCATGGTAAATAGGTTACCTATTTACCATGGTATCTCTCCCCTGGGTGCGTTGTGTTTTGGTGAGCACTAATGCAGGAAAGCAGCGGGCGGGATGGCGAGCTTGTCCTGCTGCTCCAACACAAGCTACCTTAAGAGCCGGTACGATGCGGTCAATGGGTGAAGTTCGTCAGGAGTACTGCATAAAAAAACGAGTGTGTTGTCGTGGCAGTTGGTGATCAAAGAAATAAAACAAAATAAAATCAATAAATAATAATGTCATAGACTTAAAGTCATACCTTTGAAGTCATAATGCATTGCAAGTGTTATTAGGGAATGTTGTGCTGTGTTTTCAAGCGCTTCAAGCGCTTCAATGTGACAGCGGGTGCGTTCACGGAGATCAACAGCAGCCGGAGATCAAGAGCAGCCGCCGCAGGGGAGGGATACCATGGTAAATAGGTTACCTATTTACCATGGTATCTCTCCCCTGGGTGCGTTGTGTTTTGGTGAGCACTAATGCAGGAAAGCAGCGGGCGGGATGGCGAGCTTGTCCTGCTGCTCCAACACAAGCTACCTTAAGAGCCGGTACGATGCGGTCAATGGGTGAAGTTCGTCAGGAGTACTGCATGAAAAAACCAGTGTGTTGTCGTGGCAGTTGGTGATCAAAGAAATAAAACAAAATAAAATCAATAAATAATAATGTCATAGACTTAAAGTCATACCTTTAAAGTCATAATGCATTGCAAGTGTTATTAGGGAATGTTGTGCTGTGTTTTCAAGCGCTTCAATGTGCTGCTCTGCAAGGTTTGGAGACAGCGGGTGCGTTCACGGAGATCAGGAGCAGCCGGCGCAAAACACAACGCACCCAGGGGAGAGATACCATGGTAAATAGGTTAGCTATTTACCTATTTTTGTTTCGGCGAACGGTTTTGGTGAGCAGTAATGCAGGAAAGCAGCGGGTGGGTTGGCGAGCTTGTCCTGCTGCTCCAACACAAGCTACCTTAAGAGCCGGTACGATGCGGGCAATGGGTGAAGTTCGTCAGGAGTACTGCATAAAAAAAACGAGTGTGTTGTCGTGGCAGTTGGTGATCAAAGAAATAAAACAAAATAAAATCAATAAATAATAATGTCATAGACTTAAAGTCATACCTTTGAAGTCATAATGCATTGCAAGTGTTATTAGGGAATGTTGTGCTGTGTTTTCAAGCGCTTCAAGCGCTTCAATGTGACAGCGGGTGCGTTCACGGAGATCAACAGCAGCCGGAGATCAAGAACAGCCGCCGCAGGGGAGGGATACCATGGTAAATAGGTTACCTATTTACCATGGTATCTCTCCCCTGGGTGCGTTGTGTTTTGGCGAGCACTAATGCAGGAAAGCAGCGGGCGGGATGGCGAGCTTGTTCTGCTGCTCCAACACAAGCTACCTTAAGAGTCTGTACGATGCGGGCAATGGGTGAAGTTCGTCATGAGTACTGCATAAAAAAAAAACGAGTGTGTTGTCGTGGCAGTTGGTGATCAAAGAAATAAAACAAAATAAAATCAATAAATAATAATGTCATAGACTTAAAGTCATACCTTTAAAGTCATAATGCATTGCAAGTGTTATTAGGGAATGTTCTGCTGTGTTTTCAAGCGCTTCAATGTGCTGCTCTGCAAGGTTTGGAGACAGCGGGTGCGTTCACGGAGATCAGGAGCAGCCGGCGCAAAACACAACGCACCCAGGGGAGAGATACCATGGTAAATAGGTTAGCTATTTACCTATTTTTGTTTCGGCCAACGGTTTTGGTGAGCACTAATGCAGGAAAGCAGCGGGCGGGATGGCGAGCTTGTCCTGCTGCTCCAACACAAGCTACCTTAAGAGCCGGTACGATGCGGGCAATGGGTGAAGTTCGTCAGGAGTACTGCATAAAAAAACGAGTGTGTTGTCGTGGCAGTTGGTGATCAAAGAAATAAAACAAAATAAAATCAATAAATAATAATGTCATAGACTTAAAGTCATACCTTTGAAGTCATAATGCATTGCAAGTGTTATTAGGGAATGTTGTGCTGTGTTTTCAAGCGCTTCAAGCGCTTCAATGTGACAGCGGGTGCGTTCACGGAGATCAACAGCAGCCGGAGATCAAGAGCAGCCGCCGAAGGGGAGGGATACCATGGTAAATAGGTTACCTATTTACCATGGTATCTCTCCCCTGGGTGCGTTGTGTTTTGGTGAGCACTAATGCAGGAAAGCAGCGGGCGGGATGGCGAGCTTGTCCTGCTGCTCCAACACAAGCTACCTTAAGAGCCGGTACGATGCGGTCAATGGGTGAAGTTCGTCAGGAGTACTGCATAAAAAAACGAGTGTGTTGTCGTGGCAGTTGGTGATCAAAGAAATAAAACAAAATAAAATCAATAAATAATAATGTCATAGACTTAAAGTCATACCTTTGAAGTCATAATGCATTGCAAGTGTTATAGGGAATGTTGTGCTGTGTTTTCAAGCGCTTCAAGCGCTTCAATGTGACAGCGGGTGCGTTCACGGAGATCAACAGCAGCCGGAGATCAAGAGCAGCCGCCGCAGGGGAGGGATACCATGGTAAATAGGTTACCTATTTACCATGGTATCTCTCCCCTGGGTGCGTTGTGTTTTGGTGAGCACTAATGCAGGAAAGCAGCGGGCGGGATGGCGAGCTTGTCCTGCTGCTCCAACACAAGCTACCTTAAGAGCCGGTACGATGCGGTCAATGGGTGAAGTTCGTCAGGAGTACTGCATGAAAAAACCAGTGTGTTGTCGTGGCAGTTGGTGATCAAAGAAATAAAACAAAATAAAATCAATAAATAATAATGTCATAGACTTAAAGTCATACCTTTAAAGTCATAATGCATTGCAAGTGTTATTAGGGAATGTTGTGCTGTGTTTTCAAGCGCTTCAATGTGCTGCTCTGCAAGGTTTGGAGACAGCGGGTGCGTTCACGGAGATCAGGAGCAGCCGGCGCAAAACACAACGCACCCAGGGGAGAGATACCATGGTAAATAGGTTAGCTATTTACCTATTTTTGTTTCGGCGAACGGTTTTGGTGAGCAGTAATGCAGGAAAGCAGCGGGTGGGTTGGCGAGCTTGTCCTGCTGCTCCAACACAAGCTACCTTAAGAGCCGGTACGATGCGGGCAATGGGTGAAGTTCGTCAGGAGTACTGCATAAAAAAAACGAGTGTGTTGTCGTGGCAGTTGGTGATCAAAGAAATAAAACAAAATAAAATCAATAAATAATAATGTCATAGACTTAAAGTCATACCTTTGAAGTCATAATGCATTGCAAGTGTTATTAGGGAATGTTGTGCTGTGTTTTCAAGCGCTTCAAGCGCTTCAATGTGACAGCGGGTGCGTTCACGGAGATCAACAGCAGCCGGAGATCAAGAGCAGCCGCCGCAGGGGAGGGATACCATGGTAAATAGGTTACCTATTTACCATGGTATCTCTCCCCTGGGTGCGTTGTGTTTTGGTGAGCACTAATGCAGGAAAGCAGCGGGCGGGATGGCGAGCTTGTCCTGCTGCTCCAACACAAGCTACCTTAAGAGCCGGTACGATGCGGTCAATGGGTGAAGTTCGTCAGGAGTACTGCATAAAAAAACGAGTGTGTTGTCGTGGCAGTTGGTGATCAAAGAAATAAAACAAAATAAAATCAATAAATAATAATGTCATAGACTTAAAGTCATACCTTTGAAGTCATAATGCATTGCAAGTGTTATTAGGGAATGTTGTGCTGTGTTTTCAAGCGCTTCAAGCGCTTCAATGTGACAGCGGGTGCGTTCACGGAGATCAACAGCAGCCGGAGATCAAGAGCAGCCGCCGCAGGGGAGGGATACCATGGTAAATAGGTTACCTATTTACCATGGTATCTCTCCCCTGGGTGCGTTGTGTTTTGGTGAGCACTAATGTAGGAAAGCAGCAGGCGGGATGGCGAGCTTGTCCTGCTGCTCCAACACAAGCTACCTTAAGAGCCGGTACGATGCGGTCAATGGGTGAAGTTCTCAGGAGTACTGCATAAAAAAACCAGTGTGTTGTCGTGGCAGTTGGTGATCAAAGAAATAAAACAAAATAAAATCAATAAATAATAATGTCATAGACTTAAAGTCATACCTTTGAAGTCATAATGCATTGCAAGTGTTATTAGGGAATGTTGTGCTGTGTTTTCAAGCGCTTCACTGTGCTGCTCTGCAAGGTTTGGAGACAGCGGGTGCGTTCACGGAGATCAGGAGCAGCCGACGCAAAACACAACGCACCCAGGGGAGAGATACCATGGTAAATAGGTTACCTATTTACCTATTTTTGTTTCGGCGAACGGTTTTGGTGAGCACTAATGCAGGAAAGCAGCGGGCGGGATGGCGAGCTTGTCCTACTGCTCCAACACAAGCTACCTTAAGAGCCGGTACGATGCGGGCAATGGGTGAAGTTCGTCAGGACTACTGCATAAAAAACGAGTGTGTTGTCGTGGCAGTTGGTGATCAAAGAAACAAACCAAAATAAAATCAATAAATAATAATGTCATAGACTTAAAGTCATACCTTTGAAGTCATAATGCATTGCAAGTGTTATTAGGGAATGTTGTGCTGTGTTTTCAAGCGCTTCAAGCGCTTCAATGTGACAGCGGGTGCGTTCACGGAGATCAACAGCAGCCGGAGATCAAGAGCAGCCGCCGCAGGGGAGAGATACCATGGTATCTCTCCCCTGGGTGCGTTGTGTTTTGGTGAGCACTAATGCAGGAAAGCAGCGGGCGGGATGGCGAGCTTGTCCTGCTGCTCCAACACAAGCTACCTTAAGAGCCGGTACGATGCGGTCAGTGGGTGAAGTTCGTCAGGAGTACTGCATGAAAAAACCAGTGTGTTGTCGTGGCAGTTGGTGATCAAAGAAATAAAACAAAATAAAATCAATAAATAATAATGTCATAGACTTAAAGTCATACCTTTGAAGTCATAATGCATTGCAAGTGTTATTAGGGAATGTTGTGCTGTGTTTTCAAGCGCTTCAAGCGCTTCAATGTGACAGCGGGTGCGTTCACGGAGATCAGGAGCAGCCGGAGATCAAGAGCAGCCGCCGCAGGGGAGGGATACCATGGTAAATAGGTTACCTATTTACCATGGTATCTCTCCCCTGGGTTCGTTGTGTTTTGGTGAGCACTAATGCAGGAAAGCAGCGGGCGGGATGGCGAGCTTGTCCTGCTGCTCCAACACAAGCTACCTTAAGAGCCGGTACGATGCGGTCAGTGGGTGAAGTTCGTCAGGAGTACTGCATGAAAAAACCAGTGTGTTGTCGTGGCAGTTGGTGATCAAAGAAATAAAACAAAATAAAATCAATAAATAATAATGTCATAGACTTAAAGTCATACCTTTGAAGTCATAATGCATTGCAAGTGTTATTAGGGAATGTTGTGCTGTGTTTTCAAGCGCTTCAAGCGCTTCAATGTGACAGCGGGTGCGTTCACGGAGATCAGGAGCAGCCGGAGATCAAGAGCAGCCGCCGCAGGGGAGGGATACCATGGTAAATAGGTTACCTATTTACCATGGTATCTCTCCCCTGGGTTCGTTGTGTTTTGGTGAGCACTAATGCAGGAAAGCAGCGGGCGGGATGGCGAGCTTGTCCTGCTGCTCCAACACAAGCTACCTTAAGAGCCGGTACGATGCGGGCAATGGGTGAAGTTCGTCAGGAGTAAGCATAAAAAAATCGAGTGTGTTGTCGTGGCAGTTGGTGATCAAAGAAATAAAACAAAATAAAATCAATAAATAATAATGTCATAGACTTAAAGTCATACCTTTAAAGTCATAATGCATTGCAAGTGTTATTAGGGAATGTTGTGCTGTGTTTTCAAGCGCTTCAATGTGCTGCTCTGCAAGGTTTGGAGACAGCGGGTGCGTTCACGGAGATCAAGAGCAGCCGGCGCAAAACACAACGCACCCAGGGGAGAGATACCATGGTAAATAGGTTACCTATTTACCTATTTTTGTTTCGGCGCACGGTTTTGGTGAGCACTAATGCAGGAAAGCAGCGGGCGGGATGGCGAGCTTGTCCTGCTGCTCCAACACAAGCTACCTTAAGAGCCGGTACGATGCGGTCAATGGGTGAAGTTCGTCAGGAGTACTGCATGAAAAAACCAGTGTGTTGTCGTGGCAGTTGGTGATCAAAGAAATAAAACAAAATAAAATCAATAAATAATAATGTCATAGACTTAAAGTCATACCTTTGAAGTCATAATGCATTGCAAGTGTTATTAGGGAATGTTGTGCTGTGTTTTCAAGCGCTTCAAGCGCTTCAATGTGACAGCGGGTGCGTTCACGGAGATCAGGAGCAGCCGGAGATCAAGAGCAGCCGCCGCAGGGGAGGGATACCATGGTAAATAGGTTACCTATTTACCATGGTATCTCTCCCCTGGGTGCGTTGTGTTTTGGTGAGCACTAATGCAGGAAAGCAGCGGGCGGGATGGCGAGCTTGTCCTGCTGCTCCAACACAAGCTACCTTAAGAGCCGGTACGATGCGGGCAATGGGTGAAGTTCGTCAGGAGTAAGCATAAAAAAATCGAGTGTGTTGTCGTGGCAGTTGGTGATCAAAGAAATAAAACAAAATAAAATCAATAAATAATAATGTCATAGACTTAAAGTCATACCTTTAAAGTCATAATGCATTGCAAGTGTTATTAGGGAATGTTGTGCTGTGTTTTCAAGCGCTTCAATGTGCTGCTCTGCAAGGTTTGGAGACAGCGGGTGCGTTCACGGAGATCAAGAGCAGCCGGCGCAAAACACAACGCACCCAGGGGAGAGATACCATGGTAAATAGGTTACCTATTTACCTATTTTTGTTTTGGCGAACGGTTTTGGTGAGCACTAATGCAGGAAAGCAGCGGGCGGGATGGCGAGCTTGTCCTGCTGCTCCAACACAAGCTACCTTAAGAGCCGGTACGATGCGGTCAATGGGTGAAGTTCGTCAGGAGTACTGCATGAAAAAACCAGTGTGTTGTCGTGGCAGTTGGTGATCAAAGAAATAAAACAAAATAAAATCAATAAATAATAATGTCATAGACTTAAAGTCATACCTTTGAAGTCATAATGCATTGCAAGTGTTATTAGGGAATGTTGTGCTGTGTTTTCAAGCGCTTCAAGCGCTTCAATGTGACAGCGGGTGCGTTCACGGAGATCAGGAGCAGCCGGAGATCAAGAGCAGCCGCCGCAGGGGAGGGATACCATGGTAAATAGGTTACCTATTTACCATGGTATCTCTCCCCTGGGTGCGTTGTGTTTTGGTGAGCACTAATGCAGGAAAGCAGCGGGCGGGATGGCGAGCTTGTCCTGCTGCTCCAACACAAGCTACCTTAAGAGCCGGTACGATGCGGGCAATGGGTGAAGTTCGTCAGGAGTACTGCATAAAAAAAACGAGTGTGTTGTCGTGGCAGTTGGTGATCAAAGAAATAAAACAAAATAAAATCAATAAATAATAATGTCATAGACTTAAAGTCATACCTTTAAAGTCACAATGCATTGCAAGTGTTATTAGGGAATGTTGTGCTGTGTTTTCAAGCGCTTCAATATGCTGCTCTGCAAGGTTTGGTGACAGCGGGTGCGTTCACGGAGATCAAGAGCAGCCGGCGCAAAACACAACGCACCCAGGGGAGAGATACCATGGTAAATAGGTTACCTATTTACCTATTTTTGTTTCGGCGAACGGTTTTGGTGAGCACTAATGCAGGAAAGCAGCGGGCGGGATGGCGAGCTTGTCCTGCTGCTCCAACACAAGCTACCTTAAGAGCCGGTACGATGCGGTCAATGGGTGAAGTTCGTCAGGAGTACTGCATGAAAAAACCAGTGTGTTGTCGTGGCAGTTGGTGATCAAAGAAATAAAACAAAATAAAATCAATAAATAATAATGTCATAGACTTAAAGTTATACCTTTGAAGTCATAATGCATTGCAAGTGTTATTAGGGAATGTTGTGCTGTGTTTTCAAGCGCTTCAAGCGCTTCAATGTGACAGCGGGTGCGTTCACGGAGATCAAGAGCAGCCGGAGATCAAGAGCAGCCGCCGCATGGTATCTCTCCCCTGGGTGCGTTGTGTTTTGGTGAGCACTAATGCAGGAAAGCAGCGGGCGGGATGGCGAGCTTGTCCTGCTGCTCCAACACAAGCTACCTTAAGAGCCGGTACGATGCGGGCAATGGGTGAAGTTCGTCAGGAGTACTGCATAAAAAAACGAGTGTGTTGTCGTGGCAGTTGGTGATCAAAGAAATAAAACAAAATAAAATCAATAAATAATAATGTCATAGACTTAAAGTCATACCTTTGAAGTCATAATGCATTGCAAGTGTTATTAGGGAATGTTGTGCTGTGTTTTCAAGCGCTTCAAGCGCTTCAATGTGACAGCGGGTGCGTTCACGGAGATCAACAGCAGCCGGAGATCAAGAGCAGCCGCCGCAGGGGAGGGATACCATGGTAAATAGGTTACCTATTTACCATGGTATCTCTCCCCTGGGTGCGTTGTGTTTTGGCGAGCACTAATGCAGGAAAGCAGCGGGCGGGATGGCGAGCTTGTCCTGCTGCTCCAACACAAGCTACCTTAAGAGCCGGTACGATGCGGTCAATGGGTGAAGTTCGTCAGGAGCAAATAAATAAAACAATCTTATAACTTAGAACATAACATGTAAAACGCAATTGTGTAACAGACTATAATCAAAAAGTGCAGAGAGGGGGTTGCACAGATCTCTCTTTTCTTCAGTGCTTGAGAGACAACTTTCACAGACAATACCAGGTGTGAGGTGAGGCTGACACCGGGGCAGCTGTACGTTCGTTGTTCTGGGTAAATTCCTGTGAGGGGTAGAGGTTGGGGGTGAATGGTCCTGGTTGCTGCCATGATGGGGGTTGCACAGACCTTGGTTCGCCAGACCTGCCACTATTTCTCGGTATTTGTTTTGTGTTTCTGCTTAGTGCACTTTGGATTTCAGTTTCAGCCAACAACGCTATCATTTCTGTTCTCCCCAGTTCACGCCGCGGTTCTCAGAGATGAACAACAAAAAACCCAAAAAAACATTTGTATATTAAAAAAAAAAACTATTCTGTGTTTTTAAGCTAATCATGGGTACAATCACAATATTAATTTAAATAACAATAAAAACAAACAACAAAATGGTGTGTTAAAGCGTGTTTGAAACTAAACCAATAACTAAGTGGTTTACAATAAAATAACTGGGAAAAACCCAATCCAGGCTAGTTTTTGTATACAATTATTTTTGATAACATTTTTTTAAATAATTCTCATCAATATACTAAAATATTACACTTGTTTCTTTGACATCCATCGGCGTCTGCACCCCTTTAAAAAGTTGTCGTCAAAACACTTTTGACGGCAACTTAATAATAAAACATAGATTTTTACAAATACTACCCAATATAAACAGTTAATAAATTCAAATATTCAGGACTCTTGTGTCTCAAGTCGTTCTTCTCTTTTTGTGACTTTGCATGAACCGTCTTAAGTCCGGTGAGCTGCCTTTCCTACTGACCTAAACCGGCGTGACGTCTTTAGTTAGCCATTTTTCGGACTGCTGAGAGCAGGGCCGGATTAAGTTGAATGGGGGCTCCTCTTTGCATATTCATTTGCTTCCCTTTACTGTTTTACTACTACCACACTCAATTAACATTAGTATCAAATTATTCAGTCTTAGCTGGTCCATATTTTACCTGATTCGATGTTTGTATTAGCGCCAGTTTTGAAAATGCAGTTTCAAGTACAAAATGGGAAATGCAAAATGCAAACTCTTTTGTCGTAATAGCAAGTTATCTGGAAATGTGTTGTCCTCATCTCTTACAAATATGTACGTGTATAATAGGTTTATAATAAATATATATATGCAGCCAAAAAATGTTTAGCAAATAATACAAGGACCGTACACAGTGCTTTCTTATGTACCAAATGAGGCAGGCTGTGCTTTAAGACAACCTAAAAACTTCATGGAGACCCGGTTTAAGAAAGCTGTACGATATCAGTAAGTCACACAAGGCCAAATTGGAACTCGGACACAAACATACTGCCTCCGGTATTTTAATATGAATTAGTTCATTTGCATTTGGAACGAGAATTGCTCAGTCTAAACAAAACTACATGGAAACAGACACAACCCGAAACTACTACCAAAATAGAGTGAGAAAAAGGTGACCTAGGTCGTTTCCCCCTGTTGATTTCTCTCAGGGACGTCGCTAGGCCTATTTTAGGGGGGCCTTAGCCACTAAAATATTCATTAGCCCCCCCCCCCCTCCCTAAATAAATCAATATATCAGTCAATATATTTTCTCTGTGATTTCTTTTTTTTTCGTCAACCATTCCATCGCATCTTAAACTTTTTACCGGGCGGGCACTAGGACCTGGGGGAGGCTGCTGCACGCGCTAGTGACTGTTAGGCCTACTTGTAGCTAACATTTTAGTGGGACAATGACTATTACAAAAACATGTTGTAGGGAAGATGGCCCTGAGTAAGTCACTTAACCTCCTTGTGCTACGTCTTTCGAGTGAGACGTTGTTGTAAGTGACTCTGCAGCTGATGTATAGTTCATAGACCCTAGTCTCTGTAAGTCACAATGCTCTCTCTCTCTCTCTCTCTCTCTCTCTCTCTCTCTCTCTCTCTCTCTCTCTCTCTCTCTCTCTCTCTCTCTCTCTCTCTCACCTGCTAACCAAAATGCTTTTTATTGTCCGTGTCATGCTGACAACAGTATGGTAACCAACCAGTGTTTTTATGACTTCAGTCTAATAAGCATATGTGCAAACCATGGTGGCTGAAGATTGACCTCATGCAAGGACTGAACATCAGACATTATTTCATTTTAACAGAATGTTTATACTGAAAATGACTGCTCACTTGTGAATACTCTTTTGTGATAAACAAAATCTACATGAAAAAACTGGAAAAACAGATGATGAAGAGCTATTTCTAGTAACATGTACTACCTCCTTCACTGCTGATTTAACACATAGAAGATAAAAGGCTATTGGGTGCCTGCATGATACAAGATCATAGTGCCCTTTTGTAAATTAAATAAAATAAAAATCTTATGGAAATAACCGTCTTTTTTTTGGTTCACACTCACTTGAGCTATCCCATAATATGACAGTTAATACATGTCACAGGCTGCCACTACACCTTTTTATGCTCTTACTTGTGCCTGATTAATTTCTTAGTAGCAGTTTAATATACTGTAGTTTGTTTATTGTTTTCAGAAGAAAAGTGGTGCAAACCTTAAGCAGTACATCTGAAGGTGCCTTAAACATGAGCAGTCAATCGCACCGTACCAAATTTAGTCCACTTGATATGTCTAGCTAGTGGATTAAGCAGGTTTAGTCCACTTGATTGGAGTTAGTACACCTGCTAATCCCGATTGCAGCGTACCAGAAGTTAATCATCACAGGTAGACAATGCGCTAAATCAGACGAAATAAGATCCTGATTGCAGCGTACCAAATCAGATTTGTGATGATCCTGTTCAAGTGGATTAACTTGGTACTATGAAGTATATGAAGTTTGCTTGTTGTTTATTGTTTCTAGATAACAAAACAAGTTTAGCAATTTGCTATTATTTCTACTTATTTTCTAATACTAAGAATATAGGGGTAGAAAACAAGATGTGTTTACAAGAGTGCCCGACTTTCTTATATTCATACCTCAGAATAATGACTGAGATTTTGAAGTTATACTTGATGGTGTTTTGAGGCAAATAATATCTTTAAAATTAATAAGAGATGTCTTGATATGTGTAAGGAATAAAGCAAAAACAATAATTTTAGAAGCTCACTGTTATGCGTGGAGTCCTGCACGTCTGCATTTGTCCACATGATGGGGCTACAAGTCTTTATAACCCCATCTGTACAATACTCTGTATTATTATTTATTTCTTAGCCGACGCCCTTATCCAGGGTGACTTACAATTGTTACAAGGTATCACATTATTTTTACATACAATTACACATTAATACAGTTGGGTTTTTATTATTATTATTATTATTTATTTCTTAGCAGACGCCCTTATCCAGGGCGACTTACAATCGTAAGCAAATACATTTCAAGTGTTACAATACAAGTAATACAATAAGAGCAAGAAATACAATAACTTTTGTTCAAGCAAAGTACAAGTGTGACAAACCAAAATTCAATAATACAGCAGATAATAGTGATAGTTACATCAGGATATGATTAAATACAAAGTACTACAGGTTAAACACTTGGCAGATTACAGTATTCTGAAGTACAGGATTAAATGCAGTAAAATAGGGGGCAGATAAGAGCAAAATAAAGCACATTTACATGAAGGGTGATAGTGTCCCAGGATACAAACAGAGGAGTTCTACAGGTGCTGTTTGAAGAGGTGAGTCTTAAGGAGGCGCCGGAATGTGTGAGTTTTGAATGATTTACTGGAGCAATCTAGGTAAGTACCTTGCTCAAGGGTACAGCAGCAGTGTCCCCCCACCTGCGATTGAACCCATGACCCTCCGGTCAAGAGTCCAGAGCCCTAACCACTACTCTACACTGCTACCCCTGTATCTATTCTTCAGAGCTCTATCCCACTGTAGTCAGGTAAAGGCTTTAAAGCAAATTAATACTTAAACTTGAATTTAAAATTGTTCAATTGATTTCAGTTTTTGTTTACCATTCATGCATGCCACTGTTGAACATGGTAGGCAATACACTTTGGTGTGTACCTGTATATTCCAAAATTTTAGTTGGAGCACTTTATAGGCAAGCTGCAGGAGGACAGATTAATGGTGACACGCTGTGCACTGAGTTTTAAAAAGTCACCAGGATTTGATGACTGAAACACAAAATGATACAATGGGGAACTTAACAACAACAGCAATACATTATTTAACATAACAAGTTACTCTTTAGTTATCCATACGTAACTGACACAAATGAAATTCCTTTTCTTTTATTGTTTCATATGAACCATATTTCCATTTTACAGGAACATTGGGATAGGCATGTGCTCCGTGGGAGCTAGGATAGGGGGCATCATCACCGCCTTCATCCCTTCTCTGGTCAGTAGTGAGTGTTTACATCACTGCTCAGTGTGTGCTCTCTCTCTCTCTCTTTATAGTCCCTAACTCTGTGTCCGCAGAGTTTTTTGGCACACTTATTCTTCATATGCGACGAACACAGTGTGTGCTGTTTTTTATAATCTTTTCCCAATGTTCTTTGTTTCACAGTGTGAGCTGAATTGATTTAAAAGATTCAGTCATGCCTCCCCCAATACTTCTTTGTTCCAGGTTAAATGATGTAGTTCTTTTAGCCTTTCGTTGTAGCTCAGTCATTTAAGCCTGGGTTTAGTCTGGTTGTTGTTCTTTGGACTCTTTCCAGTGCCACAGTATCCCTTTGGTGCTGTGGTGATAAGAACAGGACGCATTGTTCTGAACACGGTCTCACCAGAGCATTATACAACCTCATCATAACCTCCTTAGATTTGTACTCTACACTTTTGGCTCTATACCCAAACATTCTGTTTCCTGTTTTGATTGCTTTCACACACTCTGTGGTTGCTGACAGTGATGAGACTATTACACCAAGGTCTTTCTCTTGATGTGCCTGGTCCAGTTCTATTCCCGGTCCAGTATGCTTTTAATGATTTCATCATTCGTGGTATATAGTGGATACTGAATGATCGTTCGTGGTATATGTTTTTTTATTTGTTTAATAAGTGAATAGGGCCTAGTGAGCTTAAAATACTGTGGAAGAGAACTGCAGTGCCTTGATCTATAAATACTTGCTTCACAAAACATTGACCATAAATGTAACTTTTCTTCTAAATGTGTTGAGCACAGTTTATAAATCCTTTTTCTTATAACATAATTTGTCCTTCACTGATCTGTCACTGCTGTTTTCAGTAACGATACAACACAGACACACACACACTGCAGCTGCTACAGGTTTCTAGTATCAGGGGGTTGTTCTTAGTGTTGCCACTTAGTTAGTTCTGGTGCTACAGATTAACTGATCATGCATTAAACTGACAAACACACCCTACTGATCCTTATTCAAAATTGGATTGCCGCAGTATACTAAAGTCCCCCTCTGTGCCAGCTTCTGCTTTTGTATTGATTTAAATAATCAGTTTAGCAACAAAACAAACAAGTGATATCCAACAGACGACACCTGCTCCTAAGAATTAATTCAGATTTTTATTTATTTATTTTTTTTGCATTTTACGAACTTATCTGGGAGTTTTGAATGTAATTGAATCTGCAATTTGCAGAGAACATCTTGTTCCTGTTGAAGGAGTTTCATTATTTTTAAGTTGTGCAGAATTTGTGAAGAACCCCATTACTTACCGTCATTGTCCCCATACTCTTGCAAGCCTAAAAAAGTTACTGGCACTGACAAAAAGTATTTGTGTGGTTCGTTTTCAAGTAACAAAAGCCCTTGAGAGACACAAATAAGAATACTTGGAAGTGAACGAACAAATTCAAAGTATCTTGTGAGCAATTTAAAGAATTGCACTGTAATACAGAATGAGTTTGCAGCACAGTAAGCACTACAGATCAAGTACAGCCCTGATCTTTTGAGACAATAAAACTCATAGGGGGCAGTGAAAATAAATACTGACACATAATCATCTGTTCACAGTTATAAATTCTAAAGATCTATGGATTAGTATCCAATTTCCTCTTTAGAATTTGACAGCACAGAAAAATGCAGGACTCCTGCTTCCTATTTGAAAATAGGGCTGTTTTTATGTTTTCAATTTGGAATGACAGATGCATTGCAGAGGATGCTGAGTTAATAAAATGCACCCAGTAGGCTACAACAAGTGCATTGTGCCCATTAAATATTTAACCTGTACTTCTCTTAACATATTTCAAATTCATGACCATAGGTGTCCAATTAGACAGCGCAGTAACAACCCTATCTTTTAGACAATGTGTTGTGTGAAAAGATGGACTTGTCATGTATTGCGTACTATGTTTTCTTTTTTTTTTCTTTGTGACAACTGTACAGCTACACGTTTGTGTGGTGGAATCGCAGATCATAACATTAACATCCTTGTTTTTTCTCTGCAGGGAAAGTGAGTATATTAGAGAGTGTAGGGTCTGTGGTGCGTGTTGCCATGGAAACATCAGAACTGCAGGTTGAGGTGGAGCTTATTCCAACTGTGGAGCTCATAAACTGCTGGCCAAAAAAAGCACGATGGCACAGATTCTTCAAACGGTGGCCTTCAAAAGATAGAGCTTGATGCAGTAAGGTGAAGTGATGTCAATTTTAGTATGAACAGTAGCATTAATGTTAGATCTATAGTTATTAAAATGAAGAACCATAATAAAGACACTGGATATATGTTCCCTGAAACATTAGGGGTCAATATGGGGGAAAAGGAAGTGCTGTCAAACTGGGGTACACAAATACAAATACAAAAATATTTCTACAGCATTAAATAAAAGCTTGACAAGTTATTATCAAGGAAAGAGTGCTCCCACAGGCACTATTAAACATTACATAGCTGCCATCCCGAGAGCCCGAGAGAGAGGAGCTACCATCCCGAGAGCCCGAGAGAGAGGAGCTGCATTCCCGGGAGCCACAGAGGGAGGAGCTGCCATCCCGAGAGCCACAGAGGAAGGAGCTGTCGTCCTGAGAGCCCGAAAGCAAGAGAGGGAGGAGCTGCTGTCCTGAGAGCCCGAGAGGGAGGAGCTGCCATCTTGAGAGCCCGAGAGAAAGGAGCTGCCATCCTGAGAGCACGAGAGAGAGGAGCTGCCGTCCCGAGAGCCCGAGAGGGAGGAGCTGCCATCCCGAGAGCCCGAGAGGGAGGAGCTGCCATCCCGAGAGCCCGAGAGAGAGAAGCTGCTGTCCCGAGAGCGAGGAGCTGCCATCCCAAGAGCCCGAGAGGGAGGAGCTGCCATCCCAAGAGCCCGAGAGAGAGAGGAGCTGCCGTCCTGAGAGCCTGAGAGAGAGGAGCTGCATTCCTGAGAGCCCGAGAGAGAGGAGCTGCTGTCCCAAGAGCCACAGAGGAAGGAACTGCCATCCCGAGAGCCTAAGAGGGAGGAGCTGCCGTCCAGAGAGTCTGAGAGGAGCTGCCATCCCGAGAGCCCGAGAGGGAGGAGCTGCCATCCTGAGAGCCCGAGAGCAAGAGGAAGGAGCTGCCATCCAGAGAGCCTAAGAGAGAGGAGCTGCTGTCCCGAGAGCCACAGAGGAAGGAACTGCCATCCCGAGAGCCTAAGAGGGAGAAGCTGCCGTCTAGAGAGCCTGAGAGAGAGGAGCTGCCATCCTAAGAGCCCGAGAGGGAGGAGCTGCATTCCTGAGAGCCCAAGAGGGAGGAGCTGCCATCCCGAGAGCCTGAGAGAGAGGAGCTGCCATCCTGAGAGCCCGAGAGAGAGGAGCTGCATTCCTGAGAGCTACTGTACCAGGTATGTAAACAGTTTTAAACCGATGGTAATTTGTACTACACATGAACTATTTTAAGCAGGCAATCAAGGAAGTAAAGGGGAGTAAAGAAAAGTATCTTTAGGCACCTGTCAGGAAGATACTATCAGCTTCGTATTTGTGCAAGGAGTGAAAATCTAATTTAACCCTTAATATTTTGCCCTTTAATGTTGAATGTTTACTGACCAGCAAAACAATTGCAGTGGGTAAATGTTCTGCCCTGTCCATTTCAAAACATAAAATTGAATTACTAACAATTTGATAATAATATCCTTTTCTTTTTCTTTTTGAGAACTTCAGTGTTTACTGTTTACTTTAAATGACACAAAGACAAACACTCAGTACTGAGCATGTCTATCTTTTTACACACTGGACTGCAGCACATCTGTTCTGCATGGAACACATCAGTCATTGGAGAAACATCAGCCAACTTTGCTTTTGACGTCCACCGACGAAGTGCCCGGAGCAGGTGCAGTTTGGACAGAGGCTCAGTTCAAGAAAAAGCAAAAGTATAACCCCAGGCTTGTCATGCAAAATTCAAAGCTGGGCTGTATAACATGCAAATAGGTAGGGAGCTTGGGTCCGGAAAAGACTGGAGGGATGAAACTACAAAAGAGTGGGTGGAATGTACAGTAACGTCCTCTGCCTCCGACGTAAAAAAACAACAAAGAGCCCTCAGAAAAAAAGTTTTTTGAACGTGCCCGAACCAAGGCCCATTTAGCGGCAGCAAGCATTGTAGCCAAGGTTAAATATAACACCTTAACACATGTTATATTTACATTGTCTGACTACATTGTATTTGTCACTTTTTTTCTCATGCGTTCCGGTACCTCAGAGTCCCCTGGAACACCTCCCTCTCGCTCTCACTATGTGTTCCGCACCTCCCTATTTACAAATTAAGCACTGTCTGCAGGCATACAGCAAAAAATGTCAATGACTGTCAGTAATTTTTCACAGCAGTATAGTAGGTGTTGTCTATTATATACTGGAAATTATATATTTTTGTATATATACATCACATTTCATTTTTAAATTAACTTGTGTGGACAAATGAAAATGTGCAATCTCAGCTACAGAGCACATTATATTCCTGATTGCTGCATTTCTGACAGTATGATATATAATGATATAAACCCTTTCACAGGAAACATTTTCAAATGTTTAGCCAAGTATTCCCTGTGTGTAATCTAACATATCATTTACAATGGGATCCTGCTTCTTACCAATTTACTATCTGAGAGAACACACAGCAGGGGATTATTTTTTTTGTCTTTCTACAAAGTGAGTCAAGCGGTCAGGATATTATTCCAATCCTGTCTCTTTGTCCTTTTCTCTGACCACTAGACCATGCATGTCACAGTTGCATACTTCCTGTTAAAGATAAGGGACAAAACTCAAAAGATTTCTGTATGATCTCCACTGTATGATAAACATTTCTGTGACGTCACCCATTGATCTTTTGATTGATTAATTCTACTAATCTTCTAATTAAAAGTGGCTGTGTGGCTTTGAAGAGAAGGGGAGTACGGGGCAGATATATCGAACAAGTATCACATTATCGAACAAGTATCAGTTAGGAAGAAATGTTTTAAGTGGCATAAACTATTCAAAGTGTTGAACTGGTAAGAAAATAATCCATTTATTTTTACAGATTCAACATTTATCAGGGTTTACCCTTACAGAATTTAAAATAGGATGATTGAACGTAGTCTTGCTAACAATGCATCCTAAATGGGCTTGAGAAACAGACCTTAACAGACACTTCCTGCTGCCCATGGCAGCATTACCAACCCCAGGGTCCCGAACCCAATTGAATGCACTGGAGCTACCTGTTGTTGTAACACTATGTTTTCTCCCATTAAATACAAAATATATTCTGTATATAATAAAGAGGGATGATATATAGATAGAACACACATTTAAATTGTTCAACCAATATTAAAAAAAGCTATTCCTTGGAAATTAAAATTGTCAAGCTTTAATCAAAGTGGAAAATATAATTTTCTCAGAGACTAGACCCTTCTCTGTCAATGGATAAGTCAAGTTGCTTTAAACGGTTGTCATATTGTATATATAAGAAAACCAGCCCAGGTTTACATCAATGCAACATCAGTGGGTTTTTATTTATTTTATTTTTTTCAGACACTGCTGGTGTGGACTTATGAAAAATACCCCGGTACCAAAGACTGGCTGAAGTTTAAAAAGAGTTTCCTGCGGCTTGTTAAGAAGCTTCACAAGTGTGAGAGCCAGAGGTACCTGAGGCACTTCTTTGTGAGGGGCTACAACCTGCTAAAATACACAAACACCATCGAGCTGGACATCATGGCTAAGAAAATGTCAGATTTCCTAGAGAATCCTGGGCTCTACATCCACTAACGTAAAGATACAAGAAAACAGAATTTAGCAAAGAAAAAGTCATGGTTCAGCACAGACAAGCAAAATGAATCCCTGGGAACTGTAGTAAAGCATGGTAAAAACCAGTTAGCCTTGGAAAAACATGGTAAATGCAGTACAGTCTTGAAAAAACTATTGTAATCCTGCAAAAATGACTGCAACATAGGCTTTTATAGTTCTTTCTTTCTTTCTTTCGTTTGGTAAAGTAGGAGATCATTTACCAGCTATTACAGTATTTATGGGAATACATTTTATTTATTTTTTTTAGGTGAACGGCAATCTATACACATTTTTAGGATTCCTGGCACAGCACTAGTAATGTGTGAGTCTTTGAAAGTTCAAAGCCTCATTTAGTTGGGTTAGGCAAATATAAAGGTGCTGTTCAAGCAGAATTACGCAGTATCTGAATGATAGGAAAACACTCACAATTGCTTAACGCAGCAGTTCATTCTGCCACTGCCTCGACAGTGGGTGAAATGTATTGCAAAACTGCACACTATTACCAGACTCTGACATGCAAAGCAATGTGGAAGCGCTGCTGTGTTTGTTATGTGTATGTGGCCTAGCCATTGCATGGACTACACAGCTAGTGAACAAGTTATAACCCAGACAGGAAAATACATGTAGAAATATACAAATGCACAGTAAAGATAGTAAAAGTGTAGTCTAATGTGGAAATATCACATCAGAGACATAGCCCCAGCTTAGCCAAATGCATTAATTGTTTGCTTTTTAGAAAAGGATACTGTTGCTAAGATGGAAAAAAAATGTTGTATATTAAATGTTAATAAAACAAATATTTGGTGTGTGGGGCGCCTGTATGAGAGATAAGTGCAATGCTTATATAATGGGCTGTATAAGCAGATTGTGGCAAAGGAAATACTGTATTCTTCCAAAGCTGTAGTATTTGATCTTGTATGAATTACTATCACTACTTTTACAGTATAATAGAGGCATCTACTGCATGGTTTGTATCACGTAATTACATAATAGTAACATATTATTACATTTTCTTTTTCAAATGATAACAATTGCCTGATAATAACAAGTCATTCAGTTTTCCATTGCATATAATTACATGGTACTAACACACCATTCCATTTTCTTTTCTGCAGAATTATGTGACAAGGTCGCACTTTTTTCCTTCTTGTCAGAAAGGTGTTTCCTTACTGAAATCCCACTACCTCCCTGCAATAATTTTTAATTAGTGCTATTTTCTTTAATGGGCAACTACTGCTTATTTCTTGTGAGATACATTTTGGCACTCAGGACTCCGTATAAACCTTTTCAATCACTGAAACAGTGCAACTAGGATAATCTACCACTAAAACACAACATCTGCCTTTTCTTTACAGAACCAGCTGTCCAGCATTTTGGTAAAGTTAAACAAAAAAAATACCTTTCTCAAGAGAGAGTGCAGCGGGGCATATTCACATAGCAATTACAACAATGCTAAGTCAACACTTATTTTTATCTATAAAAAAACCAAAACATTTTACAACCAAGCTAAGTCAACACTTTTTTTTTATCTATAAAAAAAAAATATTGATGTTAAAAAGGTTTTAAAAAAAGTCAAAAGTTCACTCCTACGTGCACCTGTTTTTGCTAGTTATGTAAGATAACCAGTTTTTCATTTTTACAAATATGGCCCAGTGTGTTTGCAATGTGGCATGGTAAAAAAAAAAAAAAATTGTAATCTGAATGTTTTTGAGCTCATGTAATAATTCATGATGTCATTTATTTGATAAATCTTGGGGAGCTATTACAAAGACTGTTTTGATGGATTCAGTAAAGTTGGTTATTAATTAAACTGTGTTAGGTTGTTGTCAATGTCTTTATGTAAGTAAAACTGTATTTAAACTTTAAATGAGTTAAAAGTGGTGTTGGTGTAACAGGCAGTTTCAGGTGACGCAGGAGTGATGAGGTGAAAAGCACGATTATAGCCTCACCGATTCACCCCCAGCCTCCTCCTCCTTGCACCTAACTACAGTATGACACTTTGAAAAGTTTAACCCTAACCCCACAATGTGGATGAGGTGGCATATGCTTTGATGTTTTAGTTTAATATTTTTAATCCTGGCATTACTGCTCACAGTGTTGACCTTTTCTAATGTTCTAATGTATGTTACATGCCCAATGTTTGTTAGGAATCGTAAGTCATTCATTAATCAGGTTCTACTATTTTATTAGCAATATTTCCTGAAGTGAAGAAGCAACTATAGTAAATGGATTCAGATTATTATGAATCTCGGCACGCTTGTAAAGATTGATGTGAACTAGGGGATGGATGATGCCTGAACTCTATTTCTAGCACTTTCCTTTTTTTTAAATCATTTTTTTTAATGTACCTCTCCATTGTCATTAATGTGGGAACAAGAGAGAGTGTGTCTTGTTTTATAAGAAGAGTTAGATCATAAATTTTTAAAGAAATGGTCTATATCTTATTGTTATTTGGCTGATCCTTTAACTTGTGTGCATACTGAATGTTTTGGTCAGATTCTATTTACTGTCACTGTAACACAACATGACTATTGTGATTACTGGACACACTAAAGTCATTATGCAGTCGGGCAGTATAAGCAATGTATCAGGGAGTTCTACTGCCAGTGTGGCCAAACTAATTCAAATAGACTACACCTGCATGGAAAGATAAATTCATTTGTGTGGGTTGCTGCTGACCTAAAAAGGCATATTGTTGTATTTTCCATTTTGCCATTTCAAAGTCAAACAGTTTTTACATTTTTGAATTAATGCATTTTGTGTTTGTTTAAAAGCAGAAAGATGGTCATTAAAATCAGAAGAGTGAGTCAGATTCAGAATTAGAGCTTAACAGTTTGCCCTTGAAGAGAGAGAGACAGCAAAACTTTTGAATCAGGTAGTGTAATTCACACATTTGCTTCCCTATCCACAATCTGTGAATCACAGGTAGTTAATGTGCTGATGTTTTATTTGAAATTACACTGATAAAACAGAACACCAAAGGAAGCAGCGACTTGTTCAAAAAAAAAAAAAAGAAGTGTTTTAGGCATCATAGGTGTTCAAAATCAAAATTAAATTGATAAATAGCTTGTGAGAAGAAAATCACGCCACACGCATTAGCCATCTAGTGGAGTGAATGGTCAAACTGAATGAAAACCTTCCAGTGTGTCAGCAGTACATACGCTGTAGCCACTGCAGTTTAAGCAGAAAGGCTTTTTTTTGGAATATAAAAATAAAGTCAATCTTCAATTAGTTCTTTTTTAATTTAAACAATTTTTTACTTTGGTGAGTGAGTATTAGGAGGCTGTGTGGTCCAGTGGTTAAAGTCCAGGGCTGGTAACCAGAGGGTCACCAGTTCAAATCCCACCTCTGCCAATGACTTACTCACTATAGCTCTTCAGTGCCGGCATAGCTGTTCACATAGGCAGTTAAGACAGGTCTGTTCCGTTCCTGACCTGCCTTGTGAGGTAGTTCAGAGCTGTCACAAAGTATTTCCACTCTGTGCTGGTATTCACACAGCTGCTTCAGTGCTGGCTTTGAGCCGTAATAACGTGTCTGTGTGAAAGGGGCTCTTGTGACCAAAATCACTGAGCCATGCCAAAATACAATCTCTTGATATATGAAGTGCTGCACAAGAAGCCTGTCAAGTTTAAGGTTTTACAGTATGAATGCTTGAAAGCTTGAAACACAGTTTGAGGAGAAGGCCAATGAACCCTAGCCTAGATGACCTCTTGTTATTCAGAGATGACAGTGGTCTTTGTATAGACAGCTGTCTGCGAAGAACGGCTAAACTCATTTCACTTGTGAGCTATGGACATTCAGGTGTAAGGCAAGTACATTAAGTGACTGCAACACAGATAGATCACGAACATCACTTGTAAAAAGGGCCGAGCTGAGATGAGAACAAGGATACAAATCCATACTTGTTGCTATATAGTGTATATTAGAAATGACAGTTGGCCCAATTATTTCTTTTTACTCACAAACCATAATATATCTTTGTTTCACTTTGGGGGTTTGCTGGGATCTGTCACTTCTGATTTCTGATCTCTTTCCTTAATTGTGTTACAAGCTGTTCGAAGCTTTTGTTTATTGTCAGTGTCTAATAACAGTAGATCATTATCAGCAATCTCTTTTTTTTGTTTCTCACTGGAAAAAAATATGATCCTCATCAATTTTGTATTATTTAATTTAAAAAAATAAAATCTTCTGTTCAATCCCTGAGCAGAAACAAATCCAGGGTTTACTCTTTAACCAAAGGCTTTGAAATGTGGCTAAGGTTGCCTAGCAACCCCAGATTTCAAGCTCAAGGCAGTGCTTTTTTTATACCAACCACTGCGGTATAAAGATGCACCTCTTTCATGTTTATTGCAATGAGTATAACAATAAAGGAGTTGTTTAAAAGATTTCCATCAAGCCAGCACTGACAGGCCCACATTTAATGCTTGCTGCAAGGACCAACGGGATTCACTGTCATTCTTAACAAAACAAAAAACAAACAAAACACTCCTGTCAGCACCCCACTGTATATCTTTCATAAAATCTGCCCACTGTGAGTCTCTCTTAAAATTCCATTAACCTTTAGGGAATCTGTACACTGAAAATGAGGGACAAGGAAATGGTTGTTGACTAGGTCATAAACCAAAACTATGATCACATTATACATTATTTGGTGCAACTTCCCATTTAATGTAATTCAGCTAATACTGTACCATTTTTATGAGATCATTTTTCTTTGCTTTATCTGTTTGGTTTTTTTCATTTGACATTTTTATGACAACCCTTCTTTTCTTATTTTAAATCTGCTTTGTTTTCTTATTATCTTAATGACAAATTGTGGCCATATAATCAGATATTCTTATTCTTAGGTGAGCCTTCTTAAAGGGTTTGAAATGACAGAAACAGACTGCCCCACAGCTGGATTTCCCTCAGAGGATGAAACGGTTTCGGAACCTTGAAAGAAAAGAGAAAAGAGACTGAAAACACAGAAGACTGTTAGTTGTGGGACTCGAGCACTAATGTAAGAGGGCCATGTCCCAGGAGGATAGAGAAAGAGCCTTTTTGTCTTGAGATATAGCACATGAGTTGTGAAAGAATAGTTTGGCTGGTGGTGCCCTCTGACCATTCAAATAACCTGCGTATTACTGACTCCAGACCTGGGAAGTGAGACTCATTATTCCCCCAGAAGAAGGACCACCGGCTCCCTGCAGAACCTGCACCTGTGAAGACAAAGACCACGTGCCAAAGTGTAACATAAAACAAGGAAGAGGAGACAAACAGAAATGAAAAGTCTAGTTATGGGGAAAAGCTATGTGTAGGCCATCCACTCGGCGGAGAGGAAAAACACCCTCTATTAGGGGGAACCTCTGGTAGTCCTGGCGGAGAGGGCACCCCCACTCTGGGTATGCTAGCTATAGACTGTTGTGCTGCTGCGATGTCAGAAGGCAAGGATCGGATGTATGGATTAACTGCTGAGGAGGACCAGCAACCCATAGACTTAATTATTTTGATTAATGTTTGCGTGAGCTGCTGAGGAGGCTGTGCCGATTCTGAATGAATGAGTGGTGTAAAATTGAGAAGGGAGACCTGCTTTGGAAATGAGACTGGAGAGATGGGTAGTGAACCAGTTCCTGGTTATGATATTTCTGGAGTTCTGCACTTCTTAGAAATCCGAAGAAAGCTGACAGGCACATAGCTTAAATTACCAGGTTGTCAAATGGATTGAAACGTCCATTTGACAACCTGGTGAAATTAATTGTGAAAGGACGTCTGTAGATATTGGTAGTCTGGATGGAGATGAAAGGGGAAGGCTCTTGGAAATTCCTCTGAGTGTGAGGCGCACAGTAGCGTAGGAGGACCTGAAGAGGGATTGGAGCTGCTGAAGGAGCCAGACTGTGAAACTTGATCTTCAATTATTTGACGGTGTAATTGAGCGGAAAGAACGTGACGGCAAATAGCTGCTGCAGACTGAGGATAAGATGAAACAAGGTTCAATTCTGGAATATTGATGGTTGGAATTGAAATTGAAGCAGGGGCTGACTGGGTTGCTATGACGGGGGGGGGGGGACTGCAATGCTTGAGGAGGACAGAGGGTGGATGCAGAAGAAGCTGCAGCAGAAGCTGAAGCGAATCGGCAATCTATGCTGTCCAGACGAGTGTTAAGTTGGAAGATTGCGAGTTTGGATGATGAAATTATAGGAAACTGATATCCAAACAATTAAAGATGAGCTGCTGGAACTTCATTCATTGATTGTTCTAGTGCTGCAGCAAGGTGTACCACAGAGAGATGAGATGCTGACCATCCTATAGTTAATACGGGATCGATCAGCGGTTTGCTGCTATCATGTCTGCTTGGAATGGAAAAGGTGAACTCACATTCAGAGATTTGGGTTTCACAACTGCAGTCATTCTCCTTATAGTGGAACTTCTTAACTCACAATTAAGACAGATTTCCAGTCTCGAACCACGTCTCTCACCATGTATTAATGCTTGTAGTATTTGAGGGGATGAGCGGGCATATTAGATGGAGATTAGCGTTAGCCTTGACTGCGGAAATGACTGCCACGATTCAGGTATTGAAGGAAAGCTGGATGTTGGAAGCTCTGGAGGAGGGTTTCTTGGTTCTGAAAGTGTTTTTTTTTTCGTGAGAATCCAGGTTTTTGCAGTTGAGGCAAGAGTGAGAAGGTGCGATATGAATGTTCTGCCTTGGGAATAATGCGAATTGCAAAATTGAAGAGGCCGAAGGGAGATAAAGGGTTGTGTTTAGATTGATTTTTGATACTTGGAAGTTGTTAATGAGCTGACGAATGCATTCCAGGATTATCAAGTGGGAGGCTGGCTTTGGATTTGACAGTGTGCCGAGTGATTTTGAGGAATTCTAGTCGGGCCGATGGTTTATCTTGTGTGGGATACCTACTGAAGAAACAGGGATCGCAGATTGAAGATTGCTTGAGCGGGGCAGTCCAAAGGTGGGGATATAAGGAGAATTGAGTGTGGGGAATTAGGGCATTGAGAATGGAGTGGAACTGCCTCTGGGCAGAAAGATAGATGATTAGGCGCTTTTTCCCCCGATATTTTGCAGATCGATATTCTGATGGGGCTAATCCTGAAGAAGGGGAATGGAGCTGGGAAGGGGCCGGCCATTATTTTTTTGTCCATCTCGACTTGAATTAGAGACTCAGTGATTCTGGGTTTTTAAAGTAGGGTGAGTCTGTGATTGCAGGCAGTGCAGAGCCTACGTGTGTCTGTGACCGCGGGGCGGTGCAGAGCTGTATGTGTATCTGTGACCGCAGGGCGGTGCAGAGCTGTATGTATGTCTGTGACCGCGGGGCAATGCCGAATGTATGTGGAATTTGGCTATCGTCTATTACTTGCCTTCCGATCAACAGGGAGAGGGTGTGACGTTGGATGGCAGCTGGTGATTGGAAGCCTGAAGCAGATGCTGTAAACAGGTTGTAGTCTGGAATGCTGAATAGATGGGGCGGAGATTGGGACATGAGAGGCTGAAGGAGTAACTGCAATGGTTCTGGAGCGATTGTCTATGCCATCTAAACGAGTGTTTATTGCTGACAAGGCGTTGCTGGTGCTGCTGAGCGAGCAGGGGCGGGGCGCAAGTGAAAAATGTTCAGTTCAGTTGCAGTGAAAACTGTTAGTGTACAGAATGGGAAAGTCCAGTAAAATAGCAGTGTGAAGCCTGTTTCCAAAATTAAACTTGACAGAAACGAGAACAAGAACTTTAAAGTCTAAATTAGAACTATACTTGATAATGTTCACTTTTAGAAAAATAAAATTAAATGAGCTTAGAAAATAACCCTTAATATTGCACAAATATCAAAGAAACCATATGTGGTCGCTGAACTTGATTTCTGACTACAGGCGCTTGCTGTGGACCATTGATGTCTGATTGTACATGGGAACTTCAGTTGTGGGGACCGGAAGTGCGGAACCAGAATATGGCGGCCATTTTTGAATTGGCGAATACTGGTGTAAAGTAATGGAGATTGCTGCAGTGTTGGAAGCAACCCGTTTGTCCATATCATTGAGCCGTGTATTGATTGAGGCAATTGAGACGGTGATGGGGTGAATGAGGGACTTCATCCTCGAAAATGTTGTTATGAAGCTGAAGGATGAACTGTTCAGGTGCATCTGGTTGCTGCACTGCTGTACTGGAAAGGAGGCGACAAACATGACTGGACAGGAGGGGCTGCCTCCCCTGTGCTGGGACTCTGGGTGAGCGAGTTTGTAGAAGTGTGCTTGCGAGAAGGAGGCAATGTGGGTGTAGCAGATATAAGGTACAATTATTGTCGAACAACGCTATACGCTCTCTTCCAGCCGGGATGTTGATATTGTTCTCGTGCAGGGTGGCCAATTCTTATAAAATAGCTGCTCAGGAGGCTGAGCCTGCTGGAAGGGGGGGGGTTCGTAGTGCCGGGGGAGCAGGTCTGGTTGTGGGTAGAGGTCTATATTAGAAGTAGATGGTACTGAGCTTCCATTAGAGAAATGATGAGATATTTTGAGGAGAATCCGGCAGGGATGGAGAACGGATCGCAGTGTATGCAAAAAACTAATGCAAGAGAGAGAGCCTAGGCTGTGAGGGGTTTAAATAGAGAGTCTAAATTGTTTGAGAGGAGGATAGGAGGAGGTGGAGCCCTGGTTACCATCCCTGGAATTACGCCCAAGGGTTAACATTAAAATGGAAACATTACAAAGTGCCTCAGGCATAACCTCTGCTATTTAAGCAGAAACAAATAGACAGGTAGGATTGTTAATTATTGAGTGATGTACACAGAATACATGATGGTTTTACGTGGGTAATGCAAAAATTAGCAATGTTGATTTTTACGTTACCCGTGTATACCCAGTAATCTTTGTAATGGAACATTTCTGCTTTCTTCTACCGCTCTAGATAATTAATTCCTGAGGTCTGTCATGTGAAATAAGAATTTCTCTTTCGCCTGCTTTTTATTTTACAGTACGATCTTCCATCATTTTGCTTTGCTATTTTATAAACATAGGTGACATAAAACTCTTTATGAACTGCCCAGAGGAACAGCAGGCTAATGGGGGGTGGGGGGGTATAGGCTAGTGGGACAGAGTAAGTTACGTGAAAAAAAGGTAACATGTAAAGGTCCTCATGTTATATTTAAAAAGTTGTTGTAAAATGTCAGAGTTGTTGTAAAATACCCTCACGTCAGTGCTGACACATGTGGGAGAACATTCTGCGCTCTTTGTTGGGTTAAGGACTTAGTGAAACTGTTCTTTTTGCTTCTAAGGTTTGTAGCAACAGGAAAACTAGAAACTTGACTAGAAACATTGGAACTTTTAAAATAATGTGTAATAATAAATTGTATAATTTCCGAATGTATGTATCCATATTCTTTATTAATGCTTTTTTTTTTTTTTTTTTTGCACCTGTATTAATATTTAGATCATAGCAGGTGAAATATAACAGGCAAGTTGCACTCTTTCTGTCTAAAAAAATGTCCAGTATGTGGTGTGCAATCTGAAGCAACTTGGGACAGCTGAGCTGGGTTTGGCATAGATACATTTCAGACACAACCGGGGAGATATGTTCTGTAAACCTATAATTTATTAATATGCTTTTGAAGAAGATGAGGAACCTGATAACGAGCATGTCTGTCTTGTAAAGGAATGGGTTATGATCCAACAGGAAGGTTTGTAATGTTGGATGTATATATGACTTTGCACAAATCGGGTGGTTTTTCTACTGTCAAAAGGGCAAACAATGTGTTTTCTGCTGGTCAGATATAAAGAATTAAGACATTGCTGATGATGATCAGGTAGTGATGCAATTTCAAAAACAAAGCCAGCTACCAGAGGGTACCAAGAATTACTTGAGCTCCTCTGGCTAATCCGTTGAGCAATAAAGAACAATGTGTTCTATTCCAACAATTTATTCAAACTGCATGAAGAATTGTGTCTATTAGTGTCCATACTGCCTGACAAAATACTTGAATGATTACATGTGATAGATTATAAAACAGCTGTTTTTAGAGTTTGAATTAGGTTTTGTAGTTCACAATGTATCACATCAGACTCAAACTAGAACCATTGCAATTTGCATGCTAATAGAATATCTCTCCTGCATGCTGTATACGCCCCTCTGTAGGCTACTCTTTTGGAAATTCTGCTTGTGTGAATACTGTTATTCACACAATGTTTTACTTCTGATAATTAAACAAGAATTATAATTATCACCTGTTTACTTTCTTTTTTAGGGTTCTCTCAGAACTGAAGATTGGAATGCACAAATATATCTTATTCTACTGACCTTCAAGCTCTCGTTGCCATTTTTTTTTTTTTTTTTAATTAACAGGTAACCGAACCTAGTTATTGTACAGTAAGAGCAGTAATGACTGACAGCAATATGTGAAATTAAAGATATAACACCATTTTTAAACCCAAGACCCTCACACCCAGATAAAACTTTCAGCAGGTTTATTTAAAATGAACACATATCTCCTTTGTTTACCATATTAACAGTGTGTTATCTCAAAATCGTCCAAGGCCTACACTGTGTTCTAGTCACAACAACAAGATCCCTGCTTTTATTATCAACCACAAAATGCTAGAGTTAGAGGAAGTTTCACAAAATGTTCTTAACAAAAAGAAATGTTAACGTGTTTTTTTACTAGCGACAAGAGATCAATATTCCTGCTGGAATAGACAAAAGAATACAACTAATATTTAACTGTGGCCCTCTGCTTATCAACACAGCCATTGTATCTTGTATTTGTCTTCACCAAACAAATAGTAAAAAATGTATGATCTTCAATTATACTGCTTAAACATACAATTGAATTCTGGTTCAACAACTAACCACAATGCAGTGCTAATGTGCAGTAGTTTTATCATATGGCTACAACTAGAGAGGGAGGGGGGGCATGCCTGGATTTAGTCTTTTCAAATCAAGAAGACAGAATAACTAAAACAGAGTCAGAGAAGCATTGGCAAACTCAGATCACAACATGATCTCATTTGAAGTGCTTTTTAAAACCTAAAAAGTAATGACTAAAGCTAAGGGTTTACAATTTTAAAAAGGCAAACTATGAAGGTATGAAACAGAGACTAACAGAAGTAGCGGAGTAAAATAGAGAAAACATCCACAGAGAAAGAATGGCTGTTTTTAAAAAATGTAGTATTAGCGGTGCAAATCAAATACATCCCAACAATAGACAAATCAAAATCTTAAACAAAATGGCCAAAATGGTTTAACAGAACAATTAAAAAATATATTCAGAGAAAAAAGGCCCTTTACAAAGCATTTAAAAGGGACCAAGAACAAAGTACACAGAAAGAGTATGTGCAACTGCAAGCACAAGTCAAAAAGGAAGTTGGAAAGGCCAAGACAGAGATAGAAATGACCTTTGCCAAGGAGGCTAAAACCAATTCCAATTTTTTTTTCCAATATTATACCAGTAAAAGAACATTCAAGGAGGAAGTAAAATGTCTAAGAGATACAAATGGCAACATCATAGATGAAGAGAGCAAAATAGCAAATATATTAAATGATTACTTTTCACAAGTTTTTACAAAGGAGGATACGGACAACATGCCCCACATGTCGACCTGTTCCCATCCAGTTTTAAATAACTTTAGCATAACAGAGGCATAAGTGTTAAAGGGACTAAGAGCTCTTAAAATAAACAAATCCCCTGGGCCGGATGAGATCCTCCTAATAGTACTCAAAGAAATAAAACAAGTTATCTATAAACTGCTAACGAAGATCATGCAACAGTCGCTTGAGACAGGGGTTGTACCAACAGACTGGAGAATTGCAAACTTAATACCGATCCACAAAAAGGGAGACAAAACCGAACCAGGTAACTACAGACCAATAAGCCTGACTTCTATTATATGTAAACTTATGGAAACTATAATAAGATCCAAAATGTAAAATTACCTATATGGTAACAGTATCCTGACAGTCAGCATGGTTTCAGGAAAGGGAGATCGTGACTAACTAACCTGCTTGATTTTTTTGAGGATGAAACATTCTTTTTAAACTTCTCATGAGAGATTTTTTGGATGTGCAGAGCTCCTCTATGTTCTGTGTTTTTTCCCTTTTCCTCCCCAGCCACAGCCCTACATTAACAAAAGCACAAAACTCTTGTATTAACATTCCAAAACCTCTTAACAGAAGCCACATACATTTATATACAGCCCATCTGCGATGTTTGATTGAGTTTCACCATTGAACAGGGGAATAAGGTTAGAAAACAGAGCAGCATTTTTATTATGGACTCTACCACCTAGTGAGTTTATGAATGGACGCCTTGGTAATCACACAATCTCTTTCTACATGCCTGCAGATTATTAGCCTATGGAATGAAAATGTATCAAGTGCCAAATTTAAAATTAAATAACCTTGGCCACTTCATCACAGAAAACAAAGTCTAATTCCAAAAGGCAGGAGAGCAACATAACCAAAAAAGGTTTGGTCCAAAGGTTATTATTACCAGACGCTGAGTTTCAAATTCCAGAGGATCAAAGAGAAATACATTCTTAAATCGAAACCACTAAAAACAATACTCTCCACTACTACCTGTATATTTTTAATACAGTACAAGAAAACATGAATGAAAATTTCCATAAAAAAAAAACCTTTACTCCAGACCATTTCTTCTCTACTTCGGATCTCTTTAATTCTCTGTGGCAAGGAATACTTTATACCCTCTGAATATACATATGTTCTTAATCATCATATATTTTATTATCGCTCCTGAGCAAGGTGCAGTTTAAAGTTCATGTCCAGGCTGTGTGGATTAGGAGCTAGAGATCTGCAATGGAAAATACATTTTAAACCCTTAGTGTTTCATAGTAGAATCCTAACGAACCTTAACCTTAAAGAAAACCTTAACCTTAACCAAATCAGATAGATTGCAAAACTGCAACTCAGGTCCCGGGCAGGACAACTAAAGTAATATTCTGTATTAAACAGGTGCTTTTCAAAATGCTGTGAACAGGGCCATGTGTTTACAACCTCGTAATCAGTCATAATGCAGAATGGCATAATAAAAATACCTCAAAACATTATTACTGTAAACATTTGATCAATTTGCCTTGTGCTGGTACTTCACGAGGAGCATCAGAAACCTTTTAATCGTGTCCTCTTCCAAAAATGTAAATGTGGGTTTGTTAATTTAGTTTCTCACCTTCCAGTGTCCTCGTAAAACGTGGGGTCAGTAAAGACAATTGCTCTTCATTTTACACCTCACCACATTAGCTAACACACCCTGCCCCAGTGCTTTTAATAATTAAAGAATACACACCTTGTTTGCAGGCATTGTTACTTAGAGCTGATACCCAGCCTGAAGAAGCCAGATAGGCCACAGTGCTAAGGTCAGTCACCATGATAAAGCTTGATAACCATATTGTGATAACACTGAATCATTTATTTAATCTGCTTTACGTAGCTGAGCACAGTGGGCAGTACATTCACGTAGGTATTGTGTGTGTGTGTGTGAGTGTGTGTGGGCAGGTATTACTATCAATGTGCAATGTGCAGACAAAATTTGAGAAAATGTCCCCACAAAGATAGTAACACCTGAAAAAACGACGATGTGGGGACGTCCCCACTTTGTAAAACACCTTTTTAAGAACTAAATATGCCTTCCAAAAAAAAAAAAGTGCCAAAATATTTAGTTTGTTGTTGACTTTCACCCTGTTTGAAGTTTTGTCTGACTGGAGTTAGAAATAGTAAATTAAAATATAGTGCGTGTCAATGAGAAGTCCCCACAAATGTAAGAATGCAAACGTGTGTGTGTGTGTGTTTGTGTGTCTGTGTCTGTCTGTGTGTGTCTGTGTTGTTATAAAATGATCACAATTCCGATCGATCCTCGTGTTTTTAATGGAAGCTCAATTAAATGGCAGAGAAAGTATATAGATACTACTGGACTGGTTATTATAAATCTATTTCTAAAAAATAATTTTTTTCTCAGGCCAGAAATCCCATCAAGTAAACAATACTTTCAGAATAAAATTATGTTGAAACCTTGTGGCTGGCTAAACCAATAATTGTTCTTAATGTATATTCCATACTTGAAACTAATCTGTGCTTTTTTTTAACAACAAGTGAGTAATGTTAGGTTGTCCCTTTCAATTGAATCTATAGCTTTGGGAACCTAGATTTAATAGGGGTAAATTATAGTAAGGCTGCAGTCTTTTTGGTTAAAACTGCAAACACAAAACAAGTTACATAAACCAGCGTTTGTTTACAACTCATTAGAGGCCAATTTACTGAGATTTTTCCTGGGCAAGGATTGACATAATCACCATCTTGGAAACATGTGTTCTTTGTGCCTTTCAATGGGATTTCCGTGCTGCAAAGCCTAAAAAGAAACCTTCTTTGTAAACCTCTCAATGAGATTTCTGACTGCAGACTGCAGTCAGGAAGAACACAACATATGAGAAAAGGCCTAGTGCCATTCAGACTTGGTAATGCAGTAAAGTGTATATTGAGCATCCTCAAAGAAACACATTTAGGAAAGAAAGCATTTCAGCACTGTTATTTGAGGTAAATGTGTAAGTATAACACGTGCTAGTCATCATCTTTCGATGTTACTCAAAATGAAAAATCGAACTGTTCTTTTTTCGTTCACTGCATCTGTGAAGCATGTGCAAGAGACTCAGAATGCCCAATCAGGTTACCTGACTTAACCTTCTGTAAATTCTTAGCAACAAAATTGCCACATCACCAACAGACATCTGTTTTATAAAGACGGATTGACCTCATCAACTAGTTTCAAACAACAACAACAACAACAACAACTAGGAATAACATTTACTAAAAGGGTTTTCATCCAGTTCTTGTTCATTTTTTATGTTGGCCAATAATGGATTTTTTAAATATTATTATTAATATATTAATAATGAATATATCAATTTAAATGTGAAACTGCAAGGCTGTAAACAAGTATTAAAACGCATGTGTATATGTAAAAGGTGTGCATTTTGTGACCCCCTTGGTAAAATTGAGTTTGAGACCCCTAATCTATATGGCATTATGTCTTCCACTTTTTGACCCCATCCACCCACCACCCCGACACATAATCAAATATATGATGGTCGAAGTTTTCTTCACAAATAAAATACATTTTTCAAATCATTCTTTTCTAATCTACCCTGGATCTGGCGGCAACAGTTGCTATGTGATGTAATTGCTCACGCTCAGCATCTCAAGGCATCGGCAGCATTCATTCATTTTGACTGACAGTTCATCGCTGTCCAGTGATTATATCGACAACACAGCATAGCATTGCATTCTATTGTTTCTATAATATAATATTATTGATATCATGATGAGTCAACGGGAAATGTCGGATATGTTTGCCACAGCACAGAGACAACGAGGGATTCACTTGCGGAAAAAAACTTAATATTGCTGATGCCCAGGTACAATTATTTATACATGCTGTAAAGAAAAAGTACCATAGATTTTAAAATGAGATTCATAGTGGATCGGCGGAAAATTATTTTTAAATTTAGGTGCTACACTACAGTATTAGATGCACTCTGGTTGAAATGTACTGTTATAATTACTGTTTTAAAATGTTACATTGCTTAAATATGCATTTATATGGAAAGAAATGATGACAATGGATTTCTTTTTCTAACATATTTCATATGCAAATGTTGGTATTAGTTAGGCAAATGCAAGGTTCTTTTCATGCATGAAAGGGGTCAAAACATACCTTGGTGATTCAACTACAGGCCTTTTGGGCAACACAGAATGATTAAAATCCAAAGTGCTTCAAAATACAGTCTGCCTATTCAAATGTTTACCTGCAGTTACTACAAATAGGAAACCATTAACAGCAGTGACCGATTCATTTTATAATATTTACATTTAAGCCATTTTCTTGAAGTGTTTGCAGAAAAACTCATTACCATCACAGCTGTAAAACTATTTTAAAGAAATATGTGGAGTCAGAACGAGTGTGATAAAAAGTAAAACAATCTATTTCTTTGTAAAGCTAAGGTATATTGCATTAAAAAAGACTTTTTTTCAGTATCAAAGATAACCATTTTTGAATTTTCTTTCTTAGAAAAGCAAATGTTTTATATTTGATGATTGTTTAAACAATTTTGCAAAAACAAACTATATTTTTCCACCATTTTTTTTTTTTTACTAAATACTTACCAGGTGCTTTTTATCATGGATATGAGATAAAAGGTTTCTATAAGCACAAATCTGATAAATATCTAAAAAAGATCGATTGTGATGGCACTGCTGTTAATGGTAATGACACACACACTTTAACTATGCAAACGTTTTGTTTATTTTTACAACAAAATGTAAGCAGGTGCTTGTAGTTCAACAAACAAGTTGCAAATTAAATTATAAAAAAAATATGTTTTACTAAAATTGGATCTTAGAAGAACAACTAAAATGTACAGTTCAATTATCTGTAATGTGTGTAATGTAAACATTAATGTTTTAAAAACAAAACTGATAAAATAAACTATTCTGAGGCTTGCTACTTTGTTTGTATTTCTTCAGGATCTTCCCACTGGTGATCTTTGAAGCGACTTGCCTTTCATGTTCTGATTTCGGGCTGGACCAAATCAAACCTTGATCGCTTTTGCGAAAGAGTGTTTATGAGATAATATCGCTGGTTTCCATATCGCATTTTCTTTATCACGCAACCAAAACTAGCCATTTCCAATCCGCGAAAGGGGCGGAGAGAAGTTTCGCAGGAGTAGGAGGGACTGCTGAAAGCAACATGAAAACAGCTGTTGACCAATCCCCAGTCGGTATTTGTGACCTTTTGAAGGGGGCGGAAACCAGGCATTAACACGCGAAAAGGCAGGCGAAGACAGCCAGGGCAGAAAAAAAAGTCTGTGTTGTACTACTGTTTCATTTGAATATCAGTGAATGAATGCTATTACACACAGCTGTAGTCAGGGACCGTCTCACTGCTGACAGTAGTAATGGTGGGTGGTTGTCTCGCTCTCTTATTACCTCCTCACTCCTATCAATTCGGCTGGCGTCTCTCTCTCCCCCTCCTCGTGTCATTCCCGCCGCTCTTATATGCTGGCCCACCCCCTCTTGCTTCTCAGATCTTGTTGGAGGAGACCTTTTGGCAGCCTTTCCCCTCCGTCCAATCAGCGTCCTCGCCACCTGTCCATCACGGGGGTCCTCCGAGATTCCCGCCACCTCTCGAGGTGTTACACTGCCCCCTCTAAACAGTGAACCGTCCTGGTCACTGTTGCACTTACTCCTGGAACCTTTTTTGCTTCTTTGTTTTTATGGAATTGTTGTTTGGGTGATTTGAAACTAAATTAGTGTTTTATTTATTTATTTATTTATTATAAACTGTTCCTCAAAAGCAACCACATACAGATGGGAAAAGCTGATAAAACATCACTAGTTTACCTACTGTTGTGTTAAGAACTAGTACTGCAGTTTTGAAAAAAAGATTAATGTTTTATTAAAATGGCCTGGAGATACTGTAATTGCATAACTAAAAAAATAAAACGTTTGAAAACATAGAAGGTTGTGTTTTTTTTTTTATTTATTTTTTTACCCTCACTATAACGCCACCCTCACTTATTGCCCGTTTTTGCCATGGCCCTTACCTGGCAGTATAAAGAGAGTTGACTGTACTAATGAATCATATTATTATTGTCATCATATTACAGTTTAATGTGTGATGGTAATGACATGCTGCAGTAAAGACATTTAAAACATTTTTAGGCCTAAAAAGTAGGATCTTAGGCCTACTACCTGAAATGGCCCAACTCTCCTAGTAAACTTTAATTTGATCAAAATAGCATTTAAAAAAGATCAGACCACGTTACTGGTCTATCATTTTCATGTGAGCAAATGAATAAAGCTCAATAAAACGTTATTGCTCTGTCATTTCTGCTTTGTGATGGTAATGATGGTAAAACAGGGGGACAACCAGTTTTTTGACAAAAGAATAAATACAAAACTCACATAGTCCAAACAATTCATACAACAATGTTAAATGTTTTACTAACTCTAAATACAAACACACACACACACACACACACACACACACAAAAGTTACTTTAATGCTACATTTTCACAGAAAATTTACAAAACAAAACAAAAAATCAGAGAAAGGACAAGCACAAACCCTTGAAATGTACAGACAAAAACATATTACTTGGCCTAGATACACAAAACATTCTTGTATTATTTGGCAAACCAAAAATTTATAATGAAAATTGCTTTGGTGCATCAAAAGGCCCGTAGTTGAAGAATCACCCACCTGTGTATACGCCACTGGGGATGAGAGATTGAGCGTTCTTTTGCTTATTGTGAGCAACCCAACAAGCAAAAACATTAGACTTACAGGCTGGTGTTGACAACTTGCCAAGATGAAAGCAAGACGCTGCCCCCTTTTATTTGAATTTATTCGTGATAATCTGTGTATTATGTTATTTAAAACTTTGCTACATATTTCTAGTTTCAACAGTCACAGGAATGTGGTGGTTATTTACTAGATTATATTCATTGGTTTGTATTTGATACAAAGGGCCTGGTTTTCAAACATCCGTTTTCATTTCTGCAAGGCTCCAAACTGACGCCAAACCTGTATGCGCAGACTCTGAACTAAAGGTGCATGCTCTCAGACAGCATATTTCCATGGCGACCTCACTTCACTGGACGAAAGGTTAATTGACGTGCATTGCAGCATTGCGGTTTCCTGAGTTTATACATTATTGAAATCGTATTACACTTTATGATTAACCCAGAGTTTTATTTGGCTACTAAAACCACAAGTGTTTTCTTACTGATTAGCGACAACCCGAGGGACTAGAAAAAGCACGCACCATGCAGGAGTAAACATTTCTATCAGTCTGTATAAAGTTACTGAAGTTCAGAAATTGATTAAGAAATGTGTATTTCTCCACTTGTGTAATCCCATTTATACTACATTCATATATAAAACAAAACATTATCTAGTTATTGGTAATATTCACCTTTAACTTAAAATAAACCATATTTATTGTTAAAAAAAAAAAAAAATCTCCATAATTTTTCAACTTGTGTACCATTTATATTACAGTTTAGAAAAGTTTTTTTTTTTTTTTTTAATACCTTTGAATTACAGATATGATTGGCTGCCCCAGAAGCTAAAATGCTAGTTAAGGCTATGCTTTAATAACTGCAAAATAAATAAATACATAAATAAAACAACAACAACAACAACAAAAGAACACGTTTTGTATAGCATGAAACTTGTATTTTTTAAATAATATTGTAAAAACACCCTGCATGTCTGTGCATTAAAGTAGGTTTTATATTAGTTTAACCAGCGTGAAATTCTAAACAAAAAACTGCAGGTTCTCATATGCACAGCCAGGTGTAAACATTTTAAAAATTGAGACAATTCGAGAGCCAGTGAATAAATACTTTTTTTTTTTTTTTAGATGTGCACGCAAGTGGAAACTCACATTTAACTTAAATAAACTCTTCTAAATGTTTTACAAAAGGGGACGTTGTACAAAGAAAAAAACCCTCACCGTTTTGTTTTTTTGTTTATTACTGTCCTCATAACAGAAAATACTAGGATCACAACAAAACAAAACGTTGATCACTGTGATTAACATGTACCTTTCAAGTGGGGCCAGTGTTTAAAAGTGTGAAGCACACCTCCATCTGTATCCCGATTCTGACTCGTTTACCAAATCTGAAGCTGCGCTTTGATCCTGTTTTTTTAATGTTATTGTTAATCCCTACTGTCCCACACATCACTTGCCATTTTAGAAAATCTCACGCAAATTCTGGCACTGTGGTAAATCGCTACAAGCCAAAACGTGTTATGATAATTATTTCTAATATTTACCAACTATGTAATTTATGGCAAAAACGGACGTGCATATTTGCCTTCAAATTCATGTGCAGCAATGTTCGTTTCGAATATTTCAGATAGTTTCACTGCCACACTAAAGAAAATAATTATTACTTCATAATGATGATTCCATACCGCCGTTTTCACATTGCACAGCTAAAGTCTTCTCCGATCAACAAATGAGCACTGACGCAAAGTAAAAATGAAATCTGATCAGAATGAAAGCTCGGCCAATCAACATGCAGTGATTATACTTACGTTCATAGTGGCCAATATAGCAGCTAACAGAAAAAGAAGCAGTATGAGGAAAAATAATAGTTGCGTTCACGGAGATGATTCTGCGCAGATTCTGTGCAGAATCTTAGAAGATCATTGGCTAAATTGGTCAGATTCTGCACAGAATCTGCGCAGAATCATCTCCGTGAACGCTCCCAATGCAAGCAGCACAAACTGTGCTGAATGAAAGCGCATTTGAGAAACGTTGCGCTAGTGGACTGTGTGCGCAGATGAAAAACATATTAAATAAATCCAGGTACCCAGTACCAGCATCAAAATAAGTCCCGGTACAGAGTACAGGTGAGTACCAGCAGAATGTCACCTCTGAATTAAACCATCTCAGATAACAACAACATTAATACAGTATAGCAAAAAAATGAATATTTCTAACACAGGAGAACAGTTTTGATTTAGGAAATAAACTAGAGAATAATTACTAATGAAAATTAAACAAAGATCTATGAAATAATCAGCAGTTCAGTTGCATTTTTGATTGCTGCCTGTCAACTTGGAAGAGTGCTGTTTTGCTACTAAAGCTCTTACTTTTTTATATAAGGTGTAGTTAGTTCATTCTGCATATTCCCTTACCTTCATGTTCTAGACTTTTATAGAACCTCCAGGGGTCATTCAAACATCGACTGTAACTGTGTTTGTTTGGATATGAAACTTGCAAACTGTGTTGAAGTTGCTCAAGAAATGGTGGTTTGTAATCTGCTGTTATTGAAGTATGCAGGGCATGTTTGAGGATACTAGTATGAAACTAATACATATTATATATGAACTAAACTATTATTTTGTTGGTTCTCCATTTTCATGTCATTATCAGACAAGTTTTTTGTGCTAATGCTAGCACCCTCTTATTAGCGATTGCCAACAGAAATGTACAGGATGCTGTGCATGAGTGAAGCTGCCCAGAATAGACAATTTTATCAACCAGCTCGAATCACTCCTATCTGTCATGTCCACAGCTTCAGCTGACTGTGTTTATGCCTCAAGGAGATGGCTGAGTGACACTGACACTGGGGTCTTTGCTCACAATGTGCCTCTCCGTGAGGTAACACAGGGATGGATGTGTTGACAGTAGAGCATGAAAGAGACCTAAACCAATGCAAAACCTGTTCAGGATTGGGTCTCTTCTGTGACGGCTCAAACTACACTAAGAGCTAAGGTGCTTCAAAGCCGGCTTAACAGTGGAGCCAGGAGCTTTGCCTTTCTGGGTGTCTACTTCTCTTTCATTTCCTTAGTTATTTCACCTTAGCAGTGTCTTTAGTGGCAAAGCACAATCCTGGCTGCAAGAGCTTGCTGGTATACTGACAGATAACATGTTTAAAAAATGAAAATACATGCTTGCTTTAACACGTGTGTCTTAAAAGCTGTACACCCAAGACCTCCTGTATATAGCAAACATAAGCTACTGTACAACTGCTTTAAGCTGCAAGGAAAGTTATTTATTCACGATGGAGTTGTGCTAGAACAAGAACATTATGAACACTGTGCATTTTGTAGACATGCTCACGACCTTCAAAACCTGTTTGCATACAGGGATGTGCTAAATGCTGTATGTGTGTGTGTTTTTTTTCTTTGCCTTCTTGTTTGCTGCAAAATTTTTAGCTGACTGAATGTCCTTTTTACAGCCTCGGGCTAGGTTATGAGCAACAGAGGCTCTTTGTTACAAGTGCCAGCCCACAGCAGAGTCCTTTGAAGGCAAGAAAAGAAAATGGCATGGCAACCTTTCAACAGTGACTCGAATGTATACAATCAAATTACTCTTTTTATATTTCACATTATTGAGTGTTTTACAAAAAAAAACCACTTTCTAAAAATAGTTGAAAAAAGCTCTCTTTTCTACTTTCTACATTATATTGCAAAGTACTGAGCTTTGTGGAAGTTTGTGTTAAGATTTCTATCACTTGATGAAACCATATTGTAATGTAGGAGTTACTGTAGGAAGTATGTCTGGCTCACTTAATTTGACTGTCCTTTACGTACTAACAACTTTCATTTAATTTTAGCACAGACATTCCTTCCTTCTAAACATACAGCGACAACTCTTTTTTCTCACTTTTGATGTTGCACCTCTATCAGTGGACCCCAGTTCTGTCCCTGTTTATCACTTTGTTCCCAATTAATAACATCTCTCCTTTATATATAAGAATGTGAAACCAGTGTGGTCTGCCTACAGCTGGTAGCAAGTGAATTCAACCCTTTCATTCCATACTCACTGTACTGTGTAGAATACACATTTGTACGCATTCATTAGCATTTACACTTACAACTTCTTATTATTTGGGCCACCGATTTACACCTGTGCAGAGTCTGATGATGTCATATCTCCATGGCAACCTCACTACTCAAGGAGACAAAAAGTTAATGAAGGCATTGCGGACCACGTGGGAGTGGTACTATTACATGCATATATAAAACAGAAAGTTACAATATTATGTTTAAGTATAACACTGAGGATACTTCTTCCCTTAACTAGCATATTGACATCAATGTATAAAGCTGTTTTCTGCAACCCCCTAAAACTTAAGAAACATTTAAGAGGAAAACCAGTTACTGGTACTTGCATTTGTAAGATTCACCTTAAACCTAAAAGAAACAATATAACCAGCATGTAGTTATTCATTTCTTGCAGCTAGTTAAAATGCACTTCATTTTTCTCCTTTAGAAAACTGTTTTTACAATGTGCCTCTGTGTGAGCCGACTCAGGGACAGGTGCGTTCACAGTAAACAGACTGCTCTCGAGGAGGTCACTTTTAGGACAAGTGAAGCTAAGACGGCTGCGTTTAAACGATAAAAAATAGCTAATTCTCCTCAGCCATCTTAAAAGTGATTCATGTGAACAGTCGAGTATTTATAGTAGATCTGCAGTTCTAGAACACCACAGGCAACAAACAATGGAGGATAATAATCTGAAACCTGATTAATATCCTCCATTATTTCTTGCCTGAGGGCTTCTAAAGTGCACCCCCCACATCTTGAGGATATTCAAAATAGTATATTGGCCAAGGCAGCCCTGAACCATCTTTTTGTTTTAGAAAATAAGACAAGGGGTAGCTGCAAGGTGAAGATGACCATGAATGCAAGAAAAGGCCAACAAAATTTTAAAATTAACTAGTGAATTTGAAGAGTATCATGTCATGTATTATTATTATTATTTATTTCTTAGCAGACGCCCTTATCCAGGGCGACTTACAATTGTTACAAGATATCACATTATTTTTTACATACAATTACCCATTTATACAGTTGGGTTTTTACTGGAGCAATCTAGGTAAAGTACCTTGCTCAAGGGTACAACAGCAGTGTCCCCCACTGGGGATTGAACCCACAACCCTCTGGTCAAGAGTCCAGAGCCCTAACCACTACTCCACACTGCTGCACACACACACATACAGCATTTAGCACATCCCTGTATGCATGTATTTTTTGGTGTGTGTGGTTTAAAAAAAAAAAAGTTTCATATATAGGGATAGAGAGAAAACTCCTTTTTCAGTCCAAGTGTAACAGAGACAGACTCCATCTACCCCCAGAACTATACAGTGTTTATTTTTTTCTAAAAAATGTCCTGGAAGTTTTAAAATGAAAACGTGTGACATCTGTCTGCCTCCACCACATCCACAACATGAGATATGCAAAATAAAACAGTGCTATATTAATCAGGAAGCAAAACTACACTAGGAAGATCCAAGAAAAAACAAGATTGTATCTCATAGAGTCAGATCTCACAACCTCCCTTTGCAAAAAACTATTTTCCAAAACAAAAATAGTGGTCTCAATGGCCTCGTCAAATGGTCAAGAGCACAAGGTTCAAAGCTCTGACCCCAGAACTAGAAAACATCATTCAATTTCAGTTCATTTCCCAGGCTGAAGATGTCAGCTGCTGAAGAAATATTTCGACCTTGTGCAACTGTGAGTCATGTAAAATAAACATGAAGTTTCCTGAACGGTTCTGTGGAAGGTAGCAATCAGCCTGTTACAGAATTCACACACCCAACCACACACCCACACACAGTCCTATATTTGTGGGGACTTCTCATTGACTCTCACTGTATTTGTATTTACTATTTCTAACTCCAGTCAGACAAAACTCCACACAGGATTAAAGTTGACAACTAACAAAATATTTTGGCACTTTTATTAATTTTTTTGAAGGCATATTTACTTCTTAAAAACATGTTTTACAAAGTGGGGATGTCCCCACAACGTTGTTTTTTCAGGAGTTACTCCCTTTGTGGGAACATTTTCTCAAATGTTGTCTGCACATTGATAGTTATACCTGCCCACACACTCACTCACACATTTACCCACACACACACCCACACACACTAACATACAGACACACACACACTAACACACACACGCACATACTCACAGACACACACATATACACATGCACATAGACACACGCAATGTCAATAGGCCTAAGCCTGAACCTGTTTATTTTTATTTTATTTTATTTACTACAAAAAAAATTCTGACACATTTTGTCAATATCTTATATGTCACCCTAGTAATAAAATTATGTTTATGTGGCATACAAAAATAAATGTTTTTGATTTTCAGATTCAGATAACACAAAGATCCGTAAGGTCATCCATCACCCGAACACCGAACTACAGGGTGCAGATGTAGAACTTCATATAGCAGAAAAAACACAGCACTTTCCCATTCATCAACCACAAACAACAGCTGAACTTTATATATCTTTTTTTTTTTTGGTTCCCGGACATAAAAGTAATTAAAAAGAAAAAGCTGAAAAAGAACCTAACGTTTCGACAGTCAAACTGTCTTCATCAGAGGTAACAAACAGGTGTACAAATCTCCCGTCATATACATTCATGATTAACACATACACAAGCATTTGTCATTCCCTAATCAGGGAAACACAATTTGTCAATCAACAGTTAAACAAAGCAATTTAAACAAAGTACATAATTCAAAGTTTTTTTTATATGCACACAAGAGCTGTAAATCCATACTCATTATATAAACATCCATTAGCCTAATGTAGAATATTTAAGGTAATTGTTAATAGTCTTCATTACATACTCTATAAACCACTAATTGATTCAATTCATAAAAATGAGTACGTACGTTCATTTAGTCCCTTAGGATTTTCAGTCTCCAAATATTGTATCCAGAAGCACTCTCTTTGTAATAACAACCTATCTACATTCTCTCCCCTCCCAGGTCTATTAATTCTTTCTATCCTGCAAAATTTCAAGGAGGCAACATTGTGCTTATACTCATGAAAATTTTTAGCAACCACGGAGGTCATGTCTATCCGTCTAATTGCACTCTTACGCTCCGCTATTCGTGTTTTTAAAGTTCTGTTAGTTTTTCCTACATATGCAAGTCCACAAGAATAAAATAAAATATATATCACATTTTGGGTACTGCAATTGATTACACCTCTAACTTTAATTTTTATAGGTGTCAGTTTTGTAAGTATTGTTACATTGTGCACAATTATGATAACGGTAGTTCCCAGGTAGAATACCAAAGTGGCAGGTAGATTTAGGCTTATAATGGTCCGCTCTTACTAAAAGATCTTTTAGATTTCTATCTCTTTTAAAACAAAACAATGGCGGCGTTTTAAATTCTATCGGTAACGACAATGTAATTTTCCATGTAACTTGATTGATTTAACATGTGTCTGTGATGCAGAAAAAAAGCAATGCAGTTTATGCACAGAACATTATGCATCTATTTATTCCTGCCAGCTGCGTTTGTTATAGGGACTCACAGTACAATCAGATAAGGCAATCAGATATGGGTGTAACGCAAGTTTGGGACAAGTGTGTTTTGAAAGTCAAAATCACTCAAATAAAGAATTGCATCAACTGTGCAGAAGTGTGTGTTTATAAATCAGTCTCACTGTGCCTTGACATTAAGTGATTGTAGCTAACAAAATAATTCCATCCATTTTCACCCATTCACTTTATAGCTTTCAAATAATTTTTTTAATATATATATATATATATATATATATATATATATATATATATATATATATATATATATATATATATATATTAAAAACATGATATTTGGTACAGAAATCTCTGTTTACATTTACAGAGTTTTGCACTTTTTAGTCATTTCATCAGTATTGTGAAATTGTGTCCACCCCTTCAGGCCCAACTTTCCTGTCAGTAACCAACCAGCTGCTCCCCCTAATGATTCACATACTTTTCAGCCAGTAAGATACTTTGACCCTGAAGACACTGCTGAGGTGAAATGACCTATGAAGTGAAGCAGTAACAGATTTACCAGAACTGATAACTTCCTTGTTACCTTGTGGAGTACCAGGTGTCATATTTTACAAGGATAATGCATGTTTGCTATAACATGTTTCTTTCAAAAATACACATTTAAAACCTATACAGTGAGGATTTATGAAATTATTCTTATAGCTACAAATAAAATAAATAATAAATAAATTAAACATTGAGGTAGCATAATCTGTAACCGTTTAATGTGAGTGTCCAGTTGAATAACGTGTTGGTTATTTTTGTTTAAATATGATATGTGGATTATCCGATTGTTTGAGATATTTAATATCATTATATATAAAAAGTGGATGCCCAAAATCTAGAGCTGCATGACTGTAGCACACTTGAACACAGTCAGTATTGGGGATGATTTACAAACAACTGATGAGGACAGATACCTTTCATGCATGTTGATCTCAATGGACTAATTTCTTTGTGTTGATCATTTCTCACTAACATGATCTGTATTATATCTCTACTAACTCAAATTAAAATAATGATGACAGATCATTTATTAATGAACAGTTTTCAAAAAGAACCGCCTTTCTTGGAAATTATGGAAAATGCTAATAGGTTAATTTAGCATGTACCTTGAAAGCAATTGCTATCAAAAATGCTTTAAACTCTGGATTTAATTAACAGCTCCAATTCTCAGCATGCTTTTCGTGCATAACAGATCAAGCTATTTCACACCAGCCCACTTTGAAACATGAGACAGAACATTCAACTTAATTTATGCAGTGTGCATTACATTATTTAAAATGTACTCCTCATATGAATACACAGCATACAAATGAATATTTACAGCTGGGTTATAGTCACTTACATGTGCATTTTACACAAGATGAATAAAAAATGTTTTGATCAGTTTAAGAAATGTAAACAACTGTATGCTTTTAAAATATACACATGTGTTCCCCCATTAATTTCAGTAATGCATTGAATTGAATCAATAAAAGGGGACATTCCTAAATAATACAGTCTTAGGGGACCTATCCTATGTTAAATAGCTTAGTCGATACAAGTGGCTACAAAGAACAAGCTTACAGTACAAAAAAGAACAGAGGTATACAATACTATAGGCATCAGATAAGGAAGTGTAGCAGCTCAATAGGAATACACGATGAATTTTTAAGGATTTTAATTAGTGTGAAGCCCTGATGTTGTAAATGTGACAAAGACAGAGAGTGATAACAAGAGTCAAAACAGCCTGTTGTTGTTTTCTGCAGCAACTATCAGCAAAAATAGCTTCTGCAGAACTTTAATTGACAGAACAAGATGTGTCCATATGAATAGCTGCCTTTGTATTTTTTTGTATACATCTAATGAATGATCTTTGTTTCTTATTGTTTGCTTGCGGTCTTCTCCACACAACCAGCAAATAGATTTTTTAGTAAGTCCATGTGGCATATGAATAAGATGAAAAGAATAAACTACTAGAATTAATAATGTATAAGAAACCATTAGCCTGTTACAAAGGGGGCATTAAATATTAATGGGGTGAGGTAAATAAAAGTGATTTGCTTTCAAAATGGTATATAATGATAACAACAACAGGAGTGAAGAACACATTAACAAATGATAAGCTAGCATTGGGTTCACATTACATCTGTTTAATATAAATTGTTTCTTATACATTTTAGAGCCTATGGGGCTGATGTAAGGATACGAGCAAAGTGATTTGCAGCTGCAAAACACCCAAACTGTGTAATTTGCATTGCTCTTAAGCTTACATAGGCAGCAGTACAAAATAATTGCCTGGCCGCTAGGCAATTTGGATTTTGCAGCCACAATTGTTTGCACTACGCTTATCCTTATATTAGCCCCTATGAAAGATTAGTTTAAATGACACTCCTCACAGTGCTCTGCCGATGCACATCAATCTTGGCCTGATCAACAGCTACTGTCATTCGGTCCTTGGCCTCTCAAACAATACAATGACAATTGCAATTCATTGTTTACGTGACTCAGCTGGAGTGAGGGCTGAATTAAGAACACCGAACACATTTCACTTGTGACATAAAAACAGATTTGAACCCTGGCCTCCAGAGTTTAAACATATTTTCGGAATGTTCCACCTGAATGTTTTGCTTTTATTGAACTTGTGTTCTCCTGTTTTCTGACTTTACTGTTTTCTCTATTCTAATCAGGTAGTTAAAGATTATTGTATGACTGTATTTTCATATAATAATAAATTGTTTTGAGCAGACGGGGAGAGTGGGAGTAAGCTATTTCACGGGTGATTATAGGTTAATTATTTGCCTAGGATATCTATAAACAAATCACCAAAGCAACATGGAAATTAAATGCTATACCTGTAGTATGTAGCTTGTCTCTTAATGTCAGTGAAAAGATAAGCAGCAATAGGAGCAGATTTGACCATCTGTGGAATTATAATTTACTGTTCAATGATGTTCATGTCACACATATTATAATTAAGTAACTGCAACCCTGTTTTGATGTTATTAAAATAATTGTTAACACTACTATCATACATTTTATGATCATATTTTCTTGCAAAACAAAGACATACATGAACTGTACCATGTGATAGAGCAATGCAGAAAGAAAATCAATTCAAAAAGCAGATGGGCCCAAGTATGCACATAGCTAATTTACTTAGTAGCATTTGGTATAGAAGGAGGTGGATATGTTCTGTAAACTGTGAAGAAACTGATAGTAAACTTCAGGCCAAGCCAAATGGAAGAGGTGATTTGAAAGTGATTAATAACTTAAAAGATAAGTGGCTTCAAATGTAATTCTATTTCCTTTTTTCTGCTTCTTTATTATTTTTTTTTTGGGGGGGGGGGGGGGCGGGGGGGGGGGGTGAGTTTGAAGAATATGGGTTGAACACCCTTCCTCATTCCATTCAGATCATGTTACAATGTGACCATTCAACTCTGCCAACTCCGCCTACTCTCTGTCTATATATGGATCACCCCCAAAAATGTCCTTCAGACATAAGACAGTCTTGTTGATGGACTTCAAAGAAGACATTTTAATCCAGGACATAGCCCCACAAAATGATAAATGTGAAATGTTGGGTAGTAGCTGAACACTTTTTTCAGGACGTTGAACATATATGAAAATACAGTGCATTTTTAATTTACCATGTAAATTCATCTTCTCTGCGTTGACTGAAAAAGGGCTTTCTGAGCTTAAGGAGAGTTTATCTGCCAGTATCAAACACAAACAGGAGAGTTCTCTGGTAACCTAAACCCTTGAAGTAACAATTTCTTGGAACACTGCTGGGGAAAAAGCAACAATGGGCCTTTACATTCAGCAGATTGTGCAGCATAATCACCCATTGTGAGAATCCGCTTACAATCAGCCAGTTGACGTGGTGCTTTATAATACCAAAGGAATGCTGTGCACTGCATTGACACACAGCATATCAATAGCAAGGCACTGCTCATAGTGTTAGGTAGATACACTCTTAACTCTGGCTGACTCTGTGCAATGCCTGATCTAGGAATATGAAAATAAAAGGTGGGCAGTAACCAATGCAATCACTTTCCACAGGCACAGACTGCATTTATTTCTCTCAACTATGTTTGAGAATGCACATGTGAATTGATAGATAAACGTGCATGTCAGTTGGCTTATTTGTAGTTGTTGTCTCAATTATTTAATAATGTGGCCAGATATGTTAATATTTCCTCGGCCACACTTTCTGCTGCAATTAGGGAGCCGGGAGTGAAGCCAGCTGCAAGCTTCAGGTAGATTTTACATTATATTTTAAACCGCACAAAACACATTGCTGTTTCTTCATTTTGCAACAGTACAGCATTATTATAAGTAAAGACATTTTTTTAACAAATCTGCGTTCGTGTTTCTGTGTCCGGTGCAGAGCAGTTCATAGTACAGTCCAGTCTCTATTCTAGGATCAGTGTTTTCTGTGGAACAATGGGGGCAGTGAGCAATCGGACTGTCTTGCACAATGTTCATGTTTCACAGAGGACAGTAACGTTTTAAAATGCAGTGCAGTGCTTTTGCTGATTTATTTTTTCCAGCAATTTCAAGAATGATTTGTGGTTCGGAATGTTTTCTATTTCACTGGGAATGTTTTTTTGCCCTGTTTGCATTATGGTAGGTGTTCTTCTGACAGCAAATGTTTGCCCAACAAAAACAATACTTTCTTTTTATCTCATAAAGGCTCATTCATTGTCCACTCATCAGCTCCCTGAGAAGAAAGCCAGTAGTGAAGAAATAAAAGCAGAATAATTAGTACAGCTGTATTATCGCTATGCCTTAACCGTGACAGCTCTCGATAGAACAGTGACTGAATGAATGCTTTACCACTACCTCAAGCCAGCAAAGGAGGTCCTATACCATTTGAATTCACACATTTCTGATTGAAGGAGCCAACAACTAGGAAAAGGTCAAAGTTCTCTATAAACATCGGAAGTGTAGGAAGCTTCTAAATAGTGTGATGACGATTTTCTTTTTATTATTTCTTCCTTTTCCTGATACCTTTCCATGGTATTTGACAGCTATTGCTATTTGTTTTAATCATTAGCTAAATAGTGACAGCTTTAATTATTGTCTTATGCAAATTAGCAAGGGTGTTCCTCAAACATCAATATGTGCACTAGTTCTGTTTAGATTATACTGCGTTGTATTTACTTCCTTTGGCATGTATAACACACTGGCCTGGGTGCAAACAATGCAGCTCCTAAGCAAGCAACTTAGCCACTGCACAAGGGTCATTCACTTCTGGATCATGAGGTAGTTCTAGTGGTTTTCCCCTTGGAGCTGGTTGCTATGGGAGCCCTCACAGGTCGCTTTGTTTTGATTTTTAAAATGAATGGAGTGGATTTGTGCCGCTGGTTCAGTGAGCCATGGCTTGGCCAGCCAAAGAAGCTTCTCCAGGGTCAGGTTCATGAAGCAAAAAAGACTCAAACGTGAAAGTAACACTATGTAACACAATTTTCTGTTCCTGGGTAGTAAGTGTTATTTCCTAATTGCTTATGCCTCAAAAGTATAGAAAATGGCTATTATTCCCCACAAACTTTGCTTTTGTGACCAGGACAGTGATATTTTGAAATTTACCTATTTCCAATGAGAAAACGGGCCAATTTGTGTCTTTTCGTTCACATAAAGTCAGAAAAAAACAACATATGAATCCAAATTAACATGTATTTATACTAAAGTAATACAAAAATGACTACAAAAGATTTAGAAGTGAGTAGTTTTTCGAGATTTACGATTATACTGTAAATCACTTTCACGAATCAGCCCCCAAATGTAGTCTCCCATCATGTTCTCGTTATACTGTCCTTGGTAGCGGCGTTCAAAGTCCAGTATATTCTGGTGGAAGCGCTCGCCTTGCTCCTCCGAGTACACTCCCATGTTCTCCTTGAATTTATCAAGATGATGCCGTAGTTCTTCACCAGAGTCTCAACCAGCTCCACATAGTTTTCGGCCTTGTGATTGCCCAGGAAGCCCCGAACCACTGCGACAAAGCTGTTCCAAGCTGCTTTCTCCTTACTAGTGAGCTTCTTGGGGAATTCATTGCACTCCAGGATCTTCTTTATCTGTGGTCCGACGAAGACACCGGCTTTGACCTTTGCTTCAGACAGCTTAGGGAAGAAGTCTTGAAGGTACTTGAAGGCTGCCGACTCCTTATCTAGAGCTCTGACAAATTGTTTCATAAGGCCCAATTTGATGTGCAGTGGTTGCATCAGCACCTTCCGGGGGTCCACCAGTGGCTCCCACTTGACGTTGTTCCTCCCCACAGAGAACTTGGTCCGCTGTGGCCAGTCCCGCCTCACACATCTTTGCAGATGCTTCCACGGAGTACTTTTTCGCTCTTGTCTTGATAAATTGGCCGCAGACATAGCAAAATGCGTCTGCCGGATGCTTGCAGCCTCTTGATGCCATCTCAGAAAAATGCAGATATGTATCCACTTAGGCAGCTGGAACTAAACTGAACTGGTGGGCTTAAGGCCCCTGTATTTATACTACTATTAATATAACTAGAAAGTTCTAGAAGTTACTCCAAGTTTACTCAGCACTGAATCTATCTGGAATGTTCTGGAAAATAGGTAAATTTCAAAATATCACTGTCCTGGTCACAAAAGCAAAGTTTGTGGGGAATAATAGCCATTTTCTATACTTTTGAGGCATAAGCAATTAGGAAATAACACTTACTACCCAGGAACCAAAAAAAAAAAAAAATGTTACACGGTGTAATCATAGACCATTCTAAACAGAAACAAGTGTTTGTCGAATTCACAGACAAAAGAATTAGCAAACAAAACACAAATGTGTACAGGCAGGATGAAGAAGCAAATGGTTTAGTAAATATTACACCAGAAACAGACATTCAAGAGCAGGTAGGAGGGTGCAGTCAGGAATCCCCATTTCTGCCTTTAATTGAATAGGAATGGAAAAGAAATACAGCCTTTAAATCACCTTTAAATATTAAAGCCTTTAAATATTTTAAAATACGAAACTTAGTCTAAAGAATCACTGGACTAACTTAATACCTTGTTTTCCATTCTTCTTGGGGTAGAAGACTGATACATTGTGTTTGTTGCAATTCAGAACATCTTAAAGCCTACCCTTGATTCGTTACAATCCAAACTATCCTGCAGACTATCATTAGTACTGTCCTCCGTAGTAACCACAGGGTCATCCCCAATTAATATGCTACTATTAGTTCATTGCAATTCACCCGCTGTGTTTGCAATCGTATGTATGGCTGCTGATTTTCTAGTTTCATCAATAAACCCGTACTGAGCTTATTCTTTACAAGATCATGTCTAACTAACCTGCTTGATTTTTTTCAGGATGCAACATTGACAATGGATAATTTCAAAGCATACGACATGGTTTATTTAGATTTCCAGAAAGCTTTTGACAAAGTCCCACATAAAAGATTAATTCTCAAACTGAACGCAGTAGGGATTCAAGGAAATGCATGCACATGGATTAGGGAGTGGTTAACATGTAGAAAAACAGAAAGTACTGATTAGAGGAGAAACCTCAAAATAGAGCGAAGTAACCAATGGAGTACCACAGGATCAGTATTAGGTCCTCTGCTATTCCTAATCTACATTAATGATTTAGATTCTGGTATAATAAGCAAACTTGTTAAATTTGCAGACGACACAAAAATAGGAGGAGTGGCAAACACTGTTGTATCAGCAAAGGTCATTCAAAATGATCTTGACAGCATCCAGAAATGGGCAGACGCATGGTAAATTACATTTAATAGAGACAAGTGTAAAGTACTGCACGCAGGCAATACAAATGTGCATTATAAATATCATATGGGAGATACTGAAATTGAAGAAGGAATCTATGAAAAAGACCTAGGAGTTTATGTTGACTCAGAAATGTTTTCATCTAGAAAATGTGGGGAAGCTATAAAAAAGGCTAACAAGATTCTCAGATATTTTGTGAGAAGTGTTGAATTTAAATCAAGGGAAGTAATGTTAAAACTTTACAATGTATTAGTAAGACCTCACCTAGAATATTGTGTTCAGTTCTGGTCACCTCGTTTCAAAAAGGATATTGCTGCTCTAGAAAGAGTGCAAAGAAGAGCAACCAGGATTATCTCGGGTTTAAAAGGCATGTTGTATGCAGACAGGCTAAAAGAATTGAATCTATTTAGTCCTGAACAAAGAATCCTAAAAGGTATAGACAGTGTCGACCCAGGGGACTTTTTTGACCTGAAAAAAGAAATAAGGACCAGGGGTCACAAATGGAGATTAGATAAAGGGGCATTCAGAACAGAAAGTCATCATTTTCTTTGTTGAGTTTGAAAGCTGCATCATGGTTTTAAATTTCACATTGCAGGTAAATACCAGGGTGGATTCATTTTTTTTTTGTCTTGGTATATACTGTACCAGGGTTCTAAATTATCAAAGCTCATTGAGGGAAGAAAAAAATGCCCCTGGCACCTGAAGAAATCAAGGAAACAATAGTATCAAACATATAGCTTGATTGATAAGTCTGTTACTCACACAATCTACCACAGTTTTGCCTGGCTGGAGGGAAAGACAATTTAGTCATGCAAAGCAGCATAATGACCTCAGGAAATAATCAATGTGCTCAAGTATTAGCACTGTTTATTATGTGTAGGTGAGATAACAGGCTATCACTACCTTGAACTGCCACAACCTCATGAAGGGAATAGGGCATTGTAGTGAAATGGAGAATGTCAACATGCCTTTTGTTTCAGAATAAGCTCTCTATTCCAGAAACACAGGGTGGATGTATCTCAAAGGTCTCGTCTGCTTGAGTAAAGGCAACACAAATTATGTAAATGTGTCCAAAGTGATCTCTGTGACTTTGTTTTGCTTACAGAATAAGCATTACATCAACCTTGATACAACAAATAAAGATTACGTGCAGCACAAATATATGCAGCAGACTGTGACAATAATCAAAGTGATATTATCAGGAGCTTGTCCTCTTTAATCATTTGTACTTATTTATTGATTTATTTATTGATTGGTTTGTGCTGTGACAATATTATTATTATTATTATTATTATTATTATTATTATTATTATTATTATTATTATTATTATTTATTTCTTAGCAGACGCCCTTATCCAGGGTGACTTACAATCGTAAGCAAATACATTTCAAGTATCACAGTACAAGTATTAATACAATTAAGAGCAAGATAAATACAATGACTTTGGTTCAAGCAAGTACAAGTGTGACAAAATGCAATTCAATAATACAGCAGATAACAGTGTCAGTGATAGTTACATCAGGATATGATTAAATACAAAATCCTACAGATTAAACACTTGGCTGATTACAGTACTCTGAAGTACAGGATTAAATGTAGTAAAATAGGGGGCAGATAAGAGCAAGTAAAGCGCATTTAAGGAAGGGTGATAAGTGTCCCAGGGGAAAAACAGAGGAGCTCTACAGGTGCTGTCTGAAGAGGTGAGTCTTAAAGGGGCACCGGAATGTGGTCAGGGACTGGGCAGTCCTGACATCTGTAGGAAGGTCATTCCACCACTGCGGAGCAAGGGTGGAGAAGGAGCGGGCTCTGGAGGCAGGGGAGCGTAGAGGAGGTAAAGCCAGTCTTCTAGTGCAGGCGGAGCGGAGAGGTCGAGTGGGGGTGTAGGGAGAGATGAGGGTCTGGAGGTAGCTGGGTGCAGTCTGGTCAAGGCATCTGTAGGCTAGTACAAGAGTCTTGAACTGGATGTGAGCGGTGATCGGGAGCCAGTGGAGTGAGCGGAGTAGTGGAGTTGCGTGGGAGAAGCGAGGCAGAGAGAACACCAGGTGGGCAGCAGAGTTCTGGATGAGCTGGAGCGGATGGGTGGCAGACGCAGGGAGGCCAGCCAGGAGGGAGTTGCAGTAGTCTAAGCGGGAGAGTACCAAGGCCTGGACCAGGAGCTGGGTGGCGTAGTTGGTGAGGAAGGGTCGGATTCTTCGGATGTTGCTCAGGAAGAATCGGCAAGTGCGTGCCAGAGTGGAGATGTGCTGGGAATAAGAGAGGCAGGGGTCCAGGGTGACTCCAAGGTTCTTAGCAGAGGAAGAGGGAGAGAGTGTGGTAGATTCCAGAGGAACAGAGATAGAGAGATCAGAGGAGGGGGAGGAGGAGGAGGAGGGAAAGAAAAGGAGGTCAGATTTAGAGAGGTTGAGTTTGAGGTGATGAGAGTGCATCTAGGAGGAAATAGCAGACAGACAGGTAGAGATACAGGAGGGGATGGTGGAGTCAGAGACAGGAAGGAGAGGAAAATCTGAGCATCATCAGCATAGAAATGGTATGAGAAACCATAGGATGCGATGAGGTGGCCCAGGGAGCGGGTGTAGAGAGAGAACAGGAGAGGACCCAAGACTGACCCTTGGGGGACTCCTGTTAAGAGAGGGCGAGGTGTGGAGGTTGCTCCACGCCGGGTTACCTGGTAAGTGCGGTTGGAGAAGTAGGAGGAGAACCAGGCCAGAGCAGTGCCAGAGATCCCCAGGTCAACGAGAGATGATAGTAGAATAGAGTGATCAACAGTGTCAAAGGCAGCAGAGAGGTCGAGGAGAATTAGAACAGAGGAGAGAGAGGCAGCTCGGGCAGACTTTAGTGAGTTGGTGACTAAAGTCTTTTTTTAAATAGTATTGTACAGGTACCTCACCCTTCCCAGTGACCTTATAGGGGATCGGTTTACTTCAATGATTTCCTATGGGTTATACTTGGCTACAACAACAAAAAAACACCACAGGGAACATTAGCCAGTAGTATTTGAACATTGTTTTACAGCTGTTCACCTTTTTTGTTTTACACTTTTCAACGCCTCCCGATAATTACTTGCCTGAAGCAAAGTGACAACTCTAGTAACCATTGGAATTTCAAACTCCATTGTAGTTTTTTTTTTTTTTTACTTTCCAACATTGATTAAATACAGAAAGTGGATTTGCTCATGCACTCAGCCGCCAAATACACATTTCCAGTTTAAATATTTGGAAAAAAGTAAATAAAATAAAATCTCAAAGATTCCCAGGCTCTCAGCCAGTTTAAGCTGTCACCAGCTCTCTCTGCATAGTGTCACTGTACTGTGCATTTACAATGTACTCTCACTCTTTCTCCGATCCTGTCTATGCCACTTCAGCTTTGGGAAGTAGTTCTCTCTGGTTTGAACTGTCCTGAACAACCCGAGTTGGTTGGCTGCATCTCTCTGGCTCATTTACCATTCAACTGATTTAGGGATCACAAGACTTTAGTAAAGTTAAAGCTAAACCCAGGAGTAATCATTGATAAAGTTAAATACACAAGACATGCATCACTAAACAAAAGGGAACAAAAAATGGGTAATGCTTTGTTTTCTTTCTTTCTGTCTTTTGTATTTATTTCGTTAATTCTGTTTAGTATTTATTACTCATTTTTAACATGGGTGTTGCACTTATATTTGACTTCCAATACAGTCCCAAAGTGTACAGTAAGTAGAAACCATTTTTATTGCTAAATAAAACAAAAAAAATTTGAATAATTGTCCCGTTCACATATTCCACCACTCAGAGTGGAGCCGAAGGAACACTCAACTGACCCTTACTCCCATTTCATCAAACCTTTTCAGCAACTCTTGCAGCTCCTATTTTTGACCAGGAAGTAACGGAATGTTAATTACTCTAAGTTGATTGACTCTGCTATACACAGGTTCTCCTTTTCTTTCCAGGGTTTTACCAAATTAATATGAGAAATTTGGAGTTCATTCCAGTGATCGGGTAGTCTAATTTCATAATTTATTTTACCAATTGCCCAAGTCACCTCATAAGATCCCTGCCACTTAGCAAATAATTTAGATTCCAATGTGGGAAGTAGCAACAGTACTTTGTCTCCATGTGGAAAGGTCAGAATTCTTGCTGATTTGTTGTACTATTGCTCCTGGTGATGCTGAGCCAGTTTTAAATTATCCCGTGCTAAATGATCAACCAATCCCAGATGGTCTCTCAAAAGTAGTACATGATTCACTACATTTTTGGAATTGTTAGTTTGGTCTTCCCACCCCTCTCTTACAAAATCAAGGATGCCTCAAAGGGAGAAAACCCTGTTGAGCTTGGCTGCACCTATCTCACTGCAAAAAGGAGGTAGAGAAGCAGTTAGTCCAATTTTTCTGCTCTTGCTTGACAAACCGCCTCAGCATCTGTTTTAAGGTCTGATTAAACCAGTCCACTAGTCTGTCTGTTTGCTGATGATAAACGAAGGTCCTAATGGAATGGATTTTTCACAATTTGTACTTCTGGTTTAAACAATTAGATATAAGTTCCTTGATCAGTCAGAATTTCTTTGGGGATCCCTACTCTCGACGTTGTCTGAACTAACTATCTGCTGATTGCCGATGCACAAGTGGATCTCAACTGTACTGCCTCTGGATAGCGTGTTCACCACTTCTAAAATGTGCATATATCCAGAGTCAGAGGGGCTCAATGGACCCACTATGTCCATCGCAAGCCTTTCAAAAGGTCTTCCAATAAGGGGCAATGGGACCAGCGGAGCTGGGCGAACCCGCCCCGGCGGTACCTGTTGGCACTCCACGCACTCCCCCACATATTTCTTCACATTCTCATAAATTCCCATCCAATAAAACCGGGCCAATATCCGATCCAAAGTCTTTCCATAACCCAAGTGTCCATAAAAGGGAATATCGTGGGTCAACCACAGGACCTTGGGCTGGAAATCCTTTGGAACCAATAATTGGGTTACAAGCTGTCCTGTGCCCAACCTTTGCTGGCCCATGAGCAACAACAATGAACAAGTAACATGCAATGGGCAACATTATGTGGTTCAGTGGTTAAAGCAAAGGGCTTGTAACCAGAAGGTTCCTGGTTCAAATCCCACCTCAGCCACTGACGCATTGTGTGACCCTGAGCAAGTCACTTTACCTCCTTGTGCTCCGTCTTTGGGGTGAGATGTAATTGTAAGTGACTCTGCAGCTGGTGCATAATTCACACACCCGAGTCTCTGTAAGTCGCCTTGGATAAAGGCGTCTGCTAAATAAACAAATAATTATATTTTGCTCTCCCTATCAGCCTGAATAAACATGTATTTGTGGCACGCTCAATATAGGTAACAAAATTGCTCTTATTTGTGTAAATCAAAATACAGGGCCTACATTGACCAATATCTCCTAAGAAATAAACAATAATAATAATAATATCCTGTTTTCCAAGTTTGTAAAATGTTATATGCAGGATTGTAATATGTGACAAAAAAACAAACAATCAAACAGTTTCTGTAACTCACACTAAAGGTAGTTAGAATTGTGTTTGTAGAAAGCACACCCAGATTTACAAAGCTTTTGCTCTAGTCTACGTACAGTTTAACTTTCATATTAACATTGATTGAACTGCTCATCAACAGTTTGGGGCCTGACTCCATTGGGGTGCTGGTTCTCCCAGACCTAGCGGCAATAGGTCTCCCCAGAAACGTTTAGCTGCTGGAGGATCGCCTGCTTGACCAGGTCGTAATCCAAGGCGGCCTCATCTGCCATGGCTTGGTAGGCCACCTGTGCTTCCTCGATCAATGGCCCACCATTCCCGAGGCCATTTCACTACTATTACTACATGCTCAAATGTGACCAGGTAGGCCCTAGGATCATCCTCCAGCATCATTTTCTGTATCTTCGCCTTCGGGGGTAACAACGATGGTTCCCCCGACGTCACCGCGCCCAGTGGGCCAGACGTGCACAGCGCCTCCATCCTCTTGACAAGGGTGGTGAACCGCTGCACCAGCTCCTCCTGCTGCTGTGCTTCTCTCCTCCTCTCCTACTTGTTCCTCCGCTGGTCCAGGGCATCCTCCTGTCCACAGAGTCCAACAATGACACCACGTGTCAGGATGTGAGTGGTGTGGGTAAGAATAGATATTTACAAGTGTTCATCTCTTTATTTCTAATTGGTTCCCCTCTACCAACAATGCTATTGGGGAATTATACTCTGGGCTTGCAGTCCCACACAATCAACAATACACAAGATATGCAGTGTCCAGTGTTGTACTGCTAAACTCCTCCCTATGATCAATGCGGCACCACGCTCTGTCCAATCACCGCACGCAAAACACAGCTGATCACAGTAGAGCCGTTCAGCAGTCTTACAGCAACAGCCTTTTGCCAAGATGGTTGACTTCTGGTTCCGTCCTACCATCGAGTCAGCCCATCCCTGTGAAGGTGTACCACCAAACTTATTTAGATTCCTTCTGTCCAGTTCACAATAATGCTGAAAAACCCCTAATGTTTTTTGTTCTGGTCTTTGTTATAGTCTTTGTTTGAACCTTGTTCTAAATTGATTAATTGAACAAATTAAACCTGCATCCAGACCCTGAAGTAGTTAATTATATAATTGTACCTGTTAAACTTGGACTGTAACCCTAAAAACAACATATTAAAAATAACAAATCAAACTCAGTAAACTACAGTTAAAGGTGCTTTTAAACGTCATCCTACGTGACTAGTGCTTGAACCAGTATTTGCCGCACAACCAGTTCTGAACAGCTTAAAACTTGAATTGTGTCTTTATAATGGACCTACACAATTTAATATCCAAGTCTCCAGAGCAGTTAGCAGCTAGTTCCCTTGCTAAGTGAAGGGAGTTATTTAAGAGTGGGCATCTGGTAATTAGTTCAGTCTACTGGTAACCAGGGAGAGAGGCAGATAGGTAAGTTCCTGCTTTTTTTAATTGTAACTACTACATTTGGTGACATTGTAAGGTGGTGTTTGAATTGGCTGAGTTTGTGTGTGATTAGTACCAGGTGAGTGGCTAAATTGATTAGCAGTTGATTTTGCTATTTGATTGGTTTCCACACAGTTTAGTTGGTTCTTCTGCCAAGCAGGTGTAACAACATTTATTCAAGCAGCGTATTTTAGCGCCAGCAAGAAGCGCCAGCAAACCGAAGAGCCTCAACAAAAGAGCCGGGAGTCTAGCTGTGGGAGTCCAGCAAGGGGAGGCCTGCGCTAAGACACTGGTCGAATAGATCCACACCTAACAGCGCTCTGGAAGAAGCCACCTACTAGTCAGGTCTGTAGCCTCCACCCCACTGCTCCTACTGTGCCTTTTGTCTTGCTTGTCCTGCTATGACTGTCTCTCACATCCCTGTTCTGTCCTCCCGTCCTCGTCCTCTGCCCTCCCTCTGCTGCTGCTCCTCCAACCCCTCTAACCTCATTTCTCTGCCTCTCCCCCCCTCCCGCACACTCTCTGGTGCACTCTGGAACTGTCACTCTTCTGCTAACAAAGCTGATTTCATCTCTGCCTTTGCCTCCCACCTCTCGCTCGATTTCCTTGCTCTCACTGAAACCTGGCTGTCCCCTGATAACACTGTTACTCCTGCTGCCCTGTCCTCTCTCTACGTCCTGTCCCATACCCCGCGTCTCACCGGACGGGGAGGTGGGACGGGTCTTCTCCTCTCTCCCTCCTTACTCTTTTCTGTCCCCTCCGATCTCTGTCACTACCTTTGAATTTCATGCAGTCCAACTAACCTCTCCCTGTCAACTCCTGCTCATTGTTCTGTACCGCCCCCCTGGGCCTCTCACTCACTTTCTGGATGAACTCGACTATCTACTCTCCTCCCTCCCCTCTCTGTCTACCCCGACTGTCCTGTTGGGTGACTTCAACATCCATCTCTCCAACCGCAGCCACTCTGCTGGATTCCTCCCTCTCCTTCACTCCTTCGACTTCTGTCTCTCTCCGTCCCCTCCTACCCACAAAGCTGGCCGTCAACTGGACCTCACCTTCTCCAGGGCCTGCTGCCCCTCCACCCTCTCTGTCACCCCCCTGGACCTCTCTGATCACTATTTCATCTCTTTTTCTCTGTCTCTTCCCCCTCTCCCTGCTCCTCCTACCCCCACTGTCACCTCTCGTCGTAACCTCCGCTCTCTCTCCCCCTCTGTCCTTGCCTCCACTGCTCTCTCTCACCTCCCTCCTATCGACTCCTTTTCACAACTCTCCGTAGACTCTGCTACCTCCACCCTCTTCTCCTCACTCACCTCCTCCCTCGACTCCCTCTGTCCCCTCACCTCCCGACCTGCTCGCCCCTCCCCTCCCCATCCCTGGCTCTCCTCTGTGCTCCGCTCGGCAAGAATCACACTGCGATCTGCTGAAAAGAAATGGAAGAGAACCAAACTCCCTGCTGCCCTAGACCTTTACCACACTCCCCTCTCCTCCTTCTCCTCTACTCTCTCCTCTGCTAAATGTGCTTATTTCCAATCTGTAATCCAAGCATCCACTAACAACCCACGTAAACTATTCTCTACCTTCTCCTCCCTCCTAAACCCTCCCCCCCTCCTCCTCCCTCCTCTATCTCCCCTGATGACTTTGCCTCCTTCTTCTCTTCTAAAATCTCAGATATCCGCAAACTCTTTAACACCTCTCCCTCCCCCACACCCCCTACCGCTCCAACCCCTACACGCACTACATCCGCTACTAACTCGCCCTCCCTCTCCACCTTCTTGCCCCTCTCAGACTCTGACCTCTCCTCCCTGCTCCAGGGTCACAAACCCACCACGTGTGCCTTGGACCCCCTCCCCACTCAACTCTTTCAAGCTGCTGCTCCTGCTCTACTCCCCTTCATCTCCTCCCTCCTCAACACCTCTCTACTTTCTGGCATCTTCCCCTCTGCCTTCAAAAAAGCCTCTATCACTCCCCTCCTCAAAAAAACTACCCTCGACCCCACTTCCCTCCAGAGCTACCGTCCTGTCTCCCTCCTACCCTTCCTCTCCAAAACCCTCGAGCGGACTGTACACCGCCAGCTCTCTGCTTTCCTGTCCAACCACTCTCTGCTTGACCCTCTCCAATCTGGCTTCCGCTCTGCTCACTCCACTGAAACCGCCCTCCTGTCTGTCACCAACTCACTTAAGTGTGCCCGAGCTGCCTCTCTCTCCTCTGTCCTAATTCTCCTCGACCTCTCTGCTGCCTTTGACACTGTTGATCACTCTATTCTACTATCATCTCTTGCTGACCTGGGGATCTCTGGCACTGCTCTGGCTTGGTTCTCCTCCTACCTCTCCAACCGCACTTACCAGGTTACCTGGCGTGGAGCAACCTCCACACCTCACCCTCTCTTAACTGGAGTCCCCCAAGGGTCAGTCTTGGGTCCTCTCCTGTTCTCTCTCTACACCCGCTCCCTGGGCCCCCTCATCGCATCCTATGGTTTCTCATACCATTTCTATGCTGATGATGCTCAGATTTTCCTCTCCTTCCCCACCTCTGACCCCACCATCTCCTCCCGTATCTCTACCTGTCTGTCTGCTATTTCCTCCTGGATGCACTTGCATCACCTCAAACTCAACCTCTCTAAATCTGACCTCCTTTTCTTTCCCTCCTCCTCCCCCTCCTCTGATCTCTCTATCTCTGTTCCTCTGGAATCTACCACACTCTCTCCCTCTTCCTCAGCTAAGAACCTTGGAGTCACCCTGGACCCCTGCCTCTCTTATTCCCAGCACATCTCCACTCTGGCACGCACTTGCCGATTCTTCCTGAGCAACATCCGAAGAATCCGACCCTTCCTCACCAACTATGCTACCCAGCTCCTGGTCCAGGCCCTGGTACTCTCCCGCCTAGACTACTGCAACTCCCTCCTGGCTGGCCTCCCTGCGTCCGCCACCCGTCCGCTCCAGCTCATCCAGAACTCTGCTGCTCGCCTGGTGTTCTCTCTACCTCGCTTCGCCCACGCTACTCCACTACTCCGCTTGCTCCACTGGCTCCCGATCACCGCTCGCATCCAGTTCAAGACTCTTGTACTAGCCTACAGATGCCTTGATCAGACTGCACCCAGCTACCTCCAGACCCTCATCTCTCCCTACACCCCCACTCGACCTCTCCGCTCCGCCTGCACTAGAAGACTGGTTCTACCTCCGCTACACTCCCCTGCTCCGCAGTGGTGGAACGACCTTACCTACAGATGTCAGGACTGCCCAGTCCCTGACCACATTCCGGCGCCTCCTTAAGACTCACCTCTTCAAACAGCACCTGTAGAACTCCTCTGTTGTATCCTGGGACACTATCACCCTTCATTTAAATATGCTTTATTTTGCTCTTATCTGCCCCCTATTTTACTGCATTTAATCCTGTACCTCAGAATATTGTAATCTGCCAAGTGTTTAATCTGTAGTATTTTGTACTTAATCATATCCTGATGTAACTATCACTATTTAATCATATCCTGATGTAACTTTCACTATTATCTGCTGTATATTGAATTGTGGTTTGTCACACTTGAGAATTATTGTATTTCTTGTTCTTATTGTATGACTTATATTGTAACACTTGAATGTATTTGCTTGCGATTGTAAGTCGCCCTGGATAAGGGCGTCTGCTAAGAAATAAATAATAATAATAATAATAATAATAATAATAATAATAATAATAATAATAATAATATGCTACTCAGGTAACTTTCAATTACTGTACTTAACATTTAAAAACAAAATATATGTTGTTACTATTAGTCCAACAGAAATTAAGAAATGAAGTCTCAAATTCAATGTATTTACATTTGGTATGGCCTCAACAGCAACTTGTCTTATCCTGAAACTTTTTGCACATGTCTGTGGATTGTCTGAAGTCTCTCTTTCCGGTTCACTGCTCGTACTTCAAAGCTGTCAATATTTCACAAACCTCTTCACCACCAACCTAAATTAGATACTTGATTGGATTCAGACCTGAAAATGTTTATTTTTTTTGTGTAACTGAACAGACGTCATAAAGGAGAGTTGTTTGTTTTCCCCGATACCAAATTCATCAACTCATATTGTTTAATTGATGAAAGGGCCCTCTTCAGTATCAAAGCAGGCAATATAATTACCATTTCAAACAACTGTATTCATAATTCAGCTTTTGATTCTAAACCTGTCCAAAAGGGCAATTTAAACTGTGAAATGTATCTAGGTTAATAATTTATACCACAGACCACCTGTGACATTACAGTTAGAACAATAATGTATTTCTGAGCAAAGAAACATGTCTACCTGTAAATACAAAAATAAACAGAATCTAATTTACTATAAATGGTTTAATGATTAATTAAACTGATCATCTGTGACAGCCATGGCTTGTTGGCACGCCAATACAATTGCCCACAAAGTATTATACACTGTGTACACTGTGCTGTATTCATCATGCCATGAAGGGTACATTGAGTCTCCTTTCTACATTTTGTGAGGTTGCTCAATTATAATTTCAAGAGCCTGAGGTTGTCTATAAATATTGTATACACTGTGGTTCCTTTTTTATGCAGATTTACCAGCACATTTGTAGTTATAAGTTTAATCAAGCTAATGGATCCATGAACGGCCCAACAAAGACTGAATAAATTCAATGGCACATGTTTTAGAAAATATAGTAATGTGAATTGTAAAATAATAAATAAATAACTTACTTAACTGCCCAAGAGGCACGGTGCAGGTTTTAGTTCCAGACAGATTTTAAACATACATTTTAAAATCTACACTTTTTAGAGCGCACATAACATGCACTTACAGAAACATTAGTTTAGATATGAATGGCATTAACATGCATATATCAAACTTACTATACAAAAGCACTAGACCATGCCCAGTTTTCATTTCAATATTGCAAGAAGATATGCAGCTTCAGAGATAGTTTCATCAGAATTAGAAATGATTGATAAGCAAAATTATGTTGAAGGTGGAGGTATGTACATTTCTAAAACATTGTATTCCTGTAGAGGGCAGCAAACAATTAAATAAAGATGAATGGGCTAATAACGGTTTTGATATGCATGAAACTTTTCCAGGCTATTGTTCAAGAACAATAACAATGTAGGTAAGATCTGAATGAATACCAAACTTTCTTTGATTTTAAAAAGGCATTAAACTACTCTTGGAAGCTTTGCAGTGAAAATAAATTGTGAGGATTTCAAAATATGTATAATTTTAACAAATTTGATTATTTGGTTGACTGAAAAAATTGTCATGCCATTTTTTCTGTTTCATTTATTGGGATGGGTGGAAAATCCTAACCTCCCCAGTTGTTAATTAACAGTGTAAATACTGACACTGCAGGCAATGAAACACTCATAAATGCCAAAACATTCCATGACCAATCTTTCTTCAAAAAGCCATCCCTGGTTATTGTAAAGACTGATACTGGAAATCATCATATGTACTGACTATGCAACAGGGCTGCCATTGAGTACTCCCAGAATTATTACACTATCGGACTTTGTTACACAATACTTTACAGTACAGTATGGAACACCACAAAATAGACTTGAAAGGATTCCAAAAACTTTTTTCAAAAGCTCTAAAGCAAAATCATGAGGTTTTGTTTTTTGAGCTTCTGAAGTTCCCACCGGCAGTTGCTGAAATTAATAATAATTAATAAGAGCTGATGGAAATCTGAACCCATGATCTTTCAGCATACAGTTGGGCCAATACAGCGTGCTTTCTAAGTTTTGAACAGTGCTTGGATTGTCAAAAATCTCATTTCAATTATCAAGGTCAAACACAGGCAAGGGCAAGGGGAGTACATAACCTGTCACCTTCTGAATCACCACAATATTGATAGCAAAGCAGATTGGAAACTAAACTGGTTGGTTATTAAAATAACACATTATTTGTAGTTGAAAATATAATTAATAATAGTTTTTAATCCTTGCATTGCAGACATTCAGATTATGCCAAATACTAGCACTGAAATTCATCAACTGTAATAATATTAGTCCACTCGAGAACAATGGCTCCGCCTTCTACACTGTCGTATAGCGTAACGTCACGTTCAAAGGAGTATTTATACAAGTATGTTGAACACAGAGATAACCAAGGTTTCCTGGGTGCGCTGGTGGTGGCACTTGTAGGAAAGAAAACAGCCAGTTGCTTTTTAATCTAAATTTCACAATTTATTTATTATTACAAAAAAAATAACAATAAATTTCTGGAATTCGGTTAAGAAGATACACAAATAGTAAACATGGGCAAAGGGGTAAGTGAAATACAGTTTTTAAAGGCTAAATCTTAAGCAACGCCAAACAGCAAAAAAAAAAAAAAAAAAAAAAAGACAAAAAAGAAAAGGATCATGCATACAGGTGGTTGTTATCTACTACTTTTAGTTTTTTTGTTCTTGCTTAGGGATTAATATTTAATACATAGGTTATGAGTTAGTTATGTGCGAGCAAACTCTGGTCACTTTATAATTGTCTTACAGTGAAAGTTTTGGAAATATGTAGTTCATCGTACACACGTTTGACTTCAGGATTTTAAAACATTTGAATTTAAAGGTGGGAACTTGATGCAGCGGATGGCATTGTTCGTGATAGTTTTCATGCATTTCTAAACGCGGAGTATAAAGCAGTGGTATTTTTTTTTTTCGAATAACGTCGCGACGACTCTTCTATTTACAAACCGCCTATTGGATAAAATGCATTAATGGGTTTTAAAGTAAAAATTGATTTTAGTTAAGTTATTTAACGTTTCTCGGACACCCAGGAAGTTTGTTTAGAAAAAAAAAAAACTGTACAAGTCAAATGTCTTGGTGTAACTTACTTTCCCTCTTTCGGCGTATGGCCTATATTTACAGAAAAAAAGATCGATCCCGTGACACTGACACGGAAAATGACCTGGAAACGCAGTGTGCCTGAGGTAGAGGCACATACAGTATTTACCAAGGAGAAGGCGACTGTAAACGTTGTTAATTTTAGTACAGAGAATACCACATGTTGTAACATTGGTTTAGTTTTATGTTAAATTAATCATCTTTATTCTTAAAACATAAGGTAATATTTGGCATGGTGCAGTGATGTAATTCAGTCATGATGTAGTTAAGTAATTATCTCGCTGAAATGTACTGGGTCGAATTGAGCATGAAATGGCAGGCGGGTGAGTGGTGCTGGTGGTCTGAACACCAATGCGAGGGAGGCGGCACAGAACCTCTGTAAACTTAACATCCATAAAGGTGTGTGGTTGTTTTTCTTCCTGTTACCACTGAATATAATTCTATACCACAAACTGAGTAAAAAATAAAGTTAAATTACTGTGCACTGCATTTGTCAGTTATGTTTTCTTAATTGAGAGATATTTGAAGGAAACAGTTTTGAGTATTTATTTAGCTGTGTTAAGACTAGACTTAAACGAACCAAAACTCGGATCAGTCTGCTCAAATCGGTTTTTAGCTAGTTTTGAAAAAATCAATGCAAGTCTGAACAGACAGTGACTAATGAGCTTTTCCAAAAAGTCCAAGCGGGTACATGTCTGGGTTTCATTGGAGTAAATACCTGTATATTCCTCTTTCAAGAAAAAAAATGATTGACGAAATACCAGACTACATTGTCATGTTTGTAGAAGGTACTGTTGCTGTCAGTGCATCTATTACACATTTTTATGGAGGACATTTTTTTTTTTATTTTTTTTTTTACCAGTTATATATTTTATATTGTTGCCATGGAAATGACAAGAAACAGACCACTTAGATTGATTAAAGTTATACTGTGGTCAGATCGGTGGTAGTCTGAACACAGCTTTTGGCTAAGCTTTTCACATAACTGGTGGCATCTGCTGTAGATCAGGTGACTTCTATTTTCATTGAAAATTGAGTTGCAAGGCATTTGGATCAAAACCAAATTGGCTGCTTGACAGGCTTGGTATCTTGAGGGGAAGATGGCTTTGTCCTTGGTTATTCTGTACTTCTGTGGTATGCAGTGTTGCAAGGGTTAAAATCCTCATCGAAGCGCACAGTTAATATTTGCAGTTGCACAAATGTAATCTAAAATGTAGTGTGCATTGTTTGATTTGTCAATCCATTTTATTTTTTATTTATTGGTATGCTGTGTATTCTGAACTTTATACTGTGAAATGTAACTGTAAATGATGTACTCATTTCACAGCAGTACACTTGAGTGCAAATATCTTTGTTTACATCATACAAAAACAAGCAAGCACTCTTTAATTCAAAGAAATATGTAAAATCCCTAGAGCTCTAATAGACAGATTACATTCCTAGCACCACTGAAATGTTTCCTGCTGCCAGCCATGGGAGAAGAACACCACCCACAGTTGCTATTCATGGACTCATTGAAATGAAAGGGGAGCAGCTGAATAGGTTCCTGTTGACGATGGGCAGTGTTGGCTAGGCTGTGAGTTACAAGGTTTCACAACTTGTATTTTTATTAAATTGTTGCATTTCTCTGATGCTCAGAGCAGTGTGTGGGTAGTTATTGATTCAAAGGTCAGTTTAAAATGTAAGCGGTTTCTGTGATACAGTTGAGTTTATCTGATGTCCTTGGAGAGAGTGCTCTGCTGTTCAAAATAACCATCTGATCTGACTGTGAAACATGATGTGGGAAAGCTCTAAAGCTCACATGCTTCTGAAAAGCTCTTCCCCTTCCACCAACTCCCACAATCCCATGGAGTCAAAGTCTATACAAAAAAACCCTTATACTCCTTCCACAGTTCATCATGCTGCCAACTATTGGAAGGTCTTGTTCCAGAACAATTTCTACTCCATGTTCATTGACGACATTTTAAGGCAGTTATGATTGTGGGCTGTTCTATAAGACTTCACTGTGAAACCTCACACCAGTTGCCCTGAGTTTAGCTCAAACGAGGATTAGCACCGATATAATATTGTCTTGTTTGGATATATGCCAAAATATTCTAGCTGTCTAGTTTTAACATTTGACATAAACCAGTAGACCAGAGAAACCATGCCACTCTTCATGCTTCAGTACTTCACTTTATTTCTTGTAATTGCTGTCATGCAGAATTGAGGAATAAGCCATATGAATTTCACAATTCAACCTAACCTATTTTACAATGCAGTACATTTATGTTGGTAAACCAGCTAGTTGTGTACAGTGGAATAATTGATTTGAACAAATACTACAGGTCAACTTGCTTGTTTTAAATTCTGCTTTGTAAATTATACAAATTTGGTAGTTAGCTGCAACATTATTCAAAGAACAAAATATATGTACCAATGTGTTCTAAACAGACTGACTATTGTAAATGCTCACATAGGCTGCAAGACATAGGCTGCAAGTAATCTAGCTGGTTAACATTAAAAAATAAAGTCCAAACTTGAATGGAGCAGAAGTGCATGTACTTGCACACACAAATATATACAAAGCTGTTAAAGGACAAAGTGCAAAGTATTGCATGACAGGAAGAGGTGGGGACAGAACATTTCTCATTGTTAAATATTGGGTAACTTAGTTTTATAACCAGGGATCTAATGGCAGATCATAGTAGGACTTCATTGTGCCATTGTTCAGTCATACGATGCTGGAGTTTATTTTAAACATTAAGCAATAGAAATACTTGTCTTCAGTACTTTACCAATCTGACATGCCCTTCTAAACCTGCTGGGTGACTTAATGGGGGCAGTTTGAACACTGTTGCTGTTCAGGAAAATATTAAACCCAAGTTTAAATGCAATTTGAATAAAAATATTGAAAGAATTTTGTAAGCCGACAAGGTTTGTGTACAGCATATAATTTTATGACTTGGACTTTTTTTTATGAAGAGTGCAAACCATGCTACAGTAATATTTTTGTACACAGTGTCGTCTGTAGTTTGGCACTGTTTCTCCCATGTTCTAGGGTAGGACAAGACTAGCTAAAATCGACCCACTGTAGTCTAAGTATTTACATTGGATTTCTTTGTCTGTGTTAAATCAGTGTTGGTGTTTTATGCACACACCCAATATACTGTGTGTTGGCATGAGGGTAAACGCTTAATTTCTAATCCCTTTGGGACCTCTTGATTCACTAGCATTTGCTGGTCCCAGCAGCAGAACTGTAATTAAAGTCTTGCTGTGGAATATACAGTTTGAGTCAAAGGGGGTTTTGTTTTGTACAGGTAATACGAGTTGCTGTCGTGCCTCTGTTCATTTCAGTAAAAGTTACCTTGTACCATTCAAGTAATCCTGAAGTGTGCTGTGTTATTTTCTCGGCTTGCATGCGGCTTGCATAATTTATGTATTTCACGGGTAGGTTATGGAATAAAATTTCGGGGACCTGTTTAAACATTTAAATAATATTTCAGAGCACTGTAAAAGACTATAAAATTGTGGTACTTGCTTCCTTTCTAAAACAGTGCTGTCATTTGTGAAGGCAAGCATGCAACATCTCCAGCAGAACTGCTGCCCATCTTCTCTGTCTGGTGTGGACTATGCCCATACATTGAGACTGCACGTCTGCATCCACTGAATTGGTTGGAAGTGTAAGGCAAAGCTTACGCTCCCAGAACTCGGTTACCCAAGGGCATTTGGCATTCTTTAATAATAATTGTTGTGATTTAAACAGTAAACAAGAAAGTTAAGCGCTTTGGAGTAATTTTTGTTTAAATGTTGTTGGTTGTGTGTGGTGTGTTTTTATTTTTAGTTTTTATTTTATTTTTATTTTAATTTTGGCGAAGTGCAAGCACACAGGATGGCAAATGAATAAAAAAAAAAGCCTGTCTACAGAGGGAAGATACGTAGTTTGCGTCTCTTGCAGTGTGCAGTAGTTCTTTTAAATTAGGTTTATTTTTTTTTTCTCTCCGTACTAGTCTGGTATGCAATTAGGCCTCTAACAGAAGTGAATTTTGCGGTGACCCCTCAATTTCCTGATTTTCTGCAAAATCGCGATTTAGGTAGACCCCATAGTTATAAAGCCACAAATACTACAGTAATTTGGTGTCTTCAAAAGAAAGTTTAGCTGCCTTTGTACTTTCTGACTCTGTTTAGCATGAACTGTTGACCTTTCTTGGTATGTGGTGGTTTAACATGCTTGAGGACCTAATGCGGTGCTCTAATGTCCATGGTGGACAAGCTATTAATGGACAGTAGCCAAAAAATAATAGCCAGTTAAGTAGTTCCTTTTCAAGCTGTCTAAGAATTCAGCCTTCATCTCCAAAGAAATATTTATTATTATTATTATTATTATTATTATTATTATAGAATGCAGTGTAAAATGTTTCTTCTGCTTGGTTTGAAAAATATTTCTCTCCGCAGGAAGGACGTGATCAATATGAGTTGGCTGCAACATCAGAGCAGGGTGGAAAAAAGAAGGACAAGAAGGGGAAGAAGGGGAAGAAGGAAAGAGATCTGGATGAACTGAAGAAAGAAGTAGATTTGGTAAAGACTTGCCTGCACTTTTTAATGAGAAGCAAAGTGTAGATTTCCAACTAAACAGGAGCTGTTGAACGATACAGCCATGGAGCCCTGCTTAGAGGGCATTACTGTCTAGTATTGACTGTCAGGAAGGTAAGACTGCATGTCGCTGGCGAGGTCAGATGCCAAGGTGATGCCCATTAATCTGGGTTTATCGTGATTATAAACCGATAACAGGGTCTTTATTGTAGTAAACATTTTAAATCTTTAATTTTGCAGTGTTTTGAGGTTATGAGGTCATCTACCATGTGATTGTGCCCTGCATGGAGCTTCCTGGTTGGTAGATGAAAGCTCTGAGGTTTACCATGTGTTTGTAAACTTTCCATTTCAATCTTTATTTATATTGTAGGATGACCATAAACTCACTTTGGATGAACTGCATCGGAAGTATGGTACAGACCTCAGTCGGGTACGTTTTTGACTGTTTCTAGTTCTTCCATGGATGGGGGATGGGGGCTAGTCTGTGTCCATGAGTACTGTTAAACCCTAAACTGAAATCTGTTCTATTCCAGGAATATTTAAGATTACATTTCCTTAACTGTTCGTTTATCTTGTAATAATACAATTATACTTAAGGTAGCCTTAACGTTCCAAGCCCGATCTGTTAAATATGCATGTATTGCAAATTGTGGTCTTTAAGGTACAGTTTATTCTTGTATGAAATATCTCAATTATGTAAAGCAATCTGTTGATTTTAGTATAGGGCTTCAGGGTAAATTACTTTGTTCCGTAGAAACAGTGAGTAACCAGGTAATGGTTAAATTCTGAGGGCCTTTAAGTCCCACTGACAAAGACTGCAGTCAATCATTTTGTCTGTAAAGGGGCAATTTTCAATTGGAGAATGGGGTGTGTCTATTATTTTATTTATTTTATATATATATATATATATATATATATATATAATATAATTACACACACACACACACACACACTCAAGCAAGCAGCTTAAGAGCGGTCACTATAGATGGGTGTAACTATTTGTGTTCATAATTCCCATTTTCCTTCTGCAGGGTTTAACAGTTGCCCGTGCTGCAGAGATCCTGCTTCGTGATGGTCCCAATTGCCTGACTCCTCCCCCTACAACCCCAGAATGGGTGAAGTTCTGCAAGCAGATGTTTGGAGGCTTCTCCATGTTGCTGTGGACAGGAGCCATTCTCTGTTTCTTGGCATATGGAATTCAGGCTGCCTTGGATGATGAACCTGTCGCTGATAATGTAAGTATCCAAAGAAGGTTTATAGCCTGGATGGAGAACAACTTGTTTGTAGTACGAACTAGCTAATTAATGGGAGATGGATACGATGTCTGTCTGTTTTTCTCCACAGTTGTATCTGGGTGTTGTGCTTGCTGCTGTTGTCATCATCACTGGCTGTTTCTCTTACTACCAAGAAGCCAAGAGTTCTAAGATCATGGAGTCCTTTAAGAACATGGTTCCTCAGGTACTGTAAAACTCCCAATATATATGTATAAAAAAAAAATTGACTATACATGTCCGCTAAGTTAAAACTAGGTACCATTAATTTAAATGGGGTTAACTGCTTTTTATTTAATTGTTAAACAAATCCTTTCCCTCCAGCAAGCCCTAGTTATCCGTGATGGTGAGAAAAACAGTATTAATGCTGAGGAAGTTGTGGTTGGAGACCTAGTGGAAGTGAAGGGAGGAGACCGGATCCCAGCTGACTTGAGAATCATCTCTGCTAATGGCTGCAAGGTAGGTTTGAAGTAAAGGGCGATAACCAACCTGGAAGCATAACTCTGAATTTGGGGTCGTGGGGTGATGCTTATGCTTTTTCTATATTTGTATTCTGTAGGTTGACAATTCTTCCCTGACTGGTGAATCTGAGCCGCAGACCAGGACACCTGACTTCTCCAATGAAAACCCACTTGAGACGAGGAACATTGCCTTCTTCTCTACCAACTGTGTAGAAGGTACAGACCTATTAATAGGCTGGGGGGGTTACTATTCTGGTGGGTGAATGTTGTTGATCTTGCATGACAGAATCCTTATTCCGAGTCCTCTGGAGGAAATTTTAAAATCTGTAAAGTAACAAAGGAATACAAATTAATCCATGGAGGGTTTGTCAATTTTATTTATTTATTTAGTTAAGCTCTGTCCAGTCACACATCTAGTAGCTCAACCTTCTGCCATAATTTCTTTTAGGTACTGCTCGTGGTATTGTCATTAACACTGGTGACCACACTGTGATGGGACGCATTGCCACTCTAGCCTCTGGCTTGGAGGTTGGCCAGACTCCCATCTCCAGAGAGATTGAACACTTCATCCATATCATCACTGGAGTGGCAGTCTTCCTTGGCATTTCCTTCTTCATCCTCTCCTTGATCCTTGGATACAGCTGGCTGGAGGCTGTTATCTTCCTTATTGGAATTATTGTTGCCAACGTGCCAGAAGGTCTGCTGGCTACTGTCACGGTATGGAAAGGAGATTAATTTCCTTGACTTTTAGATAAGCGAATACACAGCCACCCACTGAATCTATGAGGAAAATTACAAAAAAAAAAAAAGTGAACTGAGTGTACTATAAAAATCGTATTGCAGTGTACTGTTATCAAATGACTGTTTCTTTTTGAGGAAGATAATATAACTGGTGCATCCATTTACTTTACGAAAGGATGAGCAATAGCACCCAAATAATTGTTCATGCATGATATATATAAATGATATATATAAATATAAATTGGTGTGTGTTTCCCCATCTCTTCTGCCTCTACCTCAGGTCTGCCTCACACTCACAGCTAAGCGAATGGCTCGTAAGAATTGCCTGGTAAAGAACCTGGAAGCTGTAGAGACTCTGGGATCTACCTCCACTATCTGCTCTGATAAGACTGGCACCCTGACACAAAACAGAATGACTGTTGCTCACATGTGGTTTGACAACCAGATCCACGAAGCAGACACGACTGAGAACCAGAGTGGTAGGGGATCCATTTCTTGTGTTTTTTCCTCTCGACTGCATTTGTTTTCCCTCTGTATACATGTGGGATCATATTCTAATATCCTCTTTACAGGTGCTACCTTTGATAAGAGCTCTTCCACTTGGGTTGCTCTTGCTCGTGTCGCAGGACTCTGCAACCGCGCTGTATTCCAGGCTGCACAGGAGTCTGTACCAATTCTTAAGGTAGGATTGTTTTTAAAAGAGTTGCTTGAAGTATTTTGTTTTTCTCTTGAAATTCTGGCACTAGCTGTCAATAACTGAAATGGGGGTCTTTAGTGTGTAATGGTACTTTTCCAAATGCTCTGGTATATCCAGTTCTTTAAATATGACTGAACACCATTGACCGCAATGGGTCTTGTGCAGAGGCTGTTGAAACAAATCTTCTGACCAGCAACTTTTCGTGACTTCATAATTGCAGCTATTAGTGCTCCCTTGAGGTGCTTGACTGGAAGACTTTAAAAGCCTTAAACCTTAAAAATGTTAATGTACATTATTGCTCTAAATCCCAGTGTATAAGAATTCAGCTGCAGGAAACGGTTGGGTCTGGTTGTCATTGGCAAGGCCAGGATTAAATGGTGTCTCACAGGCTGTAGAGGCTCAAAGGCAAGTGGTGGTTTCTTTTTGTTCTTTCTCAAATGTGTGGCGTGGTTTTTTTTTTTTTTTTTTTTTTTTTTTTTAAATAAATCTGTAGAGAGAAGTCGCTGGTGATGCTTCAGAATCTGCCCTGCTGAAATGTATTGAGCTGTGCTGTGGGTCTGTGACGGCCATGAGAGACAAGAACCCCAAAATTGAAGAGATCCCCTTCAACTCAACCAACAAGTACCAGGTAAATATGAGGGAATGGTTCTGTGTGGTTCTGAAGCACCACGCTGAGACTGCAATTCTCTGAACTATACTACAAAGTAGAAAAGTGCTTTATAACTGTCGCTTGCAGAATTAACACCTCTGTCCTTGTCCTCAGCTCTCCATCCACCGGAATGCAAACCCCAGTGAATCTCGCTACCTGCTGGTGATGAAGGGTGCCCCAGAAAGGATTCTTGATCGTTGCGCCACCATCTTGATTCAAGGCAAAGAGCAGCCACTGGATGATGAGATGAAGGATGCTTTCCAAAATGCTTACCTTGAGCTGGGAGGACTGGGAGAGAGAGTTCTTGGTAAGAAACATGCATGAACAAAATGGCTGCTTATTGAAGTCTTTAGGATTGCGTTGATGTTGTGTGAAAGTGACCAGGTGTAAACCTAGCTTTTATCCCCCCATATCTTCCATGTAGGATTCTGTCATATGCCGCTTCCTGACGACCAGTTTCCTGAAGGATTCAAGTTTGATGTAGACGAGCTGAACTTCCCTACTGAGAAGCTGTGCTTTGTTGGTCTGATGGCCATGATTGATCCTCCTCGTGCTGCAGTACCCGATGCTGTTGGCAAGTGCAGAAGTGCTGGCATCAAGGTAGTTTATCTTGTATTAAGACTTTATAAGAAGTGTTATACCTAGCCATACTTTTGTCTTCATTCTCATTACCAGATATGCACTTCTCAATTATTTTTTTTTCCTTCTACAGGTTATCATGGTTACTGGTGACCACCCTATTACAGCCAAGGCCATTGCAAAGGGTGTGGGAATCATCTCTGAAGGAAATGAAACTGTTGAGGACATTGCAGCTCGTCTGAACATTCCAATCAGAGAAGTCAATCCCAGGTATGAGATTTGTTGTCTTAAAAATATATATATACAGAGTGTATGTGTGTAATATATATTTTAAAGCATCTTCGTAGATGTTATCTGTATTTTAGTGGCCTGTTTTACTGTTCTTGTTGTTAAAGACCACTGTGAAATGGAGTCCTTTCTAACATTTGCAGAGATGCCAAGGCCTGTGTAATTCATGGTGGTGATCTGAAGGAACTGACTAGTGACCAGCTGGATGACCTGCTGAAGCACCACACTGAGATTGTGTTTGCCAGGACCTCTCCTCAACAGAAACTGATCATTGTGGAGGGATGTCAACGCCAGGTACAGTATTGCATTATTAATAATAAATAGTCCTAGAATGTTACTTGAAATTGGAGCTCTGCTAGGAAATATGAAGTGCAACTTCCCAACCAAATTCATAGAATGAGAATCTGGACAAACCCTTCTCTCTTGTATCTCAAGTTTTAATGTAATTTAATGTAATTTAATGTAATGTTTAAATGTAATGTGTGTTTTTTTTTTTTTTTTTTTGTATTCATGTAAAATAAATGCTCATGAGCATGATCCTCCTCCTACTCCACCTCTGCAGGGTGCTATTGTAGCTGTGACTGGTGATGGTGTGAACGACTCCCCTGCTCTGAAGAAAGCAGATATTGGTGTTGCTATGGGTATTTCTGGATCTGACGTCTCCAAACAGGCTGCGGACATGATCCTTCTGGATGATAACTTTGCCTCCATTGTGACTGGTGTAGAGGAAGGTAAGACAGACCACGTTATAAACAACCCCCACCCCCAATTTTACAAAAAACAATCTCTGACACTCTATTCATCCTCTACTAGGTCGTCTGATCTTTGATAACCTGAAGAAGTCGATTGCTTACACCCTGACAAGTAACATCCCTGAAATCACACCATTCCTGTTCTTCATTATGGCCAACATCCCTCTGCCTCTGGGAACTGTAACCATCCTGTGTATTGACTTGGGCACTGACATGGTGAGAACGACTGACATGATGATGATTGAGATATATATATATATATATATATATATATATATATATATATATAATATATATATATATATACAGACGTGCTCAATTTGTTGGTACCCCTCCACAAAAAACGAAGAATGCACAATTTTCTCTGAAATAACTTGAAACTGACAAAAGTAATTGCCATCCACCATTGTTTATTCCATATTTAATAGAAATCAGACTTTGCTTTTGATTTTTTATTCAACATAATATTGTAAATAAGAAAACAAATGAAAATGGCATGGACAAAAATGATGGGACCGCTAACCTAATATTTTGTTGCACAACCTTTAGAGGCAATCACTGCAATCAAACGTTTTCTGTAGCTCTCAATGAGACTTCTGCACCTGTTAACAGGTAGTTTGGCCCACTCTTCCTGAGCAAACTGCTCCAGCTGTCTCAGGTTTGATGGGTGCCTTTTAAAGACTGCAAGTTTCAGCTCTTTCCATAGATGTTCGATAGGATTCAGATCAGGACTCATAGAAGGCCACTTCAGAATAGTCCAATGTTTTGTTCTTATCCATTCTTGGGTGCTTTTAGCTGTGTGTTTTGGGTCATTATCCTGTTGGAGGACCCATGACCTGCGACTGAGACAGAGCTTTCTGACACTGGGCAGTACGTTTCGCTCCAGAATGCCTTGATAGTCTTGATTTCATTGTGCCCTGCACAGATTCAAGGCACCCTGTGCCAGGCGCAGCAAAGCAGCCCCAAAACATAACCGAGCCTCCTCCATGTTTCACTGTAGGTATGGTGTTCTTTGAAAGCTTCATTTTTTCGTCTGTGAACATAGAGCTGATGTGACTTGCCAAAAAGCTCCAGTTTTGACTCATCTGTCCAAAGGACATTTTCCCAGAAGGATTGTGGCTTGTCAATATGCATTTTAGCAAATTCCGGTCTGGCTTTTTTATGTTTTTCTTTCAAAAGTGGAGTCCTCCTGGGTCTTCTTCCATGGAGCCCACTTTCGCTCAAAGCGACGGATGGTGCGATCAGAAACTAACGTACCTTCACCTTGGAGTTCAGCTTGTATCTCTTTGGCAGTTATCCTTGGTTCTTTTTCTACCATTCGCACTATCCTTCTGTTCAATCTGGGGTCGATTTTCCTCTTGCAGCCGCGCCCAGGGAGGTTGGCTACAGTTCCATGGACCTTAAACTTCTTAATAATATTTGCAACTGTTGTCACAGGAACATCAAGCTGCTTGGAGATGGTCTTGTAGCCTTTACCTTTACCATGCTTGTCTATTATTTTCTTTCTGATCTCCTCAGACAACTCTCTCCTTTGCTTTCTCTGGTCCATGTTCAGTGTGGTGCACACAATGATACCAAACAGCACAGTGACTACTTTTCTCCATTTAAATAGGCTGAAGGACTGATTACAAGATTGGAGACATGTGTGATACTAATTAAAGAAACGAATTAGTTTGAAATATCACTATAATCCAATTATTTATTATCTTTTCTAAGGGGTACCAACAAATGTGTCCAGGCCATTTTAGAGTATCTTTGTAGAATAAGCAATAATTCATCTCTTTTCACAGCTTCTTTGCTTTATTCTATGACATACCAAAGGCATGCAAGTATACATGATAAAATAGCTTTTAATTTCATCACTTTTCAGGAGGAATGAAGCATTATTTCAGTGAGCTGTAAGGGTACCAACAAATTTGAGCACGTCTGTGTGTGTGTGTATATATATATATATATATATATATATATATATATATATATATATATATATATATATATATATAATATAAAAATATATCATGTGGGTGTGGTGTTTGTTTTTTTATATAAAAATGTCATATTGTAATTGCAAAACATGCTTTTTTTTTAATTATATTTTTTTGGTAGTGGTGCGTGTAGGCTTAAGATAGAGCATGATCTATGCTGTAAGGGAGGGTGAGCTGAAGAAAGTTTAGTTGAAAATCTCTTTTTACTAGTTGCAGTGAAACCTGTGTGACTTTGCATATTTAACTCCTTTTGGGCTTTTCATCTCTAGGTTCCTGCTATCTCCCTGGCTTATGAAGCAGCAGAAAGTGACATCATGAAGAGACAGCCACGAAACCCCAAAACAGACAAGCTTGTGAATGAAAGGCTGATCAGTATGGCCTATGGGCAAATTGGTAAGCAGAAAAGCTAAAGTGTTTCAGATAACCATGAAATGCTTATGTTTGTCTTTTCCTTCTGTAATTTGTTAGCCTTGATTTTAATTGCAAGTCATTTAATGAAGAATTGCTCATTAAGTGTTGCGTCATCCTGCAGTTGAAATCCTAGTGCTGCAGGTGCCTGATCTCTGTTAATGAAATGTACCCTCAAGGGAACCACTGCAGTTGCTTCTCTCTTAAAATGTGTATGGAAGGAATGAGGCCTTTGTATTTTGCAACCAGGAAAGCTTGCGTGGCACTACATGGGTAATTGCTAACTATACTGAGCATAAAAAAAAACAACTTATCACTCCACATTTTGAATAAAATGGACTAGATGTGATTTGGTAAAATTTACATTTTACTGTCAAGTTATGGGGGGACAGGTGATGCTGTGTAAGTCACAGGCTAGTACTTTGTGTTGCCACCATTGGAAGCAATACAAGCAGTACATCTGCGACGCATGCTTTGCACCAGGTTTCGGATGTCTTGTTGGATCAACCCCCTCTTGTAGTGCCTGGATAAGCATCTGCCTGTTCAGTGGTCTCCGAGCCCTAGAAGCCACATGTCGCCCAAGTTCATCCCACAAATGTTCAGTTGGGCTCAGGTCTGGGGAATAAGGCATCCATGGCATGACTCTCACTTTTGCATTCTGCAAGAAAGCTGTTGTGACACGATCAACATGTGGATGTACGTTGTCTTGCTAGAATGTTGTCACATTAGGATGGGCTTGCAAGAAGGGCACCAAGTGAGGCCTTAGGACTTGGTCAACATATCGCTGTGCAGTCATGTTGCCATCAATCGCTACCGGCGGAGTTCTGTAATGACTAGTCACTGCTGCCCAGACCATTACACTTGGACCTCCCCACCGATTTGGTTTCAATTAGCGCATCGTTCACCATGTCTACGCCATACTCGCTGACGTCCATCAGGGCAGTCTATGCAGAATCTCAATTAGTCACTGAAGAGGACCTGGACCCCTGTATGGGCGTCTGGCCTGTAGATGACTATGTAACCGCCTTCTTATAGTTGAACTACTGATGCGTGGATTGTTCTGACCTGCAGTATCCGATGCTGTTTGACTAACAGTGCGAAAACGATCACAAAACTGCTACACAATGATCTGTTGATCTTGGGCAGGTGTTGAGACTCCTAGTCTCCCAGTTTGTGGCCTGTCGTTGAGTGTTTGGTTATACCGTCTTGCCAGGTTTGAAATTGCTGGCTGCGAGCATCCAAGAGGGTGAGCCACAGTACACCGCTTTGTCTGTGAAATTCCCCCCCCCCAAGCTTGTAATTAAACAGCTGAAATCACTCTGATCAACTGTCTCACTAATTAGGTGATTTAAGTGCATATGCTTCAGTCATAGGCACTCAAGCGTGTCATGGTCAAAGGTGAATGATCGAGTTATTAAAAAGAAACCAAAAACATTTCGTCATGTCCATTTTATATACCTTTTAATTTTTCTGAAAATAAATGCCTTAGTGAAGTTTCTTTTGATGCTCAGTATATATTGCACAATATGCCAGCTCTTCCTCAAACAAGTGTGAATTTTATAAGATAATTAACTCTGACATCATCCTTCAGTGTTTTTTAAGCTTTCTGTAACGAGTCGCATTATTGACTAGTGGAGATAAGGCACATTTCTTTTTCTCCTCATGTCATAATAGGCATTCCCATTTACCCACTGGGTATAGGCAGTTATCTGTGAGGGGGATAAAAAGCTTAACTAAAAGGTAACTGTCTCACTTCAGGTATGATCCAGGCTCTGGGAGGATTCTTCGCATATTTTGTCATTCTTGCTGAGAATGGTTTCCTGCCTATGAGACTGCTGGGAATCCGTATTGACTGGGATGACAAAAGCCTCAATGATTTGGAAGACAGCTATGGACAGCAGTGGGTCAGTATGCCTCAACACAATTTTGGGAGGGGGTGGTGAACAGAATATTAAATGGCAGTGTTTTTGGCACTAAACTTTTACCTCCCTCTGGTCTTGCCTTCCACAGACCTTTGAACAGAGAAAGATTGTCGAGTTTACCTGCCACACTGCTTTCTTTGTCAGTATTGTGGTTGTGCAGTGGGCTGACTTGATCATCTGTAAAACTAGAAGAAACTCTGTTTTCCAGCAGGGAATGAAGTAAGTATTGAGACTGTTGACCCATTGATTTGGCACGAGCACCAACTACATTAAAACTGTGAAAAAAAATAAATATTACTAAACATGGTCTCTGTTAAAGGAATATGATGTTTGGTATCGTAAAGTAGTCTGTGTGGGTGTTTTTTTATTTGTATTTGTTTTATTTAACAGGAACAAAATCCTTATCTTTGGGCTGTTTGAGGAAACCGCTTTGGCTGCCTTCTTGTCTTACTGCCCTGGAATGGATGTGGCCCTCAGAATGTACCCTCTGAAGTAAGTTAATGAGATTATAATTTTTTTTTTTTTTTTTTTTTTTTTAATTTTAATGATTGACAGCTCAAGGGAAGTAATTGCAGCTTTCAAGTTCAAATAACCACTCATGGTCAATTTATTTGACCCTGGCATCTTAAACCTTTTTTTTTTTTCCTTCTCCTTAGACCAACCTGGTGGTTCTGCGCCTTCCCCTACTCTCTCCTAATCTTTGTTTATGATGAAATCAGAAAGCTTATCATCCGACGCAGCCCAGGAGGTAAGGCAACAAAATAAACATTTTGCATGTGTAGTGTGTTAAATCCTTAGTGTTCTGGAACAATGCACTGTAATCTCACCTTCTGTTGTGTTCAGAATTGATGCTACAAGAAGAAAATGTCTTAATGCTTTATAGATTTGCATAAATCTCCATAACCTCTTATCTAACTGGTACTAGCTAAGGACATTCTGTAGCATAATTTATTGAATGTGTCAGAATCTTCGAGGTTGTATGCACTTATATTTTTACATTTATAGGTCGTAGCTTGCATACTTTTTTGAAAATGTGGAACAGTCCTGTAATATAAATGTGTGGTGATTTGGAAAGCATATTCAGTATATTTCTTTTCTTTCTAGGTTGGGTGGAAAAGGAGACCTACTACTAAACTGTCGCTCTGCATCAGAAATTCAATCATGTCCTTTAGCCTCCAATCTTTGGATATGTGTTTTTATATAGAATGCTTGAAGCTGCTGAAAGATACAGAACCAAGATGTTTTATGTGCCTTTGTTTTGTAGTGCAAATTTTATATGGTTTTTAACGATTGTGCAATTTAAAATAAACTTTCAGTGAAGTCAAGTTTTTGCCTTTGTATTTCTTTGAGGGGAGAAAAAAAGCCATCTTAAGGTTGTTAAAGCTACTGATTTCTCAAGGGTTGTTTTTCAGCTATTTTATTCCACAACTTCAATATATCCTCTTCCAAATACCCTAGATGGTATAACTGTACTGTAATCTGCACAAGTTAAATGGTTACATTTTATACACAAGTAAATCAACATGCAGTTGTGTTCAAAACTTTAAAATAATTCAACCATTTTAATGTGATGCAAAATTGGAATGCTCTTTAACTGAATAGGCTCCCTTTGTTACGTGTGCTAATACTGTCTACTTGGCATGTGGTATCCACAACACAATCCAACAATATTTGCACAAGCATTTGCTGCTTCCACAAACACCCCTGTACTTGACCGCTAGTAGTGTGCTACTGCAGTAATAGACAAGGTATCTGTCTTGCACCTGAGCTCCTGTTGGTCCACCCCCACAGAAAGGAAATCCATACAAAAATATCTTCGGTTTTCAAACCGTTACATGATTTAGGTCTTGGAGTAAACGCCACACTTTGAAATATTTTCTTCATTACTGATACACAAAAGCAGTTTATGATTTTGTTTGTCAAGTTGCAGTATATACCTTTTTCCCCACGACTCTTTTTGAACTCAAGGTTACATCAGGGGCAACAACACAACTCAATTTATAATAGTCATTCCCCAATAAACCATGCTGTGGCCATGTTTTATTATCCCCTGTATTTCACACATTTAATCTACAATATGCATATCCAAGACAAACTACTGCATTTTTTAGATGTGGTCTTCAAAGGATGGGTGTCCGTGGCTGGACTTCGCCATTGAAATAATGTCTTTTTATATAGCGCATTTTCATAGTGGACCACCATCGCAAAGCGCTTTACAGAGGTAGGCTGTGAACTGTGCATTATATGCAGAGGCACTTACAATAGGACATTGATTAAACATCTCATTTGCAGGATGGAGCACAAGGAGGTTAAGTGACTTGCTCAGGGTCACACAGTGAGTCAGTCAGTGGCAGAGGTGGGATTTGAACCGGTGACCTGGTTACAAGCCCTGGACTTTAACCATTGGACCACACTGCCTCGATACATTGATGGAAAATTGTTTCCATATTTGCACTACATAAACTGTAAAACTAGTGTACAAAGTGTAGTTTTAAGTGGTACCTATTTTTTATTTTATTTATTTTTTTAACCTATGTGACCTATGTGATGTTTTTGATATTTTGTATACAGCGGCACCTTCAATGCAAATGAAATTGCCCCCAGAAATTCAACCTGAAACGTCCCTTTTAAACAATCGGTCTAGTTTTCTTGTCTTCAAATATTGACACTTCACATAAAAGCTGCAGTGTATTGTTTAATTGAACCAGTTATTTTAAAAGTTATGCTGTTAAAGTCACTAATTGAATTGGAGCCATCAAGAGCAGTTGGGAACCGTTTGGCTTATTTATAAATTATGGTAAATTTATATCCTCGACATGAGGTTAAAAAAAAGATTTGAAAACAAAAACTACCTCGACCACTGTTAAAGGGTGAAAAGCTTTTGGCAGGAAGCCAGGAAAAATAACAAAGACACACAAAAAGGAGCTCTCACAGGCTTGTATACATTGAGCTAGCGGAAAGAATTCATTTTCCCTTCAAGGGTCAAAAACTTTACTAATTTTTGTGTACTCTGGAGTGGACTACTGATTCCCTGAAAATAATATCTTCAAATGGTTTTGCAAATAGATCTGCCACACAGACTGAAAGAAAGGTGAAAACAGTTGTGTTTTTTTAATGGGTGTGTAATTTAAGTCTTCTCAAAGTCTGTTTACTGCCTTTGGTGCAATTGGGATTATAATACTGGGAATGTTTTGAACGTTTTCAAAGTTTCTGTTCTAACCAACTCAAGGGCGTCTGATCTTCAAGTGTGTCTATAATGTGTTTGAAGTGAGTTTCACTATTGGCCTGGCACATGCATGTAAGTCTTTGATTCCATTTACACAGGACATTATACAATATGTTTGCTGTGATTCTGCTCTATGAGCAATATGCCTATGACATTTTATGCATAAATGAACTAGGGTTGATCTGACCCACCTATACCCTGGCAGGATAAGCAACAGCTGAATTTGTTTTGGAGCAGCTTACAGTACCAGGGGATCCACTTATTTTATACCCCAGGGGGGTATTAATGATCAACACTGTGGGGTAGATCTAAGGACAGTGATTTGCGGGTGCAAAACCCCCATAATGTGGCTGTAAATCATGTTTAGCAGATGCATAAAATGAGGCAAAGAAAAGAAAGAATGCAAAGAAAGCTGTTCACCTGGCATTCTGCACCCGCTATCAAATGTGCACTTTGCCATCATTAATCCATTATATTGAAATGCATTCAAATGAAGAAAAGAGCATGGAATTGGATACTAAGTGAGTGCAAACATTATAATATGATGTAAGGATTTTGCCTTGCACTTAGGCAATTGCTGACCCTCCAAAAACGTTATACCTCTTCTTACAATGTGCAAACCATTGCAGAAGTGAGTAATTAAGAGCTGTATAAAAGCACACAACTGCAGAGACCTGTCATTGGCTTCAGGATGGCTGCTGTAGTACACTTCCTGATGCAGCGACACTTGGCTCTTTTTGAGGAGAGGCAGGAACACGTTCGGAGGAGAAGGGCAAGATGAAGAAGACCCTGCATATTCAATCCCTGGGTCACTTTGTTTGGGATGCCGGAGGATGGGCTGTTAAAGTGTTATTGTCTCATGCCACAGGTCATCCTTGACCTCATAGCTAAATTGAGGAATGAGCCAGACCCAGCATCAATCTAGGCACCGCTATCCCTGCACTTATGAAAATGCTGTGTGCTCTGCACTCCTATCCGTCACCTCTGGGCTGCAAGTGCGGCCGCTAAATAGACTGATGGGCTCATTGAGACCCTCATTATCATAATTGCGGATCATTATTTGTGTGTGTTGAGTAATTTGCATTGCTCTTAAGCTTACATAGGGCGCAGTGCAATTTAAATTTTGCATCCACAATTATTTGCACTGTGCCTGTACTAACATCTACTTACATAACGTTGTTAACCTGAAACAAAAAGAAAGAGATGTCCTGTTGTTTTTACTGATAGTGTGTTGTTTATGAATCCTCCTGTGTATGTGTGATCTAGTTAGCACAAACAGAGTCAAATGGAAACAGGCCCTTACACTCACACCACTTCTTTTTATTTTACTATGAACTTAAAACAAAAAGGTCTTTCCTGCTGATAGCAGTACTCCTTAGCTAGTGTAATCTTACCCCTTTCGTATTTAAGAGAAGCAGGTAACGACAGGAAAATAATTTACATTGAAGTTACTCGTAATACCACAGGGTTATTTGTTTTGTTTTGATTCACCACAGAGGTCTCAGGCAAATCCATGGCATTTACAAAGTGGGAGCTGTGGTCTTACCTACTAATCCATTGCTATATCTGTGGTTTGTTTTGTGTTTGTGTAAATCAAAATACACTGAAAAAGAGCTTTTGAACTGCGATCTCCATCCCTTGCCTCTGCTATTCCCACTGCTAGCCATGACCGCTATCCTACCCTTCCTCATATCCCCAGTAACCTTTTTAAATTTCTGAACCAGATTGTCTTTCACAAATTAGACATCATGGAAAACACTTCTTTCTTTCTTCTTAGTACAAACAAAGAAGTGTGCTCTTTTTCAAACTCTTTTGCTAATGGTATTTGTATGTTCTGTCAGACTATATTTCAATGAAACAATCAGTCACATAAAGCTAAATATGTCAGTAAGCATACAGGAAATCAACCTTTAATTCTGCTGCAATGATAGCTGCAGGGGCCTGGACTTTGTCATTATTAAAAGCAATACCGCAGACATTTCCTATAAAAAAGACAATACCCTTCTTAGTCACTGTTTTACTGTTATATCCTGTGATATAACAGAACCTGAGAGTGCACAGAAGTCTAAAAAAGGGAATATAATTTAAAAAATGTGAGGAGCAAAAGGTAAAGTAAGAGCTTTTCCAAACCAACCAATAGCAAATTAATTTAGGCTGAGTTTGTGTGGGTTTGACAAATTGTGACAAATCAAAAAGATGTTCACTGCAGAAAAAATGGCACAAATCAAATTGGTGGAATTATCCTTTGGTGCTGATAAAGTTACTATTTACAATAGCTTAATTTTCAGAAAGAGGAAATTAAAAAATATACAGAAAACAAAACCGTAATTTAAAAAAAAAAAGTTTTGTCAAATTGTATGCTAAACTCAACTATTCTGTTACGCACACCCCCTTAAAACCAGATGCTCTCTTCCCCAGACTGGCATCTGCAGACAAATGTTATGATAACAAGCTGATTCAATTCTGGTGCCAAATGTGGTTCGTCACATGGTATGACATTGGAACCAAAGATTCTGGCTCATTACCTTCTAGACTGAGTAAGTTGAAGGACAGACCAGATGGTACATATTCTTTAATTAGATGGAAGATGCAATGTTACAACTTTCAATGCCAACTTTTTTCTTTAGATTCTGCTCTGCCATGTTTTTCATCACATTTTAATATCTGATTCCACTTGATTTAGCTTTTAGATTAGAAATTATAGTACTATACCATACCCTCCAACATTTGAGAGAAGAAAATAGGTCCACTTGTGTGGCATCAAGAGAGCTCAGTGTGTTAGTGAGTGACCTGCTTCCACGGAGGTCTGGCGACATGACCCTCTCAGAGAATTTTTAAAATGGTAACTTCAAAATATGCAAGTTCCTGCAACCTAGAATGCATATTTTTAAATTTAGATGCCCTGTCCTGAAATCCCATCGTGCTGAAGAGCCTTCCCTGTCTTCTTAACCCTGTGCTCAGTTTCCTGTCCTGGCCAACACTTGATTTGTTTTTAAACCAGGTGGTATAAACTGACTTATTCCAAAAGTATCCTTTTTTAATTTTAAGAACTACAGAGGGAATATACAGGTAGTGGACAAAAAAAATGGAAACACCTGGGTAAATGAGGGACACCAAGTATATTGAAAGCAAGGGCTTCCACACAGGTGAATTAAGCAAATAACATTCCAGCATGCTTAGGGTCATGTATAAAAATGCTGGACAGGCCTGGTTGCCTATAATTATGGCTAGCATGGCTGCAAGAGGAGACCTCAGTGACTTTGAAAGAGGGGTGATTGTTGGGGCGCGTTTGGCAGGAGCTTCAGTGACCAAGACAGCTCAACTTGCTGATGTTTCACTAGCAACGGTGTCTAACGTGATGTCGGCATGGAATTCCAAGGGAAAGACATCATCAGTAAAGGGCAACAGTGGGTGAATATCCGTGCATTAATTCAAAATGCAAGGCAAGCAACTGCAGATCAATTGACTGCAAATTTCAACCTGGGGCGCGAGCAGCCAGTTTCATCAAAAACGGTCCACCGAGAACTCCACAGAGTGGGATACCATAGTGGCCCAACGCCCTATTAAGTGACTTTACATTGGTGTTTCCATTTTGTACATTCCTGTGCCTGCATGATATACTGTATAAACATTTGTATATTCTTATCAACATGCATATTGAATACAGAGAAGAAATGAATGATACAATTAGCATTTGATTTGTTGGGATACATATATGAGAAGTGAATTGTGGTAGGACTACAGCAGTACTGAAAATTGTTAACCTACTCAGTAGGCTAACAATTAGCTGTACTATAGCTCCTTAATCTGTAGAGCTGGCATGTGATGTGAATTTCACTTAGTATAACCAGAGAATAGGTACACAATTTTTTATTTTGGTTCATTGCATTGCTCTTTATTACCAGTAGTGATTTGCCAGCTGCGATTCCATTTTCCAATAAGCATATTTCTTTTTTCTATAATAGACTGCCATTTGGCTATGTTAAAATAACTGAACTTTATTTTAGTATGTAAATGTATGTAATGGTATACATACATTTTCTATCAGTTCTATGATGTATAATGCATCAAAGAAAAGTCTAAAACAACTTTTGAAACATATTCTAAATCATTAAGCATTCCATGAATTGAAAAGCTGTGGGATAATTATAGATCTAAATGAGGGAGGAAGACAATGACTGGCCAAACTGCATTAAAATAAATACGTTTAAATAAAATTAGTATTATTACAGTCATGTGTTCCCTTAAGGATAAATCAGATGGGTTAAGATTAAGAAGTCTGTAAGTTTCAATGCCTGGCGCCAGCAAGAGTTTCAGCCTCACAAAAACACCCTCAAAATATTTCTTAAAATCTCTTCAGTTTTTAATCTCCAGCACCCAACCCTGCATGTAATAATGTTAAGAATTCTTACCTTACGTATTCTTCCGAGCAGTAATGGAACAAGCCATGAACGTGCTTCTGAGCGCTACTGCTCCTGTTCGGAAGTGAACCAGACAAATTCTATAATAACACAATATCTTTGAATGGACTGTCTACCAATATATTTGCTGTCTACTATATGTCTAGCAGGCAGTACCGTGGGGATGTGACACTAGTACCCACATGCCTCTAGTGACCTGATGGGACCGTGTAGGAAAACAAAAAAAAAGGCTTCAGGTGAAGCTCAAAATTCAGTACACTCAATCAATTTGTGGAGATTGGGTACCAAAGTCAGAAAGGGGACATTGTACCGGCTAAATTGGTACAGTTGGAGGGTATGCTATACCACTGAAATGTGATGAAAGAAAAGTAGTATTGTTATTACAAAGCAATTCTTTAGCACTTTCATTATTCAAATACACTTGTGTTGTTGTTTGTTTTCTTATGAGATTTGTATACATCTATTTTTAAAGTGGAATGTAAACACCTTTTCACTATTTTTTTGTGAAACAAAAGCAACAATTATACCCAAATCCAATCTGAAAGGTCTATAAAAGACAAGTAGTTTGTGATAAGAGGAACAACAGTATGAAGCACAGTACAGAACGATGAATATTGCCCCCCAACCCACATACTGTACATATCACACCGACAAGAACAGAGGTGACATTTTCATTTGTCAGTCTTCCTGGAGATGCAGTATCAATGTAAAATACTGTAAAGTGTTTTTAAAAAGAAACTATCAATACAATGAGTGTTTTTTTTAATTATTTTTTTATTTCATGTGCCCAATTATTTTATCCCTGATTTCCTCCCCAATTTGGAATGTCCAATTATGTCTTTCCCTCACCACAGCAATTCCCCACACAGCTCAGGAGAACTGAAGGTTCAGTGAGCGTACTCCGATCCCACTCCCAAGCTAGCTTCCTCTTTTACACCCAGGAACTTGAGAGTGGATGTCAGGGAGCTACTGGCCTCTAGAGGACAAAGGCCAGCCCTTCAGGTGTCCACCTAATCTCACTAGGTGCCTGGCCAGCAGGATTCGATGTAGCGCGATGAGAAGAAACAGTCCCTGTTGGTTTTGCTTCCCTACCCCAGGGAAGCGCCAGGGCCAAATCAACGCTTTGTCTGCACAGCCAGGATGTGAACCTGCGCTGCTATGACTATATGACTCTCCTGCACACCACAAGGCTGTACATTTATCAGGTGAACCACTTGGGGACCCCTACATGTGCCATTTTATCTTTATTATTTTAACTATCATTAGTTCAAATAAACATGTCAACTCTTCACCAGTACTTTACCACTGAAAGTGAGTTAAAAGTAACCCATACACTCATGGTGTTGCATAATATTTAATGTCAACAGCAAATTACATTGTTGAAACATAGGCTTCATAATACCACAGTGGTGAAAGGCTTATCAGCAGCCCCCAATCTAAATCTGTTGTTTATTTATTAAGATGAATTGATTAAATAGAAAGAGTCTCTATGAAAACGGATGAATACTGTAAATAGAGATAACATGTTGTTTGCTTTAGGTCACATGAACATCAACTGCAGGTGTCGATGGGAGTGTGGAAAGCCTCATAATGTTTGTATAAACAGACGAATACAATAGCCAACTGATTCCTGTGTTTTCAAAGCACCTCATGCTGCCTGATATACCGTCAAGTGTTTTTGGCTCATGGTCATCCTCATTTTTTCATCTGACTGACATAATTAATGTGGTATGTTGTGGATTACATAGCTCTGTACACAAAGCTTTCACTCTCATTTCCTGGCAGTATTTTAAATCTTAAAACAATGTCTGTGAGGGTGCAGAACATTTTGAGACAGTCCAGAATCGAATGGTAATGTGAGAACTGAACCTCTTCTATGTCATGTAATTAACTAAATAGTTCAATTAGATAAAGAAAGTTGATTTTGAATTAGCCTTTTTTGATCTTTTTGTGATTACAGCTGAGTAAGAAAGGCAACTCCACCCTTTGAAATGAGAAGAATCGTTAAGGAAATCAATTTGAGTTAATCCTTCACTGTGAAATCAGGGACATTTCATTCAGCTTTGGATTTTTTACAATTAATACAATTAGAATCGTACACTCTAATTTAACAAGTACAATCAAAACAGAGCTGTGCAGACATTTGAACATCGTGTCACAGTGATCGATTTATCTGCCTGTATTTTTTACAACAATCAATATGATTAAAGTGATTGCACTGTAGCTACCAGTGGTGCTGCACCACTTATTTTTTTTAATTTTCGTTATTTAATTGACATTTATATATTTGTTACCTCAAAACCTCAAAAAGGAAAACTACAAACTGGCAGTTAATTCATATGGAAAAATACAAACTGGAAGTTAATTCAATATGTTAACGTAACATTATTCAGCAGGTTTCATTCGACTTTATGAAGTATAATGAGTTAATTCCATAGGGTGATGCAAAAAGTTTGGCCAGAGCTGTATGTAAAGAGAACAAAGTTGAAAGGTCACATTGCCAAACATCATAAAATAGTAGATGTAAAAAAAAAAAGCATATATTAAAATGACATTTGAAGCTGCTTCCTCTTTAAACATTTTACTGAAACATCAACACTCTGCTTTGTTGCATTCCAGATAATAATAGAACATCCATGAGCAATAAGCATGCCAACAGCCTAGTTCCACCAGGTTGCAAACTTACTGGCAACCTCTGCTCAGCATTTTATGAGATGCCCGGGGCTCAGCTCTAGCTCAAGCTTGAGTAATGTTTTTTTTTATTGGCCACCAGATGGTCAGTACTCAATCCATGCAGAGGTCGTGACAATAACAATGCTCAACAAATCATCACTGGCACCAGAAACTCATTCCATATTTGATGTTCTGCTGCCCTGTTACTGAGAACTGACAAACCAAGACTAAACAAGGGACACCCTCCAGCAACACCACCTGCTGGAATACATTTGCCACCTCACGCATGTCTGCTCTCTGTGTGACTTGTTTAGCATACATTTTAAGATCTGCTTATGTGAGAAATCTTAAATAACATCATACTAAATAATTGTTCATGTTTTGACTGATCGATAAAAACTGTTACTGCCGAATAGCCATTTTATCTTATCAGATATTTATATGAAATAACTAAGTCAATTGGAATGAAAATATAGGCCTGGGACTTGTGGTTAGATGATAGCATCTTATTGTCAAGATCCACCCATTTCATAATGAATGGTTTCAGGAATGATATGACACTAAATACAGAATATCATATTAATATCCTGTAAACAAATATCTTTTTACTTCTTTGTGCTTCAGTTTGTTTAAAAAATGCTGCTTTTAACCTACAAAGCATTGCCTGGCATTGGATCTTCTTACCTAACTATGTACAGTAGATATCAGCTTGCTGGCCTGTCTAACGAGTGCTTTACTGATGTTTTTTGTTTTTTTTATATATAGATTTTTTTTTAATCAATTTACAATAAGCAGCTGTTTTTTTTTTGTTTGTTTTGTTTAGTTTTTTTTTTAATGCCATGTTGATGGTAATGTAATGTTGGAATGTATTTTCTATTGTTTTGGCCAGGTTACAGTATTTGCACTGTTTAGATTATTTTATTATTTTAGGTTCCTTGTTCAAATCCTTTCTCTTTATTTCCTTCTCTGGACACTCTCTGAGCACCCAGGCAGAAACTACAGCTCTGTCGGCAACACAGGATTCACACAGGAACACGGCAACCATGGCAAACAGCACAACATAAACCCTGCAGAACAGTGCTGTGTGCCTTCTTACAATCTTAGCTCATCCCCTTATGCAAATAGATTACCAGGCTTCAGACACATCCCATTGGCCCTCAGCCACACACCAGGACCAATGGGCACAGACAGACAAACAACAACCAATGAGGACGCACAGATAACAACCAATGAGAACAGACCAGGGCAGACAAACAAACAATGCGTCACATGGTACGGGAATACACAAACAAAGGTAAACAAGCAATGGCTGAATACAGTGCGGAGGGAGTAACACACACAGCATGCAAACACAAACAGACAGCAGGGAATACAGTACATAAACACAAATGTGCGGATTGCTACATTGCCCCCACCTTAGTCTCTTTTTGTCCCCAAAAAGTCAGCAGGGCGCAATGCAGCACATGGCCGTAATCGACCACCTCCCCCCCTTGAAACACAACCCCACTCCCCTCGTGTCCAGTTTTTCACCTCCGGATTGTGGTGGGTGGGTGGTTTGGCAGGGGGTGCTGTGTGAGGGAGGCGGTATGCCAGGGTGATCCTGGGTCTTCGGTCATGGGGTCCCCATTTAACCCCTCTGATGACCCCTGGGCTTCTGTAAGGGGGTGCCCATTTAACCCTTCTGGGTGGCAATGCTGACAATGTCACGATGCACTCCAACAGTGGCGCGGTATGGGCAGTAGCGCAGGCCACTCTGGCGGTGAAGATGCTGTTGGTGGTGCAGTGTACTTACTTGAATTTGATCTTTTGCTACTGATTTTATTGTACTTTAAAACTGCCTTATCTGTAATGTGATATTCTGTAATGTGATATTTTGTAATGTAACAATTGTAAGTCGCTCTGGATGAGGGTGTCTGCTAAGAAATAAATAAATAAATAAATAATAATAATAATAATAATAATAATAATAATAATAATAATAATAATAATAATAATAATAATAATAATAATAATAAAGTACCATGTGTGCCAGTTTATTTTTCATTGTCGGGGGCACATACCAATCCTTCCCCGGGGCCCATGATGGCTCTCGGAGGCCTGGGGCACAGTATACAGTAGTCCTTCTTTAGACTCTTAGCTTAATGATTTAGCTGGCACTCGCTAAAGTTGATTTTACAGAAACAAAAAATCTAGATTCCAGTTACTGACGCTTTGTAGAATAAAGATACAAAGTTACGATACTCTTCTAACAAATATGTCATATGCATTGTTTTAATTGCGAGTCTATTTTACAAAAGATGTTAAATGTTTCTATACATAGAAATACCATATATAATTCATATTAGTACTGTATTTTGAAACAAACAATTGAAAATGTATATTTTCTTAATTGGTAATGTAAATAAGTTTTCCTAAAAGGAAACTTGGTCAAATCACGTCAAATTGTGCTCGCTCGCTCACCGGAGGAGCACAGTAGGGGTCACAAATTCCAAGTATTTGGCACATCATTATATCTTTCTAATTTGTGTGACTGGAGGTAAGTGTGCTCAGTGGTTGCAAATACATAACATTTTGCTGTGGAAGATACCATTTTTTAATTAACCACAAAACGGCCGCCGGTTGTTTTAACCGCCAGTATGGCGGCGTAGCCTGCTGGGATCACATGACTGCAACCCTAATTGGATTGTTTACATTACATGGCTATGTTCGTTGTACCCAGCATTATTCAAATGCTGGGGACAAAGCAGAATGTACAGATGAGTACTAAACAGTACATTTCTAATAAGATAGTGGAAATTGTTTAAGCAACTAATGTATGTCAAAGAAAATATTAAGCGTTTCATTAATGCGTGTTAATGCGTTTCACTTAACACCAGACACTTAACACCGGGCTTGATCATTCCTGCCATCCGTTCAGATGCCAATTCCCAGACTGTCCGGGTCAGACTCGGACAGGTGGCAACCCTTTTGCCTACAATCATAATGATCTTTCAAAAGTCTTAGTATAGTTTTAGAGCTAGCCTTCTCAAATGTCACTTTGTAATGACCTTTAGAAAGTAATTGATGTTGTAAATCCTACTTAAAAAAAAATAAACCCTCTAAGGTCACCATTGATCAGGTTATGATACTCCGCCATCTGCCATAGCTCAGCTTCACACCAGGAACCCCAAGCTCACCTCCAGTGCTGCTGGGAGTTTGTTGCCATGGTGATTGTTCTTCTGCATTGGAGATGATGAGACTGTGGGAGTCTCTCAGGTCTTGATCTGTGGTATTTGTTTTTGTTACTGTTGTAGTGTTTTATGTGTAGGCAAGATGCTGGCTTCAGTTTTAATTCAGATATTAATACTACCCAGCAGAGCCTCACTATCTACAACTCTTTAATGTCTGAGTGTGTTAGCTTTTCATTAAAAACATTCTTTGGTCCTTGTTGATTGCTACCAAAACAAATTTCTACTGTTTTATGATATCTAGATCCCTCAATTATTACAAATCCGTTTGATATCATTTTTTTTTTTTTGTGATTCCTACTGTAGCTGTCATGTCACATTTGTTTACCATGCAAAGGGATCTACAATCACCTCTATTATCACCAGTATGAGTCTCAGTTCAGAAACCATCAGACTGTGTCAGCAACAAAATCTGTGGAACATGCGTTTGTCATGTAGCAAATTATTATAATCATTAGACTCCTCTTCAATCTCCACACTACAGATGCTTTTTCAATATTTTAACCCACAAAAAAAGCGCTGTGATCATGCTACAGTGACTCTGATCAAACTACATTCCTTTGTAGTTAAAGCTACAAGAACACCCAGGGCCCAAATAGATGTAGTCCCTAGATATGCTAAACAACTAGCCTAATTACAGCTTGCAAGCTACAGTTTAAAAGTGGAAGGATTTTAACTGTCATCAGTCAATGTCATCAGTCCCTAAAGTAATGATTTTTGGACTCTTCAAAATACAGGTACAGTTCCTGCACACACAGTGTGCATACATTTTTGTTACATTATGTAATACAGTACATGTAAAGTATTTACAAAAAAATATACCTTAGAAAAATGAAACAATTTAAACAAAATGTCCCTATTGTGTTGTGAATTTTGAATTTTAACGGGATCTCAGGGATGTTCAAAAGATCCTTGATAAAAACACTGATAAAAATACTGATAAAAAGTCAGTATTGATTCCTAAAGACATCAAAGTATATATATATATATTTTTTTTTAAAGACTTTGCAACACATTCCAAGAGTTATGGTATTCTGGTATGAGTATAGCACACAAAAATAGCTGAACCATTTATCAATGAAAATGACCTGGTACAGAGAGTGAGAGGAGATATAGATCAGTTAAACCCCAGTTTGTCTTATTGCTTGTGCTGTTGTGTTAGACTCTTTCATGGTTTCCACAAGGGCTTCCACAAAGGCACCACACCAGGGACATGAATTAAACAAGCAGAGATGGCCCCAGAATACTGTGAATTTAATTCATCTGGCTATGCCAGTTCTACAGAAGTTATTTTATCCATTCTATAGAACAGTAAGTTAATTGAACTCCCTTGAGTGTGCTTAACCTTTCTGATTAAATCCTTTCCTTTCACGTGCTCCTAATGATGTATTAAAACCCACTCAGCATGGTTCAGTTTTAACAGGGCAATGATGGCAGTGGTGAGATCACTGACCTACACAGTTTAGTAAGTGCATACCTACCAACCGACATTTCACAGTATTGTGCAAAGGAAAGCTGGCAAAGCACCTAGTGAGCAGTTTCATTGATATTTATAGACATTGGGTAACGAATTCAGTAAACTGTCTACAGGCTAGGAAGCAGTTATAGAAATATACAAACAGGTTTTGCATGTTATTCTAAATGCACTACTGGTATCAATTATAAAAGTTGTCAAAAAATGCATAACAGCCTCTGCTTTGCTTGCTCAGCTCTTGTAAGTATATTGCATACTTATTGTTTATCAAGGTTTGTTTTTACCCTTGAATTCTCCCACACCCCACCACTAACCAGCTTAATCTCTGCAATCAAACAGATACAAGATTAGACTAGAATGCATATTGTTCCCATCAGCACTGTGTAGGCTGGGAGTGGGAATAAAGTGAAAAAATCTTCTATGTGGGCAACATTAAAACTACATTAAAAGTTATAATGAACTGCAATTGTTCAAGCTCATGAAGTGGACCCAAATATATATTTTTTTATCATGTTAATATCTCTGGGAAAGGATGTTTATATCATCACATGTTTCATGAAATGCTTATTTTTAATGTTGTCTTCCTTTTGGGCAACAATTGATATCATCATAGAACAGAGACTCAATGATGACCTTAAGAACCCACAATTAGAGTTGAAATGTTGCAAATGCAGCTTTTAAAAATATAAAAACAAAATGGGCGCTATTTTATCGATGTTCATACTAGATAAAAGGGACGGGCGTACATAGTAGTCAGAAATTCAGTAAAAGTAGGTGAGGGAAGTAAAGAACACAAAACTGGACCTGTTGAGTTGCCACTGCTGTATCTTTTTGCACTGCGGGGCGAGACTGGATGTTTAAGCCTTGGTGTGGTGCTGTTTGTCATGTCAGGTTTCACTCAATCAAGTTCAGCTATCCTCAGAGGCAAGACTTTCATCAGCTACAGTCTGACTGAATTATAATTATGACAATATCACTCAACCCCTCGACAGTTATACTTGTCATTTTAATCCGGAAAGGCCTGTAGTTTGTATGATGAAGATGTATTGAAACACGTTTTTGAATAATTTATAAGACTACAGTGAGTCGGTGGGGGAACTGCAGCACATGCAATTAATGAGGTAAGTGTACTGTGTGCAGAACATCTGATCAGGCTATTGAAGCTCCATCCTGTTTTGCACTGCCACCTAGTGTTAATAAAGAAATGTGGGTCCATGCTGTATGTGCAGTGATCTCCTATCCCATTAGTACAAGACCAGAATCAAATTAAGAGAACCTTTACAGACAACCCACATCATGAAATGCCTGGCTCACATGGATTTATAAGTCACTATATTTGAATATGCCTGCACAGTAAAGCTGGTTATTTGGAAATGACAAATATAGCTTTTTGTATTGTATATAAAAGTGCAAAAAAAGGGTTAAAAAAGAATAATAACTATAATACTTGCATTGCATGGAAGATGAGAGCAGAATATACTCTACATGTGTATGTGAGTAAAAGCGAGTAATAACAGCCATATTTTCTTTAAATAGCTGTACTGGAAATATATGCCAAAATCTATTAACAAAATACGAACAAATAATGTGATTGATTGATTGACTGATTGATTGATTGATTGAACAAAGACAGTTGCTTCCTCTGTTAAATTGGTCATAGTCATTGCAGGTGCATAATGATTGCCAGACTCCTTTTACTTTTAACCATCCATGAGATTAGATGAGGTAGTGCCTTTACATACAGTAGTTATTAAACCCAACCCAGGTTTAATTTACTCACTGGCTTTTTTTTAGTAAGGTCAGTCAATTGTGGTGTAAATATATACCCCTGTTTTCACTCTAGCAATTACTTCACAATTACTTTGCTTTTATGCCACCCACTGGTAAAGTATTTTTAAAAGTTAATGACAATATACTTTTTTTTTTTTTTTTTTTTTTTTTTAAGTAAGTGGTGCACATAACAGTAATTACCCAAAGCACAATCCTAGAACTTCCAATAACACATATTAATGTTTGGTCATAATCATTTCATGCAATTACTATGAAGTAGACCACAAAGAGGCAGCTGTCACAGTGTTTGCACCAGTGAATGCTGCTGGTGTATTGAGAACAGTTGCAGTGTCTGATGCATGTGCCTGTGTATTTCACATCCCACACTCATAGTCTGCCACATGCAATGAGAATGAACGCACCAACATTGTGATGTTTTCCTGGAAATTCCAGGATTACAGTGCTTTAGGTAATTGCTATTTTATAGAGCACATGGAAGTTAAGAACATAATTAAATGTATTATCAAGCCAGTAGATCATTTCACACATGTGTTATATTTTATTTTGTTATGGCTACATTGACTTCTTTATGTAATCGTTCTGTAAGGTTTACAGCAAGTTGCACTAAACATTTTAAAAGCCTCTTTTATATTTTATAGCAAAACGCTGGTAAGACTAGTGAGGAGAAAGGGTAATGCAATTTACACTCCATAATTTTTAGAATCAGGCTGTAGAAGATGATTCTTAATGATTGTCATTGTCATATCCAGTTGCTGTCTTTGTTTTTACTGCAGAAATAGTATTTTTATTCTTCCTGATAATCTGTGTCCTTTTTTGGACCTGGTATTCGGAATGTTAGTTGTCATTATGTATGTTTGGAACTACAGAGGTGTCCTGTAGTATTTACATCTCAGCTTTCATTCTTTATTAATAATTAGATTATTGGCAGAGGCTTTTGCATTTGTTTGTTTTGCGCTGGCCCAAGAATTTCACCCCCTAAAAGCATCTACACTTGCACGAGTAACACAGTAATTTGAGATTGGTTGTTGACATGTAATTACATAATGGAAAATGTTGTAGTTCCACTTATTTATAAATGTTGGGCAGAACAGAGAAACCAGCAGCAGCTAGACAGTTTATGAATGTGTGTTTTGTAATTTTCAGAATCAGCACTGTCAAATGCCAATCCCTTACAAAAACCCAAACTTTTCTTTGGGACAAAATTTTGTACAACTTGAGAATGCAGTTCAATTTGAACAATGGATAAATAGCAACAAAAATGGTGCAAGGAGGCACAGAGCTAGCTCGAGTTACTTATGTTGTTTTGGAGCAGATTAGGGGTTTGGAAGTGTGGGAATGGGTTGATTCAGTAAACTCATTTTGTGAACTTTTCAGTAAACCAGCTGGGATTTACTCACAGACCACAAGTCCCTGGACCTGTGCTGTGGTTAATAAATACTGTATAAAGATCTATTCACAGTTGTAAGCTTCAGCTTTTTTCAGTTTCTGCTGAATTCCTTAAATTTATTAACAAATGCTAATCATTGTAGAAAAAATAATCCTGGAAAAAATCAATGATTGTTTTTCTGCATGAAGTATTTCAATTATCTTTAAAAAAAACTCCACAGTCATCAGTTTTAGCGCAGGTCACATGTTCTCAAATTGGTGCAATTAACCTTGGAACTTTCTCACATGGTTCTGTTTTTTTTTTCTTCTTCAAATTCCTGCATTAAATGTTAAGCAATACCATGTCCTTGTGCCAGCATGAACATAATCTTTTTCCAGCTTCAGGTCACTGATCCTTCTTTCCACATGTCTGTTTGATCCTTTGTTAACGAACACTGTCTAAGCAAAAGCCTTCCTAGTAAAAACTCAGTAATTGCAGACATTTTGCAGCTCACTACTATGATTGTTTAAAAGTTGAAGGGTGTACCTTTTAGTCCAATATGCCTGAAATACAAGAGTACAATGAAATACAGACAGTAGCTGCTCAGGTTGCTAGGATACGGTCTGCCTGGGTCACGTACAGCAGTGTCATTTGGGATGAATTAACTCAATGGCCTATCGGTTTTAGACATGTCTTAATTTTGTATTTCTAAACACCAATAACATGCCATTTAAAAATGTTTGTAAAATGCCTCCTACAAAGGTCATTGTATACAGTAAATTAAATACCGCTCTGGTCAGAACCATTGTTCAGTTGTCTAATGCTCTGTTCCTAACAAGAAGCCTGGTTATTCTGAGCCGCCATTCCTGCATTTTTATTAATTTTATTCATTATGTTATGGTAACTTTACTGTAATAATAGAAAAAAGACTTGTGAACAAAAGACTTTCTTTTTTATAAATATATATATTGTTTTTATTATAAGGGCTACAATATTACAACTGTTGCTTAGACTAGTATATACATGTAGACTAGACATCTTTATCCTTTTGGATTTTATTTTGCCTGACTTTATCCTTTAGTTCTTGATTGTGTAAACCAACCATGATTCTAAGAACTTATATCTTTTCTATTCATTTCATTGAAAACTCTAACCCGAGTGTTATCCTCCACTGACACGGTGGCATTATTTGAATGACAGGTTATATTTGTTACGGTGGCAGGTAAGTTTTGATTCTTGCAGTCTTTTGAACACAAGTCAGTTTTATTTTTAAGAAGCACCCTAATGGCTGGAATTCGATTTCTGGGATCTAAATTGAAAATACATGAAGGATTCGCACAGGTAACCCAGAAGTAGGCAGGCCTCTCTGAAATGGAGAGTCTAGAGCAAAAGCACGAAAGCCTTTTCTAGTAAAATTGTTTAAATTGAAAAAGAATGCATGTACGACACTATGAAGGTTAAACTACAATACGGGTTCTTTAAGAATGTTATGCTTTGCAGCCAGTGACTTGATTTGACCCTGCTGAGGTGAAATGACCTAGAAGAGAAACAGTAACAGGCTGTCTGAAAGTCAGTTGTCTAAAAGGTTCCTTTAACTTATTATCGAATACACACATTAAAACAATGTGCTTCTTTTAAAACTGTACATATGACAGCTACTGTACTGCAAGTGGAAGTACCAAACAGGTAAGATTTATGGAACAGTTTAATCAGTTATAAACATTTTAAAAATAGAACCGGTTTCTGTGTAGGTCAGAATGGTAGAAGGACCAGTTCCCCTTAAAGGAATACTTAATTCCCACAGTCTGAATTGGGCATGTTAATAAAGTTACACATGTATTTTGCCACTGCTGCACACACAGTTGTTGAAGTTGTTGAAAATGTTATCTCATATCATCAGATAATAGGTGATTAATGCTCATATTATAAACTATTGCCATAATGCATTATTGTAATTTCCTGTGCTATTATATTATGATTAACATACAGTATTGATTATCTATGTACCTAGATGATAACACTCTGGGTACTGCATTATCCTAGCTCTTTCCTACATTAGGAAAACAATCAAATAAGACATTTTAAAGTGGCCCGGAAGGCATGGAAATTTAAACCAATAAAGATAATGGGTCAGAGATGATTCTGCTCTATACAAATGAAAGCAAAAAGACTTGAGGCATATAGACACAGCACTGCTATGTTTACGCCTAGGAGCAATACATATTAAATTGGAACATCTTGACCTGAAGTCAGAGTGGTATCTGAAGTAACAGCCAGCTAGCTCTCCATTCCCAATAAGAAGCTGCAATAGATCAGAACAAAGAATTTCCACGCCTACGTCGTTATGTTGATTTCTTTCGATAAAGTACTTAATGTTCCAAGAAGAAAATGTCAACTAGGCTGATCCCAGGACTTTATGACATGAGCTATGATGAAAGGTTAAAATAATCTCTTCAGCCTAGAAAAAAGAAATATAAAATCATAAATGGAAAAGATACAGTTAACCCAAGACACTACTGCAAATGTAGCACAAAGAGAAGAACAAGAGGGCATACATGGAAGCTGAGTAAAAGTAAATGTAGAAGAGAAGATAGGAAGCACCAGGTGACGTAGTAGTATCTAAAACACTGGGAAATAAAAAAAGACGAGATTCTGTGCTTTTAAATTTGGTAACAAGGGACGAGCCTTGATGGTCTTTTCAACTTCAAAGTCAATGAAAGCAATTGTCTTTACAGTAGATACCATACATTTCCTTGGTTTGTTACAATTAATATATTAGTAATATATTAGCTGTCACTATCCACCCATGTTAAACATTTCTTCTGATGGAAGCTAGCAATAGGCTTCTGTCTAGGCCAAACATTACCATTCACTGTGAACCCAATCCTGGCATACTGTTTCTCCACAAATTCAATATTATATTACCTCCATTCAAATTATTATACGATTCCTGGAGTTTATTTCCTTGAAGAATGTCAATTCTAATCTTGGGTTAGGGCTGCTTTAAAGTACCCTTAGGGTTATTTCATTTAGTGTCTTTTAAAAAACCAGGAAGAACTGGCACAGACGTGTTTAACTCATACATTTTTTGTTGTCAGCTATATTCTACTTGATACTGAACAGCAGCTCCTTGAGCGTTTAAGTTTGTGTCTGTGGGGTGCCTGCCAGTGACGCCACTATGCACTGTCTTGTGTTTCCAGTTCAACCTATTCAATAATAGTTTGACTTTCCAGTTAATGAATCTCACCTTTGTAGTGTTATATAATATGTTGACTTAGGTATTTGCCTATTCTATGGAAACAGTCAATCCAAATTTCCATAGGGGTGGAGGGCGGTACACAGGTGTTTTCATTTGAAAAGAGTTTTGCATTTTCCATTGGCAGGGTTAGTAAAAACATGTCCTCTAATACCTGAAAGTTGAACTGGGTCATACAGCAGCTGTAATTCTGACTCAATGCCTCATGTATGGAATGACAATCCAATTTAAAATGGGGTGCAATATTTGTGTGTCTCCAGTAAGCGCATTGCTTCAACCTCCAATACAAGTGTCTTCAGATAAGTCTGACCTGTGGACTTTCAGACTTTAGATTAGTGCTGCCTTTACTGGTATAATTAAAACAGTCTGTAGTTCAAGGAAAAGCCCTGCCACAGCCAGGAGTGGCTCTTGGTTAGGAAATAACTCATATCAAAGTGTTTTAAGAGGTTAATAATATACTCATGGATAGAACAGAATGGCCCAGTTAAAGCTGAGCAGGTAATTGTTTTATAGCATAATTAATCAATAGCTAAGAAAGAAGGATTGCACATTAACCCTCTCAGTCTTTGCGGGACCTCAAGGTATGTTCATAGGCAGTCAGAAATCACGTTAGAACCTCATGGGACCCCTAGGTCCCAGCCTGTGGTTGTGTATAAATATATGTAAAAAAAATAATAATTGTCCTGGTCTCATGTATACTCAATAAAGGAGTTTATTCTTCAGCTCAACAAAAATAATTCAGGATTGAAAGGGTTAAACAAGTTGTAATTGTGTACAGCATCTCCCTCTAGTGGAATAATCCTAAATTACACATGGTGATTCTGAAGCTTTATTTAAAAAATATCAGTAAGAGTTAACAACAAAATATGCTTTGGATAACCCTTCTGCAATTAACCTTGTGTTAGTCAAAAAGAGAATGCAAATCATGCAAAATTAGCTGTATTGTTTCTTAGGCTGTAGATAGGACTACTCTGAGAAGAAGAAGGTGACGGTACTTTTTTTTATCAGGAACCTTTTGAACCACCCTTTGCTCAGTTCTTCTTCTATTAATAAACTGAACTTTGCTTGATGCAATTTGAGCATATCTTATAGTGCTGTTATCTACGGCATTATGATTAACTCCATATGATGAAAACTGATCACTCTACAAAAAATGCCCCAAGGGACATCTTCTGCTGACTCATTACCTAAATCAATCAATCAATCTTTATTTAATATAGTGCCTTTCGCAATAAATTGCCGCAAAGCTCTTTACATGGACAAACCAGTATATTGACAGCTATGGTAGGAGTAGCAATAAGCAATAAAAAGCAGAGAATATAATAAAAGCAGTAAATACAATAATACAGTCAAAAGACAGTAAAAGAAACAAAACTGAAAGAAAAACACAATCATTTTAGGATAAATAAGATAAATGATAAAAAAATATGTCTTTATTCTGGTTTTAAAAACTGCAACAGTTGGTGTTTCCCTTTCAGAACTAGCCAGATCATTCCATAGTTTAAGGGCCCTGTAGCTGAAGGCTCTGCCACTTGTATTCTTTTTAAACATTTTAGGAATAGTAAGCAGAGTGGCTGTCTAGGAACATATGGGATTAAAAGATCATTTAAATAAGACAGAGCCAACCCATTTATTAGGCTTTATAAGTTATAAGCAGGACCTTAAAATCAATCCTGAACCGCACAGGAAGCCAGTGTAGGGATGCTAACACAGTGTAATGGGATCATGCTTTTTTGTTTTTGTTGATTGTTCGTTACCTCCACCTGCATCATTCTTGTCCATCCCAGGCGAGCCCACAGTCCCATGGCGCCGGTGATATCAGTCCTTCCGTTGGCGTTGGGTTTACAAGATATGGCGGACGCACGGAAGAGAGCCATTCTTTTACACTGCTTGGGCGTGGAAGGTCAGCGCATTTTCTCTACTTTGGAACCGGCGGACGACACGTTTAAAGCAGCTGTTGATGCCCTGTCTGCACATTTCGGCCCCCGGCAGTGTGCTCTTCTCAACCGCTTTCAGTTTCGTCAGCGAGCTCAGCAGCCGGGCAAGTCAATTGTACAGTTCATATCGGCATTGAGAGAGCTAGTACAGCACTGCAAATTCGGAGAGCTGCAGGATGATTTAATAAGGGATCAGTTAATTGAAAAAACATATTGTGCACAACTGAGGGAGCGCCTGTTATTAGAATCTAATGACTTATCTTTGGGGAAAGCAGTGGATATCGGGAAGCAAGTGGAAGCTGCATTAGCTTCCATCTGTAGACATAACAGCACAAGTGCAAAATAATTCTCCACCACGTCCCAGGCGGTGCACTAATTGTGGGTCACTCAGGCTTGCTACTCATTCTCCAGCAACTGGCCAGCGCTGTAGGAACTGCCAAAGATTGAACCACTTTGCCCGGTGGTGCCTCTCAGCACCCACCTCACCTGCTACCGCACCCGACACTGCAACTTCATCATCAGTAGCAATCAACTCAGTGTCTCAGCCAACCACTCCCTTTAAAACCTGTGGTTGCTATGTTAATGACATTTTGATTCCGCTGCTGGTTGATCCTAGTGCCAAGGTCTCGCTCATAAATAAGACAACTTACGATTTTTTATATGTTTTTTTTTCACACATTTCCCTATAGCAGACTTCAGTGACTCTCTCTGGTTATGGCCACGCCCCAATCACCATGCTGGGCACTGTCTGCCTGTCTGTGCAGTACAAAAACCACACCCCTGCCCCTTCAATTTTCTGTGTCTGTGTGTGGACCTCCGTGCAGTCAACAAAGCCAGAATTCCAGATAAACACCCCCTGCCCACCGCAGAAAAACTCACCACACATTTCCATGGCTCCACTGTTTTCAGCAAACTGGATTTAAAGCAGGGCTATCTTCAAGTGCCCCTGGCACCTGCCAACCGAGACCTCACGGTTTTCCCATATAAACAAGGTCTTCAGCCTCAGCTCTGCCCCCAGTTGCTTCCAGAAGATAATGTCCCTTCTTCTAGCTGGCATACCTGGGGTGTCCATCTACTTGGACGATATTGTAGTTCATGGAGCCATCCAGTCTCAACATGATGCCTGTCTACTTCAGGGTTTCTGTCAGCTCTCTGCCCATCATGTCATGCTCAACACAGTTTGTAGGGTACAAGCTCTCAGGGCAAGGCATCACTCCTATCTTCTCGTATGTGGATGCCATCCAGAACCTCCCTGACCCACAGTCAGTATCCCAACTGGCATCTTTTCTGGGCATGGCTACATATTACCTCAGTTTCCTCCCACAGTTTGCCTCCACTACGGCTCCACTACGCCACCTCCTCATAAAGGACATACCATGGGAGTGGACCACAGCTTGTTGCCATGCCATTACTGTATTGTCACAGCTTCATGGCGGTTTAGAGAAACCAGTGGCATTTGCTTCCCGTTCCCTCACCAGCTGAACAAAAGTACTCGATGGGTGATTGGGAAGCGTTGGCCTGCATTTGGGTGTATGAGCGCTGGTATCTCTACCTCTACGGCAGAGCCTTCACAATGTGAACTGACCATCAAGATCTCACTGCACTTTTGTCCACTAGTGGCTCGGGACATAAACCACTACGGCTACTGAGATGGGCTGACTGATTAAACCAGTACAATTATACTCTAGAATTCACACCAGGCAGACAGAACACAGTTGCTGATCTTCTGTCAAGAGCAGTCGTTCCACTGTCAACTGTCCAGCAGGTAACAGACACCGAACCTGATGCACTGCAACTGCTTCAAGCACCCCTGTCTGCGGTTGTCTCCATGGAACTGCTGCGTAAAGGCTCCCAGGATGATGCACTGTTTACCACTCTCCGCACCTACATCAGAGGTGGGTGGCCATCCAGTGTGGAAGGGGAGTTATCCTGCTGGGAGGACGTCTGTATCGCCAGGGGTCACTGCACCCTGATTCCAGCAGCTCTGAGAGCACAGGTCTTGAGAATGGCACATGAAGGACACCTTGGGGTGGTTAAACTTAAACAGCGCTGCAGGGACATTGTCTGGTGGCCAAACATCGACCAAGACGTCGAGCTGATGGTCAAGGATTGCACTGCATGCCTTCTTAGCAGGAAGGCCACCGACTCCTGCCCCTCTGTCTCCTGTGCAGTGACTGTCCGCACCTTGGAAGCATCTCCAGGTGGACATCTGTGGAGAACTGCATGGCGCTCCAGCTCATGCTCAATACCTCTTAGTGGTGCATGACCTTCATTCAAAGTGGCCAGAAGCTCTGCCGATGGGGTCAGTCACCACTCAAGCAGTGACTTAAAGGCTGGATTTGTTGTTTGTTCGTTGGGGCCTACCCGACATCATTACCACAGACAACGGGCCCCAATTCATCTCAACTGACTTTACCACTTACCTGGCAGAAAAAGCTATAAAACACATCAGGACAGCCGTATACCACACCCAGGCTAACTGAGGTGTGGAGCGCCTCAACCAGACACTAAAGAATGGCATTTATGCTTACCTAACCAAGGGCTGACAGTTTGAAGCAGCTCTCCTGTAAACCCTCCTACACTTCCGTGCCTCTAAGCACACATCAGGGTTGCTGATGCTGGGAAGGGAATTGCAACTCCGTCTTGATCGCCTTAGTTTTGCAAAGATTAATCCTGCACCGTCAGCTACACATCTGCACGTAGAGGCTCAGCAGCAGCGTATGAAGCTGAGGTTTGACCAGTCCAGAAAGGCCAAACCACCTACATTGAAGGAGCTGGACTGGGTGTGTGTCTGGCTTCCCCGGCGTCACAGCAAGCTACAGCCTCGATAGTCAGAACCGTCACAGATCCTGAAAAAACTGGGTCCAGCTACTTACCGTCTGCAGGATGGGTCACGATGGCATGCAGATCACCTGAGGAAGGTTCCTGTGCCAACAGAAGGTTCCTGTGCCAACTGTTGTCAATCGCAGCCCCTGGCTGTGATTGACAACAGGCCTGCAGTCCCACCTGCACCTCCCAGGGCTTCTCAAGTTGTACGACGACCTCATAGGGCCAAACAACAGCCTACATGGATGAAGGACTATGTGACTGACGAATTGTGTTTAAAAAGGGGGGGAGAAATGTTATGTTTAGAGTTTTGCATGTTCGATGCTACAGGGGTGACGTAATGGGGGACTGTGGAAATCGGGTGACTATTCCTATTTTTTATTACAGATTGAGAGTCTCAGATTCTCTAAGTCTTATATCGTTGATGCCCACATGGACAATTACTGTAGAGACTTGTCCATGGTTTTCAACCAGATTTTTCAATTGAGCAGCAATATTAAGAACTCTAGCACCTGGCCAACATTTAACAGTTACTTTCTGGATGTTCTTGAAAGCTGTGCTGGTGTAACATGTGTGTTTATTTATTATTATATTGTTTGTTTTTATATTTTGCTCTATGTATTATATTAGAGTGATTTATTATTAGTTGCTCACATTTCCTTCCCTTTTCATTCTTGACGCTGTCAGCCTGTTCATTTTTACTATCTCTTCCCCTGCAGTCCCCCTTCCCCACGCATGCAGTGGTCAATTACCTGCACAAGATGATCTCACCTTCCTCACCTGTTTGTGATTGACTGATTAATCTCCCTTTTAAAAAGGGGATATGGAGAGAAAATGGCAGGGGCAGGCTGTTGTTGTAAAGCTGCTATTCTGTAACTGGGAGGACTGACGGAACTTGTGGGAAGCTGAGAGCGGACAATAGTGATTAGTATACTTGGAAAACTTGGAAGCGACGCTCACCGGTATTGGCACCTGTACAAGACAGTGTTTGTGGTAAAGAGAGGGGGAGCTGGTCCCTTGTTGGACATTTTACTTTTGGTTAGGAAAAGTACATAGCGGATTGCATTTGGTATTTTCTCTCTGTCTGCACTCTCAGTTCCGTTCGATCAGTGCTGCCAGGTTTATCTCTGTACTGTATGTGTGTTGTATGTATTTTAGTTTGTGCACGGCCGGCACGCTTGTTTTAAATGTTCATTACTTTTGGGGGTTGTTTTTAGATACATTTGTTTATGAGATATCCTTGGTTATTAAAGTCTTATGTCTACTATAGTATGAGATTGCTTCAGCACGGCATCTGGTATTGTTAATTAAGATTGCTGCTAACTTATATTATTGCTGCTAAATCATACTATAGTTACTGATGTATTTTTTGGCTGCTAAATTATACTTTTTCCCTGCTAAATCATATATGTATATATTGTTAAAGAAGTGCTGTCGAATCTAAACAGTTAGTTTTACCCCATGGCTATAGAGTGCTGTTGTAGCTTAATTTCAACTGTTTATTTTTATTTACATATGAAAAAGCATTGAATGTTAGTGTAATCGACGTTTGTTATAATTGTACTGGTTTTGCTTATCCTTATACACCCTCAAGTATTTTATTGTGGACTGCCCAATAAGAATTGTAATTCTCTATCTGTAATAAAAACATATTGCTTTTTAATACTGTCTCAACTGGCATTTGTTCTATGGAGAGGACTCTCACTGAAACCCCCAATTAAAATAACTTGTGTGCTATATATATATAAATTAAATTAACCAATAACTTTGAATGGGCACGAATGCAATTCAAGCCCACTAAATCAAGGAGCATCTCTATAATTAAAGGTAAAGTAGTAGATAAAACGTTCTTCATTAATGGTGAGGCAATACCAACAGTGTCTGAGAAACCAGTGAAGAGTCTTGGGAGATGGTACGACGGGGATCTAAAGGACACAGTTTGTGTGGGAGAAGTTAGACAACAAGCAGTGGAAGGGTTGAAGAGCATAGACAGCAGAGCTTTACCAGGCAAACTAAAACTCTGGTGCTTTCAGTTTGGTCTACTGCCGAGGTTGCTGTGGCCACTGACTGTGTATGAGGTTTCTTTTGACAACAGTAGAGAAGCTGGAAGCTTTAATCAGTTCATACATTAAGAAATGGTTGGGAGTTCCACGCTGCCTCAGCAGAGTGGGACTTTATAGGTAAAGGAATACTGCAGCTACCAGTCTCCGCTCTAACCGAGGAGTTTAAGTGTGCCAAGGTCAGACTGGAAATGACATTAGTAGAGTCTCGCGACAAATGCGTAAGGGAGGCAGCACCTGTGGTGAAAACTGGAAGAAAGTGGGTGGCAAAGAAAGCTGTGGAGGATGCAAAGGCTGCCCTTCGAATTGGTGATATCATTGGGCAAGTTCAGCATGGACGAGGGGGTCTTGGTCTCAGTTCAGCTCCTCCTACATGGCACAAGTCAGCCCCAGCTCAACAGAGGAAGCTGGTAATCAACGAGATGCAAAAGCAGGAGGAGAGGATGAGGTGTATAAAGGCCATTTCCCAGACCAAGCAGGGAGAATGGATGAGATGGGAGAGTGTGGAACAACACAAGATTGGCTGGCAAGACCTGGAAAAGAGACTGGAAAATGCTGGCAGATGTTGGTCAACGGCTTATTTTTCCACCTGAGATTGCCACCACTAACCTTCGACCAGATATTGCCTTGTGGTCTGGATCAGCACGCCTTGTTCACCTGGTAGAGTTAACAGTGCCATGGGAGGATGCTGTAGATGAGGCGTATGAGAGGAAGAAACTGCGGTATGCTCAACCATCCGCTGAAGCGGAACAGCAAGGATGGAGAGTCCGAGTTTACCCAGTGGAGGTGGGTTGTCGAGGATTTGTGGCACACTCTACAACCTGGTTTCTCAGAGACGTCGGATTCAGTGGCCAAGAGTTGCGTCGCACAGTGACAAACTTATCTGAAGCAGCAGAGAGGAGCAGCAACTGGCTGTGGTTGAGACGGAAAGATTCTGGCTGGGGATCTCAAGCACAATAGAAAGAAAGAAATGCTGATGTAAGGGTAAGTAAGCTGGGCTGAGTTGAGTGGAGGACGGAGGGGGGTGATGCTGGGACGCCAGAATCACCGTCGAGCACTCTTGAGGTGTCGTGGGCTAGTCGACGAAACACAGAGGATGGAAGGTGCCCCCTTGAAGACCCCAGAGATGTACCCTACTTAGCTCAATCCAGACGGTTGTCATGCTGATGCGCTGGGAAGACCACACTGTGGTTGATCCCCGGAGCCAGCATCGCAGCCGTTGTGTGTGCTGATGCGCTAGGGAGGCAATAAGCTGATCCCTGGAGCCAGCAGTACACTTCAGCCAATAACACCAGACAGAAGGATATCTACATCATATGGAAGGAAACGCAAATGGATGGGGACACATATGGATCACATTAGTTTACTATAAAGCTATGTCTTAGTTGGTTCTTATCTTGGCGAGAGCCGAGTTCAAATCAGCATGAAGTTTTAACATCTACTCTCGTGTAATGGAAATTATATATATATATATATATATATATATATATATATATATATATATATATATATATATATATACTGTATGTGTATATATATATATATATATATATATACTGTATGTGTATATATATATATATATATATATATATATATATATATATATATACAGTGTCTTGCAAAAGTATGCAGACCCCTGACCAATTCTCTCATATTACTGAATTACAAATGGTACATTGAAATTTCGTTCTGTTTGATCTTTTATTTTAAAACACTGAAACTCAAAATCAATTATTGTAAGGTGACATTGGTTTTATGTTGGGAAATATTTTTAAGAAAAATAAAAAACTGAAATATCTTGCTTGCATAAATATTCAACCCCTGTGCTGTGGAAGCTCCCAGTTTACACCGATGAAAGAAATTCCCCTAACGAGGACACAATTACCTTACCAGTGGCCTCCACCTGTGAACCATTGAAGTTGCTGTCACATTTTCTGGATAAAAACACCACTGTTGAAGGATCATTGGTCAGGCTGTGAATCTGAAGGAAAATGAAGACCAAAGAGCATTCTACAGAAGTTAGAGATAAAGTAATACAAATGCATAGATTAGGGAAAGGGTACAAAATAATATCCAAGTGTTTGGATATCCCAGTGAGCACAGTTGGATCAATAATCAGGAAGTGGAAGCTGCATCAGGCACTGCCGAGAAAAGGCCGTCCCTCAAAACTCAGCGCTCAAACAAGAAGGAGACTTGTGAGAGAAGCCACAGAGAGGCCAACAATCACTTTGAAGGAGCTACAGAGTTCAGTGGCTGGGAGTGGAGTAATGGTGCACCAGTCAACCATATCAAGAGCTCTGCATAACACTGGCCTGTATGGGAGGGTGACAAGAAAGAAGCCGTTACTCAAAAAGTACCATCTGAAAGCACGTCTGGAGTTTGCCAGAAAGCATGAGAGTGACCCAGCTGCGATGTGGGAAAACATTTTGTGGTCAGATGAGCACAGATAGAGCTTTTTGGCCAAAACTCAAAGTGCTATGTGTGGCGCAAACCTAACACTGCCCATGCCTCAAGACACACCATCCCTACAGTGAAGTATGGTGGTGGCAGCATCATGCTGTGGGGATGCTTCTCATCAGCAGGGACTGGGCATCTTGTTAAAATTGAAGGAAGAATGGATGGAGCAAAATACAGGGAAATACTGCAAGAGAACCTGCTTCAGTCCGCTAAAAAACTGAAGCTTGGGAGGAAATTCACCTTTCAGCAGGACAATGATCCCAAGCACAAGGCCAAAGCAACATTGGAGTGGCTCAAGAACAAAAAGGTGAATGTCCTACAGTGGCCCAGTCAAAGTCCTGATCTCAATCCCATTGAGAATCTGTGGCACTATTTGAAAATTGCGGTCCACAAGCGTCGTCCAACCAACCTGAACAACCTGGAGCAAATCTGCCAAGAAGAATGGGCCAGAATCACTCCGACACTGTGTGCAAAGCTGGTACATACTTACCCCAAAAGACTTAAAGCTGTTATTGCAGCGAAAGGTGGCTCTACCAAATATTAATGTGTGGGGGTTGAATACTTATGCAAGCAAGATATTTCAGTTTTTTATTTTTCTTAAAAATATTTCCCAACATAAAACCAATGTCACCTTACAATAATTGATTTTGAGTTTCAGTGTTTTAAAATAAAATATCAAACAGAACGAAATTTCAGTGTACCATTTGTAATTCAGTAATATGAGAGAATTGGTCAGGGGTACTTTTGCAAGGCACTGTATATATATATATATATATGTCTATTTAATATATATGTGTCTATTTAATAATTTGGGGACTAAAACCCTTATGGCGTAGTTGGCTACAAAGCACTGTGAAATAGTTTATTATAACTTTCTCTAAGTGTTACATCACCAGAATTTTTGGCATAGTCGGCAGGATTGGGTTATATTTCAGTTTGAGTCCTAGACTTGCATTGCACAATGTCAGTAGGAGAAGGTGCTTCCAGTGCAGCTTCAGTTTTGATGTTTCTCTTTATGATGGGGTCTTCCTGGTCTACTAAATGTAGTGGGGTGACTAATGATATAAAATTAGCAGAATGGAAGGCAAATTTGCAAAGTATGTTTAAAGCCTATAATATCCCTGAAGCAAACCAGGTTGACCTTGTTTTAAGTAATTTAGAGGGGGAAGCGAGGAGGAAGGTTTTGATATTGCCTGAGGATAAACAGAGAATGGTACAGCAGGTTCTTCACTCTCTGTGATTTTCTTGCAGGCAAGAATCCAAAGAAAATGTGCAAGGGTTTGCCCTACGGCTCCAAGGGTTGTTCCAGAGGCTACGGAGACAAGACCTTCGTGGCCTATGGGACGAAGACTTGTTGCTGAGTGATCAGTTTGTTGATGGATTGACGGACCTTACTTTGAGACGGGAGCTGAAGACCAAGGTACTGCTTAAATGTTTATGAGGGTTACGGCACCATTGGTCCCTTCCTTCCTCAGTTCTGCCAGTGGTTTTCACAGTGATTTTGATTAAATCTTTTGCCCAGCAGACGACACTGTATTATAATTGTGCAGCATTTATACTTGTACAGCAGTGACTCTGGTGTGCTATTGTAAAAACTACACTACTGCAGTAGATATACAATTATAAAATGCCATGACCCTGTACTGTAATACAAACAAAACAAAAACTGCCACTCCAAACAGCATGCTGCTTCTCCATCATAAACCGTAATAAAGGGGTAAAAACAATAAAAACAAAATCAATCAAACACAATTCAAACAAGTGAAATAGAATAAGTGCAATAAACAATTAGTGACAATAATTAGTACAAAAAAATGTTTCCCCATAATAATAATTTGGTGACTTGTGTCACTAACTAGTCCACAGGATGATTCCTAAACAACACACTATCAGTAAAAATAAAACAACATTATTACAGGACTCTTCTTTCTTTTTGTTCCAGGTTAACAATGTACAGGAAGACACCCAGTGTTGATCATTAATGTCCCCCTGGGGGTAAGCCACATGTGGATTTCTTGAGCATTCTACAGCACTGGGGAATCCCAATACAGTGCATTAACCATATATTCAGGCTTACCCATAAAGTAAGTGGATCCCCTGGTACTCTAACCTGCTCCAAAACAAGTTCAATGGTCATGTTGAGGATCTAATTTACCGTAATTTATAAATAAGCCAAATGCAAGTGTTTTCTCTTTGCAGAGTATGTAAAGGTCTGTACTGGTTCCCAACTGCTCTTGACATCTCCAATTCAATTAGTAACTTTAACAGCATAGCGCATAACTCTGTCTTTGACATGCATATTGGGATTAAAAGAATGCTTTAATGTACAGAGGGGATAATAAGAAGTGGGCACAGTATGGTTCATTTACTGGGGAATGACCATTATAAAAATACAGTTGTGAGGTTGCCCCTGTCCCACAGGTTCAAAAAGTGTTGCAGGGAAAAGGTATATACTGCAACTTGACTAACAGAATCTGCTTCTGTGTATCAGATATGAAGACAATATTTCAAAGTGTGGCATTTATTATGATGAGACCTAAATGATCTAAGTGCTTGAAAACCACAAAGATGTTTTTGTATATATTTCCTTTCTGTGGGGGTGTGGGAGGAGGACTAACAGGAGTTCAGGTGCAAGACAGATACCTTGTCTATTACTGCAGTAGCACATGACTAGCGCTCAAGTACAGGGGTGTTTGTGGAAGCAGCAAATGCTTGTGCAAATATTGTTGGATTGTGTTGTGTTTGTACATTGAATGGTTGCATTATTTTAAAAAGTTTTGAACAGAACTGCATGTTGATTTACATTTGCATAAAATGAAACAATTCTTAACCTGTGCAGACTACAGTACAGTTATACCATCTAGGGGGTTGGAAGAGGATATGTTGAAGTTGTGGAATAAAATAGCTGATTTCCATTACACGAGAGTAGATGTTAAAACTTCATGGTGATTTGAACTCTCGCCAAGATAAGCACCAACTAAGACGTAGCTTTATAGTAAACTAATGTGATCCATATGTGTCTCCATCCATTTACGTTTCCTTCCATATGATGATGTCAATATCCTTCTGTCTGATGTTAATGGCTGAAGTGGCTCCAGGGATCAGCTTATTTTGCCTCCCTGGCGCATCAGCACACACAACGGCTGCGATGCTGGCTCCGGGGATCAACCACAGTGCAGCCTCCCCAGCGCATCAGCATGACAACTGTCTAGATTGAGCTAAGAAGGGTACATCTCTGGGGTCTTCAAGTGGGCACCTTCCATCCTCAGTGTTTCGTCAACTAGCCCACGACACCTCAAGAGGGCTCGACGGTGATTCTGGTGTCCCAGCATCACCCCCCTCCGTCCCCCACAACCCTTGAGAAATCAGAAGCTTTAACAAACTTAAGATGCCCCCCCTCCCCCCCGGAAAGAAATACAAAGGCAAAAACTCAACTTCACTGAAAGTTTATTTTAAACTACACATCCATTAGAGACCATATACAATTTGCACTACAAAACAAAGGCATATAAAAATATGTCCTGGTTCTGTATCTTTCAGCAGTTTCAAGCATTCTATATAAAAACACATATCCAAAGACTGGAGGTTAAAGGACATGATTGAAATTCTGATGCAGAGCGACAGTTTAGTAGTAGGTCTCCTTTTCCACCCAACCTAGAAAGAAAAGAAATATATTGAATATGCTTTCCAAATCACCACACATTTATAGTACAGGACTGTTCCACATTTTCAAAAAAGTATGCAAGCTACGACCTATAAATGTAAACATATAAGTGCATACAACCTCCAAGATTCTGACACATTCAATAAATAATCAGATATATCAGATATTATATATTAAAATATCATCAGATATTATAATGGGATGTACGAAAGCTGCCGGCAATTGTGACACTTACAATTGCATCAATTTGTTAAGAACTATTGAAAGCATTTTAAACAGTCGCTATAGTTGCTGACATTTCCCAGTCCGCTTTTTCTTGTGCGTTGCCAGTTGTGCTCGATGCATGTTTGAGGCGAATGTACCTAACTTTCATGAAAGGCAGGGTGAACTTACAAGCCTTGAAAACAAAATTCTATGACATTTCTGGTTTCCTCCAACATGTTGGGAACAATAGACTGCACACGTGCCACTAACCCCTCCAGCTCATTTTGAGCATCCGTATAGACTATAGGACTATGATCTATTTTGTGTCAATTGTCTAGGCTATATAATAATAATAATAATAATAAAAAAAATTAATAATAATAATAATAATAATAATAATAATAATAATAATAATAATAATAATTTCATTTTTAATAATCATTTCATTTCGATTTAAAATAATCCTTTATTCGCATTGTACAAATATGATTTATTTTGTGTTAACGTTAGGCTAAAGTAAAAAGAAAGCGCGCTAGGTATTCATTTGATTTTACTATTACTCCCAATACAGAGGGTGAATTTCCCATCTCCCGATGAGACTAAAAAAACTGCCGATAATTTAGATTACCAATTGTAATGCAGTACTACAATAAGTACATTTTCTCTAACAAGCACCCACTCGCCCCTGCCCGCTGGATCAATCACTTGCTCGCTCTACACAGGGAAAACAGTAAAAAACAGTAACCCCCCGCCATTCCCTGCTAGTGTGCTTGACAGGGGATACAGTTAAAAAAAAAAAAATAATTCAGCACCAGCATCCCCCTCCAACCCCCCAAAATCTCACGATTTTGTATTTTCAAAAGTTGGCAGGTATGACTGTATACTGTATAGGCCTACTGTACAGATTTATATTTTTACATAATGTAATGTGTAGCCTACCCAAAACACATTACTTATTTCAGCGCAATGATTTATACATTTATAATGCACTGAGCACTATAAATGTATGTGTGTGCGATTTTATTGTATTGTTTTTAAACCCAACACCTCTTTATGTTGGACAAACATGTCCGGTTTAGTGAGTGGAGGACCCACTATAGAATCTGATGAGATTCAACTGCCTGCCATTTTATATATATATACAGTATTAAAATAGGTAAAATGAAGACGGAACAGAATGCATTGTACAGATGACGTTTACATTTAACAAAAACAATGTTATTTTGATTCTTGCACCCTTGCATGTATAGACGTTATCCTTCGGGCACTCTCTGCTGCAGCAAACCACAACTCAACTCCTGCATTTATTGAATGTCGCATGACTCTCGCAATGTATAATGCTAGCGATCTCGCTAAGAAGACACAACAAATATTTGAATTAGTATAATGCGGCTGTCTTTGTTAAATTAACATATTTTATATCCGTACATAGGACAAAATGTTTACTTTGCTAAGTGTCGCTACAAAAATGTAAATTGTGGTATGTTTGCGCTGCAACTGGCACATCTTAGTAAACCCACCCATAATTATTTAACACACTGCACATGCAAAATATTTATTTTGTTGCCTTACTTCCTGGGCTGCGTCGGATGATAACCTTTCTGATTTCATCATAAATAAAGACAATGACAGCGAAGGGCAAGGCACAGACCCACCAGGTTGGTCTAAGGAGAAAAAAAAAAATTAGAAAATGCCAGGGTGAAATGAAAAGTGGACTATATTCTGGAGTGGTTATTTGAACTTTAAAGCTGCAATTATTTCCCTTGAGCTGTGAATTATTAAATGTCAAAAAAATAACAAAATAATAATTAAAAAAAAAAATCTCATTAACTTACTTCAGAGGGTACATTCTGAGGGCCACATCCATTCCAGGGCAGTAAGACAAGAAGGCAGCCAAAGCGGTTTCCTCAAACAGCCCCAATGTAAGGACATTGTTCCTGTTAAAAAAATAAAAAATAAAATAAATAAAAATAAAAAAAACACCCACACAGACTACTAGTACCAAACATCATATTCCTGTAACAGAGATCATGTTTTGTAATATTTATTTTTGCTCACAGCTTTAATGTAGTTGGTGCTCGTACCACTATCAATGTGTCAACAGTCTCAATACTTACTTCATTCCCTGCTGGAAGACAGAGTTTTTTCTAGTTTTACAGATGATCAAGATAGCCCACTGCACAATCACAACACTGATAAAAAATGCAGTTTGGCAAGTAAACTCGATAACCTTTCTCTGTTCATAGGTCTGTGAAAGGCAAGACGAGATGGAGGTTAAAATTTTAGTGCCAAATGCTTCCATTTAATATTCTGTTCCCTACCCCCTCCCAAAATTGTGTTGAGGCATACTGACCCACTGCTGTCCATAGCTGTCTTCCAAATCATTGAGGCTTTTGTCCTCCCATTCAATACGGATTCCCAGCAGTCTCATAGGCAGGAAACCATTATCAGCAAGAATGACAAAATAGGTGAAGAATGCTCCCACAGCCGAGATCATACCTGAAGTGAGACAGTTACCTTTTAGTTAAGCTTTTTTCCCCCTCACAGATGACTGCCTATGACCAGTGGGTAAATGGGAATGCCTACTATAACTAATGGGGAGATCAAGAAAAATGTGCCCCATCTTCACTACAGTCAGTAATGCGAATTGTTACAAGAGCAATTTCCAGAAAGCTTAAAGGGTGTCATTCAGCTACTTTAACAGAGCCAACTATCTTATACAATCACACTTGTTTGAGGATGAGCTGACATGCTGTGCAATATAGTTAGCAATTGCCCATATAGTGCTACTCTCAAGCTTTCCTTGTTATAAAATACAAAGGACTCATTCCTTCCATAATCACATTTTTACCAAAGAGAAGCAACAGCAGTGGTTCCCTTGAAGGGACATTTCATTAACAGAGATCAGGCACCTGCTGCACTAGGATTTCAATTGCAGGAAGATGCAACACTTAAAAGCGAGCAATTCTTCATTAAATGAGAATTATGAGTTCTAGACACCAGAAGGGACTGTTGTCACAAATCATATCAATATTTGTAGACTTGCAATTAAAATAAAGGCTACCAATTACAGAAGGAAAAGACTAAAATGTAAGCATTTCATGGTTATCTGAAACTCTTCTTAAACTAGACATCAGCTTTTCTGCTTACCAAATTGCCCATAGGCCATGCTGATCAGCCTTTCATTCACAAGCTTGTCTATTTTGGGGTTTCGTGGCTGCCTCTTCATGATGTCACTTTCTGGTCCTTCATAAGCCAGGGAGATAGCAGGAAGCTAGACATGAGAAGCCAAAATAGTTAAATATGCAAAGGCACATAGCTTTCACTGCAACCAGTAAAAACAGGTCTCTTAAAATCAAAGACAAACTATATTGGAAAAATTGTACCAAGATATTCAGCTTCATATTCTCCAACTCACCGTCCCTTACAGTAGACTTTAATAATGCATGATAAAAACATAAAATTATATATTATATATATATATATATATATATATATATATATATATATATATATATATATATATATATACAGTGCCTATAGAAAGTCTACACCCCCTTTCAGAATTTTCACCTTATGTTGCCTTATAGCCTGGAATTAAAATACATTAAAATAGTTTTTTTTTTCATTGATCTACACATCCTACCCCACAACTTCCAAGTGAAAAAAATATTCAAGAAATCTGTAGAAAATTAATTTAAAATAAAAACTGAAATAGCTTGATTGGATAAGTGTCCACCCCCCTTGTAATACCAATCCTAAATTAGCTCAGGTGTAACCAATCGCCTTCAAAATCACACACCAAGTTAAGTGGCCTCCACCTGTGTTACATTGCAATGATTCACGTGATTTTAGGATAAATTCAACAGTTCCTGTAGGTTCCCTCTGCTGGGTAGTGCATTTCAAAGCAAGACCTCAACCATGAGCACCAAGGCGCTTTCAAAAGAACTCTGGGACAAAGTTGTTGAAAGGCACAGATCAGAGGATGGGTATAAAAAAATATCAAAGGCCTTGAATATCCCTTGGAGCATGGTCAAGACGATTATTAAGAAGTGGAAGGTGTATGGCACCACCAAGACCCTGCCTAGATCAGGCCATCCCTCCAAACTGGATGACCGAGCAAGAAGGAGACTGATCAGAGAGGCTACCAAGAGGCCAATGGCAACCTTGCAAGAGCTACAGGCTTTTATGGCCAAGACTGGTCGAAGTGTGCATGTGACAACAGTATCCCAAGCACTCCACAAATCTGGCCTGTATGGTAGGGTGGCAAGAAGGAAGCCATTACTCAAGAAAGCCCACCTTGAATCCCGTTTGAAGTATGCAAAAAAACACTCTGTAGCCATGTGGCAAAAAGTTTTGTGGTCTGACTAAACTAAAATTGAACTTTTTGGCCTAAATGCAAAGCATTATGTTTGGTACAAACCCAACACAGCGCATCACCCAAAGAACACCATCCCTACTGTGAAGCATGGTGGTGGCAGCATTGTGTTATGGGGATGTTTCTCATCGGCAGGGACTGGGGCACTTGTCAGGATAGAAGGGAAAATGAATGGAACAAAGTACAGAGAAGTCCTTGAGGAAAACCTGCTGCCCTCTGCAAGAAAGCTGAAACTGGGACAGAAGTTCACCTTTCAGAAGACAACGACCCAAAGCACACAGCCAAAGCTACACTGGAGTGGCTAAGGAACAATAAGGTAAATGTCCTTGAGTGGCCCAGTCAGAGCCCTGACCTAAATCCAATCGAAAATGTGTGGCATGACTTGAAGATTGTTGTCCATCAACGCTCCCCAAGGAACTTGACAGAGCTTGAACAGTTTTATAAAGAAGAATGGTCAAATATTGCCAAATCTAGGTGTGCAAAGTTGGTAGAGACCTATCCCAACAGACTCACAGCTATAACTGCTGCCAAAGGTGCTTCCACCAAGTATTAACTCAGGGGGGTGGAGACTTATCCAATTATGAATGCATGAAACTCTGAGGCACTGACACAACAAAATGTGAAAAAGTTCAAGGGGGTGTAGACTTTCTATAGGCACTGTGTATATGTGTATCTGTATATATGTATATGTATATGTATATATATATATATATAAAAAACAAGTAGCTTTCGGGTTAAGGTGAGTGAAAGCAATAAATTCAAAAACAAATGGGTTGTAGGGAGATATGCAAATAAAGCATTACAAGAGCCAATCAAATCGGGAGAAAGTTGCCTAACGGCTTCTACATTCTCAGTGTTTTAAAAGTCAAAATACAGTACCTGCATACATGTTTCGGCTTTTTGGGGGCGCATCAGTACAGTGCAACTGTATTTTGACTTTAGAAAGGCTCAGGAGAGTAAGTTAAAACAAGTAGCTTTCGAGTTAAGGTGAGTGAAAGCACTAAATTAAAAAACAAATGGTTGTAGGGAGATATGCAAATAAAGCATTACATGAGCCAATCAAATCAGGATTGCATATAAGTTATTTGCATATCTCCCTACAACCCATTTGTATATATACACTTAAAGCTACAAGCACCACTAAAAAAAGAAAAAAGACAATTGCAAAGACAATTTATGAAGCTTAAAATAATAATAATAATCATCCGTTCTTACCATGTCAGTACCCAAGTCAATGCACAGGATGGTTACAGTTCCCAGAGCCAGAGGGATGCTGGCGATAATGAAGAACAGGAATGGTGTGATTTCAGGGATGTTACTTGTCAGGGTGTAAGCAATCGACTTCTTCAGGTTATCAAAGATCAGACGACCTAGTAGAGGATGAAGAGAGAGTCAGACAATTCTGTTTAAAAAAACAAAAAAGAAGTGGAGTTTATAACGTGGTCTGTCTTACCTTCCTCTACGCCAGTCACAATGGAGGCAAAGTTATCATCCAGAAGGATCATGTCCGCGGCCTGTTTGGAGACGTCAGATCCAGAAATACCCATAGCAACACCAATATCTGCTTTCTTCAGGGCAGGGGAGTCGTTCACGCCATCACCAGTCACAGCTACAATAGCACCCTGCAGAGGTGGAGTAGGAGGAGGATATCATGAGCATTTATTTTACATGAATACAAAAAATAACCCATTTCTTGTTGAAAACTTGAGGTATAGGAGAGAAGGGTTTGTCCAGACTCTCATTTTATGAATTTGGGAAGTTGCACTTCACATTTCCTAGCAGAGCTCCAATTTCAAGTGGCAGTCTAGGACTTTCCAAGCAAGACTATTTTTTTATTTTTAATAATCCAATACTGTACCTGTCTTTGAAATCCCTCCACAATGATCAGTTTCTGTTGAGGAGAGGTCCTGGCAAACACAATCTCAGTGTGGTGCTTCAGCAGGTCATCTAGCTGGTCACTAGTCATATCCTTCAGTTTGCCACCATGTATTACACAGGCCTTGGCATCTCTGTTAGAAAGGACTCAATTTTACAGTGGTCTTTAACAACTCAACAAGCACAGTAAAACAGGTGATTTAACAAAGATGCTTTAAAATAGGTAGTATAATTACAGTACAATACTCAAAATTATTATTTTTTTAAAACAACTTTGTTTCAAATTTCATACCTGGGGTTGACTTCTCCGACAGGAATGTTCAGACGAGCTGCAATGTCCTCAACAGTTTCATTTCCTTCAGAGATGATTCCCACACCCTTTGCAATGGCCTTGGCTGTAATAGGGTGGTCACCAGTAACCATGATAACCTGTAGAATGAAGAAAATAATAACAATTGAGAAGTGCATATTTGGTAATCAGACTGAAGGCTGGTAAGAAGGCAAAGTATGACTAGGTATGAAATTTCTTATAAAGTCTTAATACAAGATAAATGACCTTGATGCCAGCACTTCTGCACTTGCTGACAGCATCAGGTACTGCAGCACGAGGAGGATCGATCATGGCCATCAGACCAACAAAGCACAGCTTCTCAGTAGGGAAGTTCAAGTCGTCTACATCAAACTTGAATCCTTCAGGAAACTGGTCGTCAGGAAGCAGCATATGACAGAATCCTACATGTAAGATATGGGGGGGATAAAAGCTAGGTTTACACCTGGTCACTTTCACACAACATCAAGTGCAATCCTAAAGACTTTAATAAGCAGCCATTTTGTTCATGCATGTGTCTTACCAAGAACTCTCTCTCCAAGTCCTCCCAGCTCAAGGTAAGCATTTTGGAAAGCATCCTTCATCTCATCATCTAGTGGCTGCTCTTTGCCTTGAATCAAGATGGTGTTGCAGCGATCAAGAATCCTTTCTGGGGCACCCTTCATCACCAGCAGGTAGCGAGATTCACTGGGGTTTGCATTCCGGTGGATGGAGAGCTGAGGACAAGGACAGAGGCGTTAGTTCTGCAAGCGACAGTTATAAAGCACTTTTCTACTTTGCACTATAGTTCAGAGAACTCCAGTCTCAGCGTGGTGCTTCAGAACCACACAGAACCATTCCCTCATATTTACCTGGTACTTGTTGGTTGAGTTGAAAGGGATCTCTTCAATTTTGGGGTTCTTGTCTCTCATGGCCGTCACAGACCCACAGCACAGCTCAATACATTTCAGCAGGGCAGATTCTGAAGCATCACCAGCGACCCCTCTCTGTAGATTTATAAAAAAACACACACATTGAGGAAAAAAACTAATCACGTAATGCTTGCTTTTGGGCATCTACAGCCTGTGAGACACCATTTAATCCTGGCCTTGCCAATGACAACCAGACCCAACTGTTTCCTGCAGCTGAATTCTCATACACTGGGATTTAGAGCAATAATGTGCATCACAGTGTAGCGTCCCTTCTGGTTTTATATTTTAAAGGTTTAAGGCTTTCAAAAGTCAGTTTCCAGTCAAGCACCTCAAAGGAGCGCAAATAGCTGCAATTATCAAGATAACATTTTGCTTGTCAGGAGATTTGTGTTTTAATAGCCACTGCAAAAGACACAGTGCTATCAATGGCATTCAGTCATATTTAAAGAATTGGGCACACTCCAGATTTGGAAAAGTATTATTATATACTAAAGACTCCCCATTTCAGTTAATGAAAGCAAGTGTCAGGATTTCAGAAGAAAAACAAAACACACAACACTTCAAGCAGCACTTTTATAAACACTCTTACCTTAAGAATTGGTACAGACTCCTGTGCAGCCTGGAATACAGCGCGGTTGCAGAGTCCTGCGACACGAGCAAGGGCAGCCCAAGTGGAAGAGCTCTTATCAAAGGTAGCACCTGTAAACAGGATATTAGAATATGATCCCACATGCATACACTGAGGGAAAACAAAGTCAGTCAAGAGAGGAAAACACAAGAAGTGGATCTCTTACCACTCTGGTCCTCAGTGGTGTCTGCTTCGTGGATCTGGTTGTCAAACCACATGTGAGCAACAGTCATTCTGTTTTGTGTCAGGGTGCCAGTCTTATCAGAGCAGATAGTGGAGGTAGATCCCAGAGTCTCTACAGCTTCCAGGTTCTTTACCAGGCAATTCTTATGGGCCATTCGCTTAGCTGTGAGTGTGAGGCAGACCTGAGGTAGTGGCAGAAGATATTTAAATATTTTCCATTTACTTTACGAAAGGGTGAGCAATACCACCCAAGAATTGCTAAAAGTCCACGCAATACAGAGATGGATCAGCCAAGTCTCCCCCCTCTTGTATCTTCTTCAAAAAGAAACAGCCATTTGATATCAGAACACTGCAATACAATTTTTATAGCACACTGTTTTCACTTTTTTAAAAAAATATCCCTCATAGATTCATCTCTAAAAGTTAAGGAGATAAATAGCCCTTCCATACCGTGACAGTAGCCAGAAGACCTTCGGGCACGTTGGCAACAATAATTCCAATGAGGAAGACGATAGCCTCCAGCCAGCTGTATCCAAGGATCAGGGAGAGGATGAAGAAGGAAACACCAAGGAAGACTGCCACTCCAGTGATGATATGGATGAAGTGTTCAATCTCTATGGAGAGGGGAGTCTGGCCAACCTCCAAGCCAGAGGCTAGAGTGGCAATGCGTCCCATCACAGTGTGGTCACCAGTTTTAATGACAATACCGCAGGCAGTACCTAAAAGGAGGGAGAAGATTGAGCTAATTTGTGTTCAATTAGAACTAGATGTGAGACTGGATAGAGCTTTAAAAACAGTCAAACCCTCCATTGATTTATTATTTGTATTCCTTTGTTACTTTACAGAATTTTAATTTTCCCAGATAACTCAGAATAAAGATGCTATCGTGCAAGATCAACAACATTTCAACAAAAAGTACCCCCCCCCAGCCTATGATTAGGTCTGTACCTTCTACACAGCTGGTGGAGTAGAAGGCAATGTTCCTCGTCTCAAGTGGGTTTTCATTGGAGAAGTCAGGTGTCCTGGTCTGCGGCTCAGATTCACCAGTCAGGGAAGAATTGTCAACCTACAGAATACAAATATAGAAAAAGCATAAGCATCACCCCACGACCCCAAATTCAGAGTTATGCTTCCAGTTTGGTTATCGCCCTTTACTTCAAACCTACCTTGCAGCCATTAGAAGAGATGATTCTCAAGTCAGCTGGGATCCTGTCTCCTCCTTTCACTTCCACTAGGTCTCCAACCACAACCTCCTCAGCATTAATACTGTTCTTCTCACCATCACGGATAACTAGGGCTTGCTGGATATAAAGAGAGGGAAAAGATTTGTTTAAAGATTCAAGAATAAAAATGAGTTTTAACCCCATTTAAATTAATGGTACCTAATTTCTTTAACTTGGCGGACATGCATAATTTATCTATTTTTATTGGGAGTGTTACAGTACCTGAGGAACCATGTTCTTAAAGGACTCCATGATCTTAGAACTCTTGGCTTCTTGGTAGTAAGAGAAACAGCCAGTGATGATGACAACAACAGCAAGCACAACACCCAGATACAACTGTGGAGAAAAACAGACAGACTCAACTAGTGAATTAACTAGTTAGTACTACAAACAAGTTGCCCGCCAGGCTACAAAACCTTATTTGGCTTCTTACATTATCAGCGACAGGTTCATCATCCACGGCAGCCTGAATTCCGTATGCAAAGAAGCAGAGAATGGATCCTATCCACAGCAACATGCAGAAGCCTCCAAACATCTGCTTGCAGAACTTCACCCATTCTGGGGTTGTAGGGGGAGGAGTCAGGCAATTGGGACCATCACGAAGCAGGATCTCTGCAGCACGGGCAACTGTTAAACCCTGCAGAAGGTAAATTGGGAATTATTAATTAACACAAATAGTTACACCCGTCTATAGTGACCACTCTTAAGCTGCTTGCGTTTATGTATATATACTCTCCCCTTCCCCAATTAAAATTGCTTGTTTACAGATGAAAGGATTGACTACAGTTTCTGCCAGTGGGACTTAAAGGCCCCCAGAATTTAACCAGTACCTGGTTACTCGGAACAAAGTCATTTACCCTGAAGCCCTAAACTAAATCAAGAGAGTGTGTTACATAATTGTGATATTTCGTATAAGAATAAATAAACTGTATCTTAAAGACCACAATTTGCAATACATGCATATTTAACAGATAGGGCTTGGAATGTTAAGGCTACCTTAACAAAGTATAATTACAAGATCAATTAACAGTTAAGGAAATGTAATCTTAAATATTCCTGGAATGGAGCAGATGTGGGTTTAGAGCAGGGGTGTCAAACTCAGTTCCTGGAGGGCCGCAGTGTCTTCTGGCTTTCGTTCCACACAAGCTCTAAATTACTTAATTAATCTAATTATTTGATTAACTGGACACATTTAACACTTCTCTTCAGGCTCAAAATGTTTCATAGGTAGTGTACCTTGAATCAAGTCCATTATTAAAACCACCAACGGTAAAAGACCTTGAAAAATATTAAATATGTCAAATTGAACAAATAATTAGATCAATTATGTTAACTGAGAGCTTAAGTTGGAATGAAAACCAGAAGACTCTGCGGCCCTCGAGGACTGGAGTTTGACACCCCTGGTTTAGGGGTTGACAGTACTCATGGACACAGACTATTCCCTATCCCCCATCCCTGACAGAACTGGAAACAGTGCAGTTGGTGAAACAAGTCAAAAACATACCCGACTGAGGTCTGTACCATACTTCTGATGCAGTTCATCCAAAGTGAGTTTATGGTCATCCTACAATGGAAATAAAGATTGAAATGGGAAGTTTACAAACACATGGTAATACCTCAGAGCTTTCATCTACCAACCAGGAAGCTCCATGCAGGGCACAATCACATGGTAGATGACCTCATAACTTAGGTAAAATTCTAGCAGAACACTGCAAAATTAAAGATTTAAAATGTTTACTACAATAAAGATCCTGTTTATCGGTTTATAATCACGATAAACCGAGATTAAAGGGCATTACCTTGGCATCTGACCTCACGAGCAGCATGCAGTCTTACCTTCCTGACAGTCAATACTAGACAGTAATGCCCTCTAAACAGGGCTCCATGGCTGTATTGTTCAACAGCTCCTGTTTAGTTGGGAATCTACATTTTGCTTCTCATTAAAAAGGGCAGGCAAGTCTTTACCAAATCGACTTCTTTCTTCAACTCATCCAGATTTCTATCCTTCTTCCCCTTCTTCCCCTTCTTGTCATTCTTTTTTCCACCATGCTCAGATGTTGCATCCAACTCATATTGATCACGTCCTTCCTGCGGAGAGAAATATTTTTCAAACCACGCAGAAGAAACATTTTAAACTACTTTCTATAGCATAATAATAATAATAATAATAATAATAATAATAATAATAATAATAATAATATTTCTTTGGAGATGAAGGCTGAATTCTTAGACAGCTTGAAAAGGAACTACTTAACTGGATATTAGTTTTTGGTTACTGTCCATTAATAGCTTGTCCACCATGGACATTAGAGCACCGCATTAGGACCTCAAGCATGTTAAACCACCACATACCAAGAAAGGTCAACAGTTCATATTAAACAGAGTCAGAAAGTACAAAGACAGCCAAACTTTCTTTTGAAAACACCAAATTACTGTAATATTTGTGGATTTATAACCAATTAATTCACTGTTAGGCCATCTTGACAATACACTGTTTTAAATTTTTCACTTTATGTTAGCAAAACAATGGGAACAAAAAATAGAAAGTGGACTCGTCACAGATTTCCAAAATACCCTAGCACTACTACCAAGGGCAATCTTTACCTTCTGCCTCTTATCAAATACACTTTATAAAAATGTTAATTATGCCTTGGCATAAAATTATATGTTGTATACAAACCTTGTCGGCTTACAAAATTCTTTCAATATTTTTATCCAAATTGCATTCAGACTTGGGTTCAATATTTTTCTGAACAGCAACAGTGTTCAAACTGCCCCATTAGATTACCCAGCTGATTTAGAATGGGATGTCAGACTGGCAGACTGGAAAAGTACTGAAGACAGGTATTTCTATTGCTTAATGTTTAATATAAACTCCAGCATGGTATGACTGAACAATGGCGCAATGAAGTCCTACTATGATCTGTCATCAGATCCCTGGCTATAAAATGAAGTTATCCAATATTTAACAATGGGAAATGTTCTATCCCCACCTCTACCTGTCACGCAATACTTTGCACTTTGTCCTTTAACAGCGTTGTACATGCACTTCTGCTCTATTCAAGTTTGGCCCTCAATTGTTTTTTAATGTTAACCAGCTAGATTACTTGCAGTTTATGTGAGCATTTACAATATAGTCAGTCTGTTTAGAACACATTGGTACAGATATTTTGTTCTTTGAGTAATGTTGCAGCTAACTACCAATTTGTATAATTTACAAAACATAATTAAAACATGCAAGTTAACTGTTCAAGTCAATTATTCCACTGTACACAATCAGCAGCAGTACCTTCTACACACACATGACAGTATAGTCTGGTATTTAGTCAATCTTTTTTGTGAAAGAGGGATATACAGATCTTTACTCCAGTGAAACCCAAATAGACAAATGTCTCCGCTTTGGCTGTTTTTGGAAAAGCTCATTAGTCAGCTTGACGTAAATTGATCTTGTGAAAACTAGTTTAAACCAATCTGATCAGACTGATCTGAGTCTTGGTTAGTCTTTTAAGTCTAATCTGAACACAGCTAAATATTCTCAAAACGGTTTCCTTCAAGTGTCTCAGTTTCATGAAGAAAAACATCTGCCATCTGCAATACACAGTAATTTACATTCTATTTCTACTCAGCATGTAGTATAGAACTATATTCAGTGCAGTAAATGTTAGGAAGCACAATTCCCTCAGTGTCAAAATGAGAAAAGAAAACCAGAACTTTATGTCCTTGGGTGCCAGTGCCACATGAGTCACAATACTGCGAAAGCAGATTGTAAAGCATTTAGCAGTCTCTCCTCATTTGATGTAGAGGATTTCTGTATAGATGACTGCTACTTCTTTGATGGAAGTTTCCTGATTTTTGTGGGGTAGAATTTAAGAACATTCTTAAGCATCACAGCATATGGTGGCTGAGTTTAGAAAAAGTGATGGACAGAATTTTACAAATGTATAAATGGCTTTAACGAGTTACCTCCAATCATAGTCACCTAATTAATCAGATAAGAGGCTGACCCGTCTGCAGTCATACTTTGAAAAATCCAGTGACAGAAAAATATTTGTTATTCTTTTCTCCTGTTTTGAGGCCATTCTTGAGCTACTGCCTATTTTTACAAACTGAAGCCCCATGCATACACAAACTGCACAGTGCTACCAAGCAACTTGTTAGGGAGATTTTTGCCCCTTTCAGTTATTGATGCCAGCATAGACCTACAGGACCAGAATGAATAGAACAGCATCATAACCAAACAAAAGCTTCAAGCTCTTGCACAAAGGAAAGGTGAGAAAAGAAAGTTCTACTCCAGTGTGATAGGGTTTTACTGCACTGCACTTAACTATCTCTTCAAGAAATTCCCATGGGATGACCTGGAACTTAAGCATGCTGAAGTCTTTGATTTTTAAAAAAGAAAGTCTGTAACATTCTCATCAGTGGAATACTTCATGAAAAGTTTGGGTATAAGTGGAGCTGCTGATGCTGAAAAACAGTATAATAATTTCACAGTATCAGCTAATGCAAGATCTTCATGAGGACCTTAAGCTACAGATGGTCACAGTAGATGAAGATGGAAATGAGCTGGTGTGTATCACCAAACTCTGGAATCATGTAGCTGGTATGAAAGATGCCAGTGGCAAACTCTTTTCAGATTTCTAGGCAAGATTGCAAAATTAGTTATTCTTTTGCCACACAGCAATGCAGAATCAAAGAGACTGTTCAGCTATGTTTCAAGAACGAGACAACAAACAGAGCGAATCTGAAATGCACTAAGACACTAACATCCCTGTTGAAGTGCAAAATGAATATGCCCAAGAAAATGAAATGTTATGAATTTACTACCACTCCTGAACTTATTAAGAAAGGCAAGCAAGCCATATGGGAATACAATAAGCAACATTTGATGTCTAGGCTAATTCAGATAATTTTTTTGAAAAGTTACCCCCAAGTGACCCCCAAAAAGTATGTGACACCTTGAAGTGTCTACATTATATCCAATAAGTGGATTGTAAACAGAGTCATCATCATTCGTTAAAAAAATAAAATACCACTACTTTATACTCTCCGTTTGTAAGAAATGCATGAAAACCGTCATGAACAATGCCACCTGCTGCATCAAGTATCCACTTTTAAATTCAAATGTTTTAAAATGGTGAAGTCAAACGTGTACGATGAGCTGCATATTTCCAAAACTTTCACTGTACAAGCCAATTATAACTTGACCTGGGTTTGCTCACACATAACTAACTCATAATCTATGTATTAAATAGTAATCCCCAAGCAAGAACAAAAAAACTGAAAGTATTAGATAAAAACCTTTAATCAAAACTGTATTTCACTTACCCTGTTGCCCATGTTTACTATTTTTGTATCTTCTTAATCAAATTCTGGGGATTTTTTGTTATTTTTTATAATAATAAATAAATAGTGAAATTCATATTAAAAATCAATTTATTGCGACTGGCTGTTCTCTTTCCCACACTTGCCACTGCCAGGACGTCCAGGGAATCTTGGTTATCTATGTGTTCAAAATACTTGTATAAATACTGCTTCGAACAGGATGTTGCTCTTTTTGCCATGGTAACCGGTGTTATTAAGGTGTTAATAAGGCGGAGCTAGTGTCCTCGAGTAGATTTGATGAATTTCAGTGTTAGTATTTGGCATAATCTGAATGTCTGCAATGTAGGGATTAAAAACTATTATTAATTATATTTTCAACTACAAATAATGTGTTAATTTAATAATCAACCAGTTTAGTTTCCAATCTGCTTTGCTATCAATATTGTGGTGATTCAAGGTGACAGGTTATGTACACCCCTTGCCCTTGCCTGTGTTTGACCTTGATAAATTAAATGAGATTTTTGACAATCCAAGCACTGTTCAAAACTTAGAAAGCACACTGTATTGGCCCAACTGTATGCTGAAAGATCATGGGTTCAGATTTCCATCAGCTCTTATTAATTATTATTAATTTCAGCAACTGCCAGTGGGAACTTCAGAAGCTCAAAAAACAAAACCTCATGATTTTGCTTTAGAGCTTTTGAAAAAAGTTTTTGGAATCCTTCCAAGTCTATTTTGTGGTGTTCCATACTGTACTGTAAAGTATTGTGTAACAAAGTCCGATAGTGTAATAATTCTGGGAGTACTCAATGGCACCCCTGTTGCATAGTCAGTACATATGATGATTTCCAGTATCAGTCTTTACAATAACCAGGGATGGCTTTTTGAAGAAAGATTGGTCATGGAATGTTTTGGCATTTCATTGCCTGCAGTGTCAGTATTTACACTGTTAATTAACAACTGGGGAGGTTAGGATTTTCCACCCATCCCAATAAATGAAACAGAAATGGAATGAACATTTTGCAGTCAACCAAGCAAAATATGAATGTCAGTGACATGCTGTTTAAAATTGATTGTCACTCACCCTGACCCCTGTTTACACAGCCTCTACAGTCAAACCCATATCACCAGCAAGAGTGTCTGTTTTGTATATTCCTGAAAGTGATTTGGCTTGTTATTACAAAACATGTAAAACACTTCATTTCAAAATGATTTTGTTTTTACAAGGACATTTAAAAACACACACACACATATTAGAATTATATATATATATATATATATATATATATATATATATATATATATATATATATATATATAATTTATGTTACAGTACACTTAAGGTTTAGCCCTCAAATTGACTGTTTGGCCTAAGTGGTTAGTTTTTGAGTTTCAGCTTTTACGACCTATTTTCACTAGCGGGGACATGACTAAGTGATCAAGTATGACATGTTACTTTTAACTGGTAAAATGCTTCTAGAAACCAGCCCGGGAGACATTTTTTTCTTCTCTAAACTATAATACCTGACACTAGATTTTATATCTGCTTACCTTATCAATCACAGAGTTCTTTTTAAAAAGCATTTTAGGAATGGTAAACACAAAAATTGTGTATTTTTATTTTAAACGCAATGAATCTTTTTTTTTTTTTTTTCCACTCAAAGTCTGCATGGGACCAGGTTTTTTTTCTAATGTTGTTTTCTGCCTGACAGTGGTCTGGTCATTATGGAAGAACCATATATTTAAACATATGGAAAATCATACATGATAAATAAATGGCCCATACATGTTATGTGTTATATGAAACAACAACAACACCAACTTTGATGTATATAGCGCCTTATCATGTGCAGAACTGCACATCTATAATTCTATTGTTGTTAACTTGGTTTGGTTATACTTTAGCACAAGCTTACAAATATCAGCCATAACTTTGAAACTATCAATCAAAAAATAAAAAGTACACTAATGAGAGTGCTAGTCCAACTGTCTGCTTGTCTGTCCTTATGCCTGTACATTTAACTTAATTTTTTACATGAGCATACAGTAGATAGAGGTCACAGTTAGTGATAGGTAGCTCTAATTTATATTTTAAACCTGTGGCAAGGTATGAATGTCAGTCACGTATTGTTTTAAATTGATTGTCACCCACCCTGACCTCTGTTTACACAGTCAAACCCACATCACCAGCAAGTTTGTCTGTTTTGTATATTCCTGAAAGTGATTTGGCTTGTTATTACAAAACATGTATAACACTTCATTTCAAAATGATTTAGTTTTTACAAGGACATTTAAAAACCTCAAAAAATATCTATTTTAAAAATTCATTTTTATAATAATAATATTTTGCCATATGCAATACACACCTATTTCATAGATGTTATCATTAAAATGATCAAATATGCATTGTATTGGCATTTATGGGTCAATAACTATACAAAAGTCCATTGTCCCCACGTCCAACTCCTATACTAATTTATCAAAATAAATGCGTTTTTTGGAGTAACTCTGAAACATGGAAATATAATTTTAATAAAGAATGTTTTATTATATAAAAATGTTATATTTTAATAGTATTTTTTTTTAAATATAAAAATATATATTTTTAATAGTGTGCAAATTCCTGTCCCCAGTTTTATATGTCACTACCGTAACAAACAGTGTATTGCCCTCTAGTTCAAACGTACATTAGGCCATACCCCTTGATCAGGGGTGCACAACATACGGCCCACGGGACAGACACGGCCCGCTGACTGCTTTAATATGGCCCGACTTTTATATTACGAAGTTCTACATCAGCCTCCGCTCACTGGAAACAAGTAGCGTTCGAAAGAGAGAACCCACACGTGACACACACCCAGTCTACTAACAGTGAGTGGTAGACGCCTCAAAATGCCTTGCACCATGTTAGCCAATATAATTACAGTATAACTTGACAGACAGAGGTGATTAAAGTTTAGAAGTGCTTGGAATATACACAAGCCCAGCCCATTTGAGTGGAATTCTGTCATGTTAGCCAATAGTAATGCAGTACAGTAGACCGTGGAAAGCATGACGTAAGGTTCAGAAACAGGTGCCAGCTAGATGCTAAAACGGAAGACAGCGATTCACTTTTATGGTTGTTGCTCTGTGATTAATTTCAAGGTTCAATATTTTTATACTTTCATAAAATTACGGTAGGCTGCCTCCGTAGCGTCTGAAAACATGTCTGTGTCAAAGCCATGTACAAGTAAAAAAAGAAAAATTGATCTTGAACACAGAAAATTTAACCCAGAGTGGACAGAAAAATATTTTTTTTGCTGAATCCAAACCCAGTGTCTATACATGCCTCATTTGCCCTGAATGCGTCACAGTTGCCAAAGAATACAATATACGGCGCCATTATGAGACAAAACATCCCAAATACAAAGAATTGCTGGGAGAAGCATGAACAAAAAAACTGGAGTCTCTCAAAATACAACTACTGGGGCAGCAAGGTGTTTTTGAACGGAAAAAGAAGGAATCTGAAGCTGCTACAATAGCAAGTTTCAACGTCGCGCAGCGAATTGCAAAATCATCACATCCTTTTACAGATGGGGAATTTGTAAAAGACTGTCTGATGCAAATATGTGATGCTGTTTGCAAAGAAAATAAAGATTACTTTAAAAATGTTTGTCTTTCCAGAACGACTATGCAGCGACACATAGCAGACATGTCCGGAAATAGCTATGATCAGCTAAGCAAATGCAAAAATATTGTGTAATCCTCTGCTGCTCTGGAAAAAAGCAACGATGGCACTGATCCAGCCCAACTTTTAATTTTCGTTCATGGAGTGACAGAAACATTTGAAGTACACCAGGAGCTGGTATCTCTAGTTTCTCTGCATGGCAGAACCACTGGATCTGACATCTTTAATGCTTTTAAGAAAGCTGTTGAAGATTTAAACTTGCAGTGGGATAAATTGGTGGGGGTGACAACCGACAGTGCTCTGGCTATGGCTGGCAAGACTAACGGTTTTATAGGATGTTTAAAAAAGCACATCGGGGATCGAGCTGCGCTGCTGAAGCAGTATCACTGTATAATACACCAGGAGGCCTTGTGTGCAAAATACCTGAATTTTACAGAAATTATGGACTTTGTTGTATCCACAGTTAACTTTATTTGTTCGCGATCTTTGAATCACCGTGAATTTCAGTCTTTATTTGGCGAATAACAGAGCCACTTTCCTGACCTGATTTATCACACTGAAGTGGCTTAGCCGGAGCAATGTCCTAAAGAGGTTATTTTCACTGCGAAAAGAAATAAAACATTTTCTGCAAGAGAAAGGAAGAGAGACGTCTGTCATGGAAGAAATTGACTGGATTGCTGATCTGGCTTTTTTGACTGATATCACAGGACATTTAAATGACTTAAACCTAAGCTGTTCAGAAACCAGCTCAAGAAAGGGCAGCTGACACACTTTGAAACATGTCAACAAGCCTTTCCACGTGAAGAGACATATAACTGGAAACACCATGCAAGTGTCCTGAAAGAACTACATGGGGTGTTTGCCAGCAGATTTGAGCAATTCAAGAGCGAGCGAGCCTCTTTTGAACTCTTTGCGGATCCCTTCTCTGTTGATGCAGAAAGTGTACCTGACGATCTCCAGCTTGAAGTTATTGAACTGCAGTGTTCCACTGCACTGAAGAGCAAACACAGGGACCGGCCTCTCCTAGAATTCTACCGATCACTGGACCACAATCAGTTTCCTAACCTTAGCAGAGAAGCTTTGAAATTGCTGTCATTGTTTGGAAGTACTTATATCTCTGAACAGGTATTTTCCCTTATGAAGCTAAACAAGTCACACCTCAGAACAAGGCTGACAGATGATAACCTTGCTTAGAGTAGCCACCACTTCACTGGAGCCCAATATCCCTCAGCTGGTAACAGAGAAGAACTGCAACATCTCCCACTGATTAATTGGACTGCACCCCAGAGTGAATGTAAGTACTAAAAACTTAAGTTCATTGTGAAAAATTACCATAGCTTAAAAATGGTGTTAAATAATTATATCTCATATATATATATATATATATATATATATATATATATATATATATATATATATATATATATATATATATGGAAAAAGAATTGCACCTGCCTTTCCTAAATTAACTTTTAGTTTATCGTAAGTATGAATAAAGTAGAGCATGTCTAATGCTTTATTTAATGTTTTTATATTTTAGAGTAACAAAGAAAGAGAGAAGGAAAGGCAGTAGCAGACAAAATGTCACAAAGTAGTGCTGACATAGTTAGACGTTTCAGGGAAAAACTAAAACAAGATCCACAAAAATACCAAGAATACCTCAGGCAGGAAAGAGAAAGAAATGCTCGAAGAAAGAATGAGGGCAAACTCAAAAGTGTAAATGAAATGTCAAACAGGGAACAGCAAAGCCAACGCAAAAGGTGGAAGGTTAATCAAAAGAGACACAGACAAGCAGTAAAAAATAGGCAAGAAATTTTTGTTCAGCAACTACACCCCCAAGCAGACCAAGTGATAGTGACAGTGGCAGAGCTGGAAGTGCAGCACAGAGAAGTAGAGGCAGAAAGTATGTGAAAAGGGATAGGGCAAAGGCATACAAAACTATCAAAACATTGAAAGAAGACATTGAGATAAATAAAAAGAAGGCAGGCAAATACAAAAAACAAGTACAGAGATTAAAAGCGAAGCTGCAAATGGGAGTCTCCAAGGTCTAAAACAACAAGTGAATCATTGAAGATGTGGATGCTGAAGAAGATGAGGTTAAGGTGATGCATTGTGCTGGCAGGAACACTCTCTTTTGGCCACGTATCGAAGAAAAAATTTGGTATACTTCAGAAAATGTCATCACTTAGATTTTTGCACCTAAACAAGTGACACAACGCCATGTCCAAGTAGATCCAGTGGTATTTAAGGCAGTGTTTAAATCTAGGGCTATGAACAGTTACTTTTTAAGGATTTCTTCCCTCCAAAATGGATGAACACTTGATCTGAAAGCAGCAGAAATCTTAATTCATATTATGGGTAATTCAATGAAATCCATTTTCGATCCACACTATTACACTTGTTGTCAGATTTTAAAGAATAAAAAGCTACTTTTGTAAACATTCTTGAGAAGAACACAACAACAAATAATAATAATAATAATAATAATAATAATAATAATAATAATAATAATAATAATGTCTATGAAATAGATTTTGCTGCCTGCATTTGGCACAGAAATGTTTCTATTCAGTTTTATTTTTCTGCTACAAGTTAAAAGTTAAGGACATGAATTTGTAATAGCCTGAGCCTTTTTTGTTTGGTGGTTTGATTACTTTAAAGTTAGAAAGCAGTCACTTTTTATGATTGCATGTTCTGAAGTACAAACATTTACAAAAAAATGTTTTTCAGAAGCTGTGCAGTGTTATTTGTTTTTAAAAACTTCTTTAAATAATAAAGAAGTTTGTTATGTTTTTTTCACTGCTAATTTATTTTACATTAAAAAAATATACAAAACATCATGCAATTGCAAAAACTAAATTTATATTTAATTTTTTTTCTTTCTAAATATGAATTATTATTTTGTATTAATATGTATTATTATAATATTTAATCAATATGGTGTGTATTTTTATTTATACAAGATATTTTATTTGTGTTTCAGTAATGACAGATGCAAAACCCCAAAATATATAAAAATGCTAAAATTTCAGCTAGGCCAAGTAAAGTTCCATACAGATAAGCTCTTGAATTACTTGATTCAGATTGTTTCAATGAAAAAAAAAATAACATCAATTTAAAAAACATTTGGAACTCCAGTTTGTCCCATTCCCATAGAATGACCCATATATAATTCACGGGGTGGAGCTAGGCCACCTGTTGTAATGTTTAAGACATAATGTTAATAACAAATAGAACATATAAAAAGGGAGGTTCCGTCATTGAGGAGACCCGACAAACAGGAGGGGGTGCCATCGTCTTTGAGGTGACATGACATACAAAGAGGGGCACCGTCTTTGACGTTACCCGACAAATGAAGAGGCTCGCGAACCGAAAAGAAAACAAAGTTAGTAGATGTTAGAACATATAGAGCGGGGTGTTCCGCCTCTTCAAAAGCCCAACATTATAGAAGGCGGGTTCCGTCGCTGAGGAGACCCAACAAACAGGAGACAGGTCACCGTCTTTGAGGAGACCTGACAAACAAGAGGGGTTCCACTGCTTGGGGCCCTCACATAAATAGAGAGTTCGGTCGGTGGTCCCCTCTGACTCACGGAGAACCCTCGTCTATGAGGTAAATGAAGCGCCACTTAAAGGGTTGGAGAAAGAGGAATCACTAACCCCCCAAAGGATGGACCCCTGACTCCCCACTGAAGATGTTTGAGAAAAAAGGAGAACCGCCAATGCATATAGAAAAGAAGAAAAGAGAGAAAACATTTAACGCAAAAGGAAAGAAAAATGCTTAACATGACACAGGGGTTAGTAACTGTACCCTACTGACTGAAAAACACCCTTTCATTTTTATTTTATTTTTTAGGAGGAAACCTTTTGTGGCCCAGGTGGATAGATCGTCCCATCAATCTAGCAATAGATTGATGGGCAGATGCTATTTCGGCTGGTGAAGAACGAATGTAAGCTTCGACTGCTGATGAGGTTCAGCGTCCTATATTTTTTATTAGATGCTGGTTAATCTTTGCTCTTGCTGCTGAAGTGGCTGCCCCAATTCTGAATGAATACGGAGTGTAGAATTGTGGGGAAAGATCTGCTCTGGAAAACAAAGTGGAGAGCCGAGAACAAAACCAATGTCTTGAGACAACAGACCTGCTTGCATTGATGAATAGGGGATCGGAAGGAGATTTGGGTTTACGTTCTGTAATGTATTTCAGCATGGAAGCATATGGACATAGATGAGAGTTTTTTTTCCCAGTGGACCAGCTTGAATTGAAGAACAAAGGTTCAGACGATGAAATGACCTTGCGTTCTGCGATCGCCTTCAGTATGGAAGTGTAGGGGCACAGAGGAGGGTTGATTTTTGAAAGCTGGATACATTGTCCTTGCTGCAGCTGATCCGTTTTTGAAATTCGAAGGAATAGGATGAAATAGGAATCTTGAATGAGGTTCAGGTCACTACAGCGGATACCTAGAGTAGGAAAGCTGGAAATAGAAGGAACTATACATTTGGAGAATCTCAAAAACCAAAAAATATTGTTAGGCATATGATTCCATCGTTAAATCGTCAAATGGAGAAAAGCAGCCTTGGCGGAGAAAGTAATCAAGTTGCCTAGAATGACTATAGAGATAGCCAGGCGAGCAGGTGGAGCCGAAGAGCACTTGGAAATTCCTGGCAAGAGGAGATGAACAACTAGGATTCATAGTATAGTTGGAGAAGCGAAAGACATCAAACGAAATTGGTGTTGAATTCCTGACAAAATAGTAGCTGGTGCCAAATGTAAAGATTATTTTGCATGAACTATGAAAGCCATGATCCAATTCTGGTTAAATGGAGTAGGATTAATCCTGCTTTGGGAACAGCAAGTCAGTATGTGGTCTAGCCGGTGAAATAAGAGGGGTGATGGAAGTAGCAAGTGCTGCAGCCATGTATGCCTGCGCTGTATTGAGTAGTCTTCTGATAGATGGGTTCAGCTGAAAATTAGCTGGCTGAACTGGCATGTCACTGCTGAAGTTGGCAGAGCTGTAGGGACCAAACGATAATCTGGAAATCGCCATAGTAATTGCATAATAACAGGTGAACTAGAATGATAATATGAACTGAAGATTTGTTTTCGCACATGAAAAGTATTCATATCTTTGATGAAAGATGACCCCATATATGTGCTGCTGCAACTGTTGGGTATATTTGAAGAGCTGTGGATTTTAGATGCAGTAATAGGTTTTCTAGTGACAAAATAACCAAAAACTAGAAAACCATTAATTGTTAAAAAACCTCCAAATCTCTTAAATGAAATGTTCATAAATAAGGCCAGGTGGAGAGGTGCTGAAATGAAATCATCATAGAATATAGAACAGGTCGATCCAATGTTGACTGAGAACCAACCACATTTAATTGTCTTTTCTAGCTTCTGATGAAATATTAATGTAGGAATCCAAGTTTTTTGCTGTTGATGAAAGAGCAAGTAAATCGAAATATGAAATGTCCGACCTTGGGGAAAATGCGAATTACAAATTAAAATGGTCCAGCAAAGACAGCGTGCGTGTTTCTTGATCTGAAAGTTCTGAATAGGGTAACGAATATAGTTGAGTTTAGATATAGAGGGCTTACTTAAAACATCCAGTGCCAGTATGATTCCTAGAAATTGCAGAGGCTGAACAGATCGTTTCCATCACTAGATCTTGAGAGATTAAAGTATTTGAGAACGGTAAAAATGGCAAACAAGGACAGGTAGATGATGACACTTAAAGATCCCACGCAGATGAAGAAGAACAGCTGGAATGGAGTGTAGTGATGAAGGAATGGATATCACATTATACTGATGTTGTATTCCAGATAAGTAGACTTTGATAGTGAAAGAGTCTTTGGAAAGAACAATAAAAAGTGAGAATCCAATCTTGATTGAAAGGGGTTGAGGAAATCCATTTTAGGCCAGAAATTGTTGAGAAAAGTACTCTAGCCGGTGGTGTAGGATGATCAAGTTGAAGGGTGAGAGTAGATGCCATGTATCCTGGGCTGAATCCAGGAGATTACTAAGGAGAGATTTAATTGAAGATGTGATTGCGGAGCTTCCAGAGGCATTGGATGAGCTGCAGAATTTATGAAGGAATCTGGATATCTGTATCTGAGCTAATTCACTGGCCATGTTATTATGAGTACCGGGAAAGTGGTGTCTTGAATAAAAAGGATTGGAACCTGAAATCCATATTAGACGATAGAGAAGTTGCATGACCAGTGACAAAGAGGACTGGTCAAGAGGGCTGAAGAGAGATAAATTATACAAATGTTGGGGCAGATTGATACAATGTGTGCGGTGGATCGAAGATGTAGATTTGCTGCAAAACCTATTGAACTGATCGGGAACAGTATATGAACGCATTATCCATCGTGAGGTAAGAGGATGCTTTCTATTATATTATAGTTCTTCAATGTCTGCTGGCAGCTCCACACATTAATTATTAGCCTTTTAAAGTAAACATTTCAAACCAAGCTCCAGGTAATAAATATTTGATGGAAAATACAGGGCTTTCTTACACAAGTATATAGATACTAGCTTAAACACACAATTTGTGGTGTTATACTACCCTCTAGTGGTTACAATTACTACTACTATTTATTTCTTAGCAGACGCCCTTATTCAGGGCGACTTACAATTGTTACAAGATATCACATTATTTTTACATACAATTACCCATTTATACAGTTTTTTTTTTTTTTTTTTTTTTTTTTTTACGGGAGCAATCTAGGTAAAGTACCTTGCTCAAGGGTACAGCAGTAGTGTCCTCCACTGGGGACTGAACCCACAACCCTCCGGTCAAGAGTCCAGAGCCCTAACCACTACTCCACATGCACGAGTCCGCTTTATTTGAGCAAGAGGGTAAACCAAGAATGCGTTGTAAAACACAAAACCAAGACAATTTCGCCATGAGGAACACTTTTTTCTTCCCCCAAACAAGCTGGGGATCCAGACTTGAATGAGAATTGAATCAAATCAATGTCCTACCCATTATGATTTTGTGTCTCAATTACTGAAAGAAAGTTGCAATAGATCGCTGCAGCTGGGAGATTGTATGGAACTACTGCAACGTGATGACTGAGAGATCTATTGCCGATATGGGCGTGGAGAGACAAGGCTGCATTGGCATCTGCAATGGTGAGAAAGTAAACAGCATTGGTAATGCTGATAATGAGTGAATCCAGGCGATTGTGCACCGAAGGGCATCGTTGAGAGCTGAATTAAAGCTTGCTGTTTTTTGATATTATAAAAGGGGTTAAAGATCATCTGCACTACTGGATCTTGTAATGCAGACTGAGAGTAAAATGTTGGCGGCTTGAACCAGCTGGGGGAGCGGCACTGCTGCTGCTTGAGTACTGGATTGCAACCGGAAAGAAAATACCTTTTATGAACAGAGCTTTCAGGATTCTGTGAACAAGTCAATCTTTACAAAGATGCGCTGGAAATGCATACCAAGGAAGATTTCTCTAGCAGTCAGAATACTAGATACAGTTGCTGCATGATCGAGTACTGTACCTCTGCGGCTGATAATATGGAAGGTCGGCGTTGTGCGGAGTCAGGCTTCAAGAAATTAATCTATTCAGTCTTGAACAAAGAAGACTATGCGGCGATCTGACACCCTGGGATTCTTCAAGAAGCTGCTTGATGAGATTCTGGGATCACTAAGCTACTAACAACCAAACAAGCAAGATGGGCCAAATGGCCTCCTCTCATTTCTAAACTTTCTTATGTTCTTATGACAAAAGTATTTGGGCAATCAACATATTTCATATGAAACCCATTCGTGCTAATTATTGACAATTATCATGACTGAAAACCAACATCTGATGATAAATACATAATCATCAAGTGCTGAAAAATAAATGGGAAATTAGTGATTCAAAAAAGCGACAAAAGTGGTTAAAACTAAGGAGTACCGCAACAATCTCAAAATGGCAGTGATACAACTAAACAAAAAAGGAGAAACGACCAGAAAAATAGTAGAAAAACTCGGTTTACCAAAAACCACTGTGTGGGCTATTATTGAAAAACACAGGAGAACAGGAACTACTGCAACTAGCTCCAGGTGTGGAAGACCAAGAAAGATTTCTGCAAAATCTGGAATAAGAATCGTTTGAGCAGCCCGGCAAAATCCTCGGATTACTGCAAAAAGATTTGACACAAGAATTGATAGAAGATGTTCAAGAAATTCACGAGCGAACAATTCAATGATACCTTATCAAGATGAATGTCCATGGGCGAAAACCAAGATGCAAACCATTGTTAAAAACAATACATAAAAGAAAGTGATTGGAGTTTTCTATTGAATACTTGATGAAGCCTGATGAATTCTTCAACCAAATTTTATGGTCAGACGAATCCAAAATATAACTTTTTTCACCAAGAAAGCAACAATATGTTTGGAGGAAGAGAGGAGAAGAATTTAAAGAAAAGTTAGTCATGCGCAGTGTTAAACATGGTGGAGGTTGTGTGATGGCATGGACTTGTTTTTCTTCCTCAGGCACTGGGGACCTTTGTATTGTAGAAGGATCAATGAATGCTGCAAATTATCAAGACATTTTACACTCTCATTTGTTACCCAGTGCTAGAAAGCTTATTGGATGGAAGTTTGTATTACAGCAGAATAATGACCCTAAGCATTCTGCAAAGTCCACAAAGGAATTTCTGAGAAAAGGAAGATTACAGTTCAGTTATGGATTGGCCATCTCAGTCCCCAGACTTGAATCCCATCAAGATATACACTTGAAGGCTGCTGTTGCAAAAAGAAGTCGATTGCAGAACTGAAAACTGTGTGTGTTGAAGAATGGGCACAAATATCTCCGGAAAGATGCCAGGAACCGGTTTCAAAATACAAAAAAAGACTGCAAGCTGTAAAGGAAACAAAGGGTGGGCACACAAAATACTAATGTAAGGGTGCCCAAATACTTTTGTCAAAGTATGAAATTAGTTTTTGCATGTTATTTTTCATTTTATGCATGTTATGTAATACTTTGTTGTTTTATTATAAAGCTGAATCTATGCATGTGTTGTACAGCAGTGCATGCATCACTTATCAATGTATAAATTGATAAGTGTGGAGTAGTGGTTAGGGCTCTGGAATCTTGACCGGAGGGTTATGGGTTCAATCCCAGGTGGGGGGACACTGTTGCTGTACCCTTGAGCAAGGTACTTTACCTAGATTGCTCCAGTAAAAACCCAACTGTATAAATGGGTAATTGTATGTAAAAAATAATGTGTACAAAAAATAATGTAATTGTAAAAATAATGTGATATCTTGTAACAATTGTAAGTCGCCCTGGCTAAGGGCATCTGCTAATAAATATTTTAATAGAAAGCACTTTCTTTGTGGTTTTTCTCTTTTTTTTTTTTAACAGCCCAAATACTTTTGTCTGCGACTGTATATATAATTCTAATTTATGTTACAGTACACTAAGGTTTAGACCTCAAATTGACTGTTAGGCCTTAGTGGTTCATTCTTGAGTTCTAGCTTTTACAACCTTATTTTCACTAGAGGGGACATGACTAAGTGATCAAGTATGACATGTTACTTTTAACTGAGTAAAATGGTTCTAGAAACCAGCCCAGTAGACATTTTTTGTTTCTACTCTAAACTATAAAACCTGATACTAGATTTTGTATCTGCTTACATTATCAATCACAGAGGTCTTAAAGAGCATTTTAGGAATGGAGAACACAACATCGTGTGCTTATATTTTAACTGCGATTACTCTTTTTTACCGGCAGATTAAGGATTTAAAATATTACGAGATGCAATAATCTATAGGGCCACCATTTGGGAAAGGAAAATACTTGTCAGCAATGCCATGATGCCCGTGTCCTTGTAGCATTTTCTAATGTGAAAAAAAATTGTAAATAATGGATACATAAGAAATATAACACAAATTATATTTTACACATATTTGTGATAGGAATATAATATAAAACTGAACTAAATATATATGTTGATGTATTTTAGATATAATTTGGTTAAGTAATTTATATACAAAATAATTTATATATTTTCATGAATTATAGCATTATCTGATTATATGGCCACAATTTGTCATTAAGATAATAAGAAAACAAAGCAGATTTTAAATAAAATAAGAAAAGAAGGGTTGTCATAAAAATGTCAAATGAAAAAAAACAAACAGATAAAGCAAAGAAAAATGATCTCATAAAATGGTACGGTATCAGCTGAATTGCATTAAATGGGAAGTTGCACCAAATAATGTATAATGTGATCACAGTTTTTGTTTATGACCTAGTCAACTACCATTTCCTTGTCCCTCATTTTCAGTGTACAGATTCCCTAAAGGTTAATGGAATTTTAAGAGAGACTCACAGTGGGCAGATTTTATGAAAGATATACAGTGGGGTGCTGACAGGAGTGTTTTGTTTGTTTTTTGTTTTGTTAAGAATGACAGTGAATCCAGTTGGTCCTTGCAGCAAGCATTAAATGTGGGCCTGTCATTGCTGGCTTGAAGGAAATCTTTTGGGGTTGCTAGGCAACCTTAGCCACGTTTCAAAGCCTTTGGTTAAAGAGTGAACCCTGGATTTGTTTCTGCTCAAGGCTTGAACAGAAGATTTCGTTTTTTTAAATTAAATAATACAAAATTGAAGAGGACCATATGTTTTTCCAGTGGGAAGCAAAAACAGAGATTGCTGATAATGAGAAGTACAGATCTACTGTTATTAGACATTGAGAATAAACAAAAGCTTCGAACAGCTTGTAACACAATTAAGGAAAGAGATCAGAAATCAGAAGTGACAGATCCCAGCAAACCCCCAAAGTGAAACAAAGATATATTATGGTTTGTGAGTAAAAAGAAATAATTGGGCCAACTGTCATTTCTAATATACACTATATAGCAACAAGTATGGATTTGTATCCTTGTACTCATCTCAGCTCGGCCCTTTTTACGAGTGATGTTCGTGATCTATCTGTGTTGCAGTCACTTAATGTACTTGCCTTACACCTGAATGTCCATAACTCACAAGTGAAATGAGTTTAGCCATTCTTCGTAGACAGATGTCTATACAAAGACCACTGTCATCTCTGAATAACAAGAGGTCATCTAGGCCAGGGTTCATTGGCCTTCTCCTCAAACTGTGTTTCAAGCTTTCAAGCATTCATACTGTAAAACCTTCAACTTGACAGGCTTCTTGTGCAACACTATATATATCAAGAGATTGTATTTTGGCATGGCTCAGTGATTTTGGTCACAAGAGCCCCTTTCACACAGACACGTTATTACGGCTCAAAGCCAGCACTGAAGCAGCTGTGTTAATACTAGCACAGAGTGGAAATACTTTGTGACAGCTCTGAACTACCTCACAAGGCAGGTCAGGGACGGAACAGACCTGTCTTAACTGCCTATGTGAAGAGCTATGCCGGCACTGAAGAGCTATAGTGGGCGTGGATTAAAAGGCAACATCCCACGAGCTACATATAGAGGATACCATAAAATGCAATACAATGTGAAACCAACAGTGTGCCTGAAGCTCCTGCAATTTGGCACTTAGCAGGTTGTTATATTAGCAGTGCATAGGGAGTAGAGCAGGATGAATTTTTGCAGTGTGCGTGAAAAAAAAAAAATTCAAATATAAGTACTGAACCTAAAAGTCTTTGTTACCTCATATTCTAATGGATGACTGCCAACTACATGATGGGGAGCCAGCTGTTTCTCACAGGTCTCCTTGAGGCTCAGTTGCTGAAACAAACATGCAGATTGAATATGACAGATGAGCACACCGATGGAATGTGTCTGTAAGTGTTGTACACACAGCCCAAGGAGTCTGGCACTTCCATACATTTGACAGTGAAGTTCAGGGTTTGTTGACAGGAGCTCCTAGGTTTTTAATATAATAATAATATATTTATATAGCACCTTTCCTAATGGACCACCATCACAAAGCACTTCACAGAGGTAGGCTGTGAACTGTGCATTCTATGCAGAGTAACTTACAATAGGACATTGATTTAACATCTCATCCACAGGATGGAGCACAAGGAGGTTAAATGACTGGCTCAGGGTCACACAGTGAGTCAGTCAGTGGCAGAGGTGGGATTTGAACTGCTGACCTTCTGGTTACAAGCCCTGGACTTTAACCACTGGACCACACTGCCTCACTCACTCACCCAAGTAAAAAATTTGGTTTAATTAAAAAAGAACTCATTGAAGATTGACTATATATTCCAAAAAAAAGCCTTTCTGCTTAAACTGCAGTGGCTACAGCGTATGTACTGCTGACACACTGGAAGGTTTTCATTCAGTTTGACCATTCACTCCACTAGATGGCTAATGCGTGTGACGTGATTTTCTTCTCACAAGCTATTTATCAATTTAATTTTGCTTTTGAACACCTATGATGCCTAAAACACTTTTTTTTGGAACAAGTCGTTGCTTCCTTGGATGTTCTGTTTTATCAGTGTCATTTCAAATAAAAATGACAGCACATTAACTACCTGTGATTCACAGATTGTGGATAGGGAAGCAAATGTGTGAATTATACTACCTGATTCAAAAGTTTTGCTGTCTCTCTCTCTTCAAGGGCAAGCTGTTAAGGCTCTAATTCAGAAGCGGACTCACTCTTCTGATTTTAATGACATTCTTTGTGCTTTTAAACAAACAAAAAAAATACATTAATTAAAACATTTAAAAACAGTTGTGAAGAGATATAATATGCTATGCAGCATGCACACAAGTTAAAGGATTAGCCAAAAAATAAGATATACACGATTGATTTTTAAAGATTGCGATTTAACTCTGAAAAAAAACCACACACACACGCACACGCGCACACACGTGCACACACACACGCACACGCACACACGCACGCACACACACACACACACACAGAACACACACACACACACACTCTCTCTCTCGTTCCCCCATTAATGTTAACAGAGAGGTGCATTAAAAAAAAAAAGATTTAAAAAATAGTGAATAAAATAGTAGAACCCGATTAATGAATGACTTACGATTCCTAACAAACATTGGACATGTAACATACATTAGAACATTAGAAAAGGTCAACACTGTGAGCAGTAATGCCAGGATTAAAAATATTAAACTAAAACATCAAAGCATATGCCACCTCATCCACATTGTGGGGTTAGGGTTAAACTTTTCAAAGTGTCATACTGTAGTTAGGTGCAAGGAGGAGGAGGCTGGGAGTGAATCGGTGAGTATATAATCATGCTTTTCACCTCATCACTCCTGCGTCACCTGACACTGCCTGTTACACCAACACCGCTTTTAACTCATTTAAAGTTTGTGATGGATTAAATACAGTTTTATTTACAAGAAGACATTGACAACAACCTAACACAGTTTCATGGATAACCAACTTTATTGAATCCATCAAAACAGTCTTTGTAATAGTTCCCCAAGATTTATCAAATAAATGACATCATGAATTATTACATGAGCTCAAAAACATTTAGAAAGAAAGAAAGAAAGAAAGAAAGAAAGAAAGAAAGCCTATGTTGCAGTCATTTTTGCAGGCTTACAATAGTTTTCTCAAGACTGTACTGCATTTACCGTGCTTTTCCAAGGCTAATTGGTTTTTACCATGCTTTACTACAGTTCCCAGGGATTCATTTTGCTTGTCTGTGCTGAACCATGACTTTTTCTTTGCTAAATTCTGTTTTCTCGTATCTTTACGTTAGTGGATGTAGAGCCCAGGATTCTCTATGAAATCTGACATTTTCTTAGCCATGATGTCCAGCTCGATGGTGTTGGTGTATTTTAGCAGGTTGTAGCCCCTCACAAAGAAGTGCCTCAGGTACCTCTGGCTCACACACTTGTGAAGCTTCTTAACAAGCCGCAGGAAACTCTTTTTAAACTTCAGCCAGTCTTTGCTACCGGGGTATTTTTCACAAGTCCACACCAGCAGTGTCTGAAAAAAAGAAATGCAAAACAAAAAAAAAAACACTGATGTTGCATTGATGTAAACCTGGGCTGGTTTTCTTATATATACAATATGACAACCGTTTAAAGCAACTTGACTTATCCATTGACAGAGAAGGGTCTAGTCTCTGAGAAAATTACATTTTCCACTTTGATTAAAGCTTGACAATTATTTTTTTAAATATATATGTATGCATACATATAATATATTATTATTTTGGATTATTAATTAATTTTGTATTCCTGTTACTGTATTATTATTTATTTCTTAGCAGACGCCCTTATCCAGGGCGACTTACAATTGTTACACGATATCACATTATTTTTACATACAATTACCCATTTATACAGTTGGGTTTTTACTGGAGCAATCTAGGTAAAGTACCTTGCTCAAGGGTACAGCAGCAGTGTCCCCCATCTGGGATTGAACCCACAACCCTCCGGTCAAGAGTCCAGAGCCCTAACCACTACTCCACACTGCTGCTAATATGGCTGTATTACGTTTTAGAGCTCCCACTATTTGTTTGTATCTATTTGTTCATGTTTTTATTTTCTGGAAAACAAAAAACAATTGTTCAAAAAAAAAAAAAAAAAAGCTTGACAATTTGAGGATTTTTTTTTATTTGCAGGCGATCTCTCTGTCTATGTGCACAATATTAATGTTTTTAAATACATTTTATATATACATGATTTAAACTATATTTGACAAGACATCAAAAACTTCTAAAAAGAGTCACTGTGACACATGAAATGTGTCTGAAAATACAAAATTCTGTAAGTAATGACATCTAGTAGTGTCAGATCTTCTTTTATTGTATTTCAGTTATATTTAACATATTTTGTATTTATTTAAATCATTTTGTAACCCATGGGGGACCAAGTTAGTTACCAGGACCACTGCCTCTAAATTGAACTAATTAACACAAATCAGCCATTCACACGATGTAAGTGGAAACTTCATACAGGTATGACCGAAAGCTTGAACTTACTGGTGAGGTTACAGCTTTCGATGGAGGTCTCCAGTAGTTCTTTGAAGAGGTTCCCTACTTTGGCCGGGACGATGTCCCCCTCAATGGCCACACTGGAGTTGTGCCACTCCTGGTCAGCTGGTGGTGAAGCTCTCCAACTCCAGCCACTGGTGCAGCTTCTCTGGCTCGCGCACAAGGGAGAGCAGCTTGGAGCCACTCAAGGTGTAGTAGCGCCACTGCCTTGCTCTGCGCTCCTTGTACCCTGAGAGGTCCCTAACAGGGACAGAGACCAGGAACAACGTGGGGGTAAGAACCTGAGAAACAAAACAGAACAAAATGCTACTATATCTTATCGTTTAACTCTTTTACCAGAGGAATTATCTATTTTGTATACATTCAATGTGCCCACTAGCTAAGGGGAAGTATCTGTTTGCAATTTTGCACATTAGTGTTAAAATCCATAAATTAATTACATTAGAATAGAAATAAATGAACCACTGTTGCTTATGTATACCGTAGAACTCAACACAACTTATACAGGTCTAGACAAGATGAAGCCACTAAAATCTCCAAACCTCCAGGCAGCAAGATAACTCAAAGCAGCAGACAACTGCTGGGCTATGGATGGACAAATAAGTACAAGATGGTGGGGAGTTAAGCGGTTGAAGGGGAAGCAGAATGTCTGCTTTTACATTTGGAAATGTGTAGTCCTTTGTAAACACAGGCAGTAGGTAGGTGGGGTTACAGAGATGTTAAATTCCTATGTACCTGGACTGAACGCATCTTTTCCTCTCAGAAGAGCTGACCATTTGCTGACCAAAGCTGGCTGATCCTGACAGAAATAGTGAATGAAAGTATCATACAATTAGACATTAGAGCTTGAATTCAAATCAAATCGAGAAACGTTATGAGGTAGCATCATCTTGAGCCCATTTTCATTTAACACTTGAGAAGGTTTATGGTTTATATATGACAGCATAGATGTACTTTTACAAAGACATAAGCAATAGTTTTACCAGAACATTAGAAAAGTTACTATCTGGTGCCACCTAGCTGTAGATTTGCACATACATGTATCTAACACTGACCAATACCCCCTGTACATTAAAAGAAATATAATGCTACTGTGATTGGTAAGATTGGAGCCTTGAAATAAAATATATTACTGGTTTGCTGGTGCACTTCTAGGATTAAACTAACATTATTTTGCACTATAAATCCAATCAGGTTGAAAATTAGCCATTTTATATACCTATATATCCCCCTGGATTAAAATCCTAAACAAATACCACATTACTGTACTGTATAAATAACCCTGTTAGAGAAGGCTGTAGACACCAGATTATCGTGTATTCTGCACTATTCCAGATACATCCAGTTCTACCTCAGTGTTTTTTGTTTTTTTAAACTTCAGTTTATACCAGGGGTTATCAACCTTTTTTGAATCATACCACATTTTAGCATTTGTTTTTTAAAATTGCTATAATTACCACCCCTTCCCTTCCCCTCTCCCCCTCTCTGATAGAGAATCACTGGTTTAAACTGTACATTATTTTTGGACTCCCTACCTGTGTTGAGTTCACACTTCTCCCAAAACAGTACTGGGTCAGTATTGAGACACAGAGCAGTGTACATACATGTACTATTATTATTATTATTATTATTATTATTATTATTATGATTATTATTATTATTAACACATTAGGGACATGTGACTATTTACTTACTTTGACGTTATCATTGTGGATTCCTGAGTTGGAGATTGACTGAAACCTCCCGTCCTTTCTGCTGACTTCTGCAGTCAGGGCCTGGATGACTTTCTGTACCTCCTCCACGGTTTTCAAAACCTGCCGGTGTCGGAGATGCACCTACACACAGGCAGCAGACGATTTGCCTCATCCTCTAACATCGCTCTAGCACATTAATCATGAACACTACACTCATGGTCATAAATATCTTCATCAACAAAATTGCAATCAATTTGGAGAATTTTTTTAAATTTTAAAATCAAAACAAAGAGAATTAAATGTCTGTACACGATTGTGCGGTAAATGCATGTGCAGTCTGCTTCCAACCATTTCCATTTAACATTTGCTATTTTTCATGGCCTATTAATTGAGCTAACAATGCCTTTTGTGGGTTTTCTGTTTTAGCTGGTCTGAACTGGCATTGTTGTGAGCTACATCATACATCAATGGTGTTAATAACATACTCTATATACAGGGACACATGATGTGACCCCAAGCAGAAATACATCTTTATTAAGACATAGTGAGTGTACAGTAGGTTGTTGCCTCAGCATTACATTTAAAGTCCTACTCACATACAAATTACCTTTAAACACACTTTATATTTCTTTCTTTTTGAATTACAAAAAGCTTTCAAACATTTTTATTAAACGCACAATGTAAAGAAAAAAATGAGGTCAATTGACTTTTTTTATTGTGCCATTTTGTAATGTCTACACTTTATTTTGTCTGGTCATGTCCACGGGCCCTGCTGGAGAGCACACCGTGACCTTTACATCTTATACTCTATCCATACTACCGAAATCATGTAGAATCATCACACATTGCAACCACATGATTGCCATTCACTTCATTTACAGTCCTGATTTCCACCTGGGTCCTATATTCCTGCACGCATATTGCTGCATGATGAATACTTGCATCAAACTCAGTCATACAATTTAGAAAAAGAAGAAAAAAAAAACAAACCTTAGTCTCTTGGCCAAGTTTAATGTCTTATATGTTATAGTGTTATGTGGCCTGTCATTGAAATAATGATAATAAAATAAACCTCTTTTGGTGAGTTTTAAGAGGTCATGGTTCATTGGGAATTTCTTAAGCTTGAAGAAATTCTTAAATGATAATGATATTAGTGTTATTAATGTTAATATACCCAATGGCATAATACCCCATGTTATAAAAATATATATTTACTGTTTTTTGTTGTTGTATATCTTACAAAAATGTTCTTATAACCATTTTGATCTTAAAACATGAAAAATTATATGAATTTTGAAGCTCACACTGAACTAAACAATTAGGTTACTAAAGACTGTTGTCAAGAGACTCAATATACAGGAATCCATCAGCATTTGGCACATTAATACAATGTGACTAATTCAATATCATTGACTCCCAAATAGTGGAAATGTTTCTAATTTGGTTTTCAGACTCACTGAATCGATTACAGCTCCCCTAATGAATGGAAAAGGGTAACAAGGATGGAATTACAAGGAAACAGCACTTGTATTATTATGGTTTGAAAGGCTTTAAAATCGTCGTATACATGGGGAAATGCAAAATGTAACTTACTATTCAAATCGTAATTGTGGAAAATACATCCAGGAAAAGCTGGGTTAACATAGTGCTTGTGTTTACTTTATTTTAAACAAAATGCATTTGTGCAGCTTGCTCAGTCACTTAGAGATTGTTGGCTTGAAAACACATACTTGCTTTAAAATCTGCCTCACCTCTGTCTGCATACATTTGTTGGTAGTTGCTTTGCCTTCGCCCAGGACCAGTCCTAGTGCTTCATCAAAATCTCATCATCTTCAGATTTGCGTCTGATACATCTGTTTTACTGCTGTGCTGTCTTTTGCCTACTTTGCAATTTGTTGGATATTTATCTTGGCCTTTTTTAATATCGCTGACAATTTCCTGATAGCGTATTCCCATTGCTGAGTATGATACTGCTGTCAAGTTTAAAAAAATATTTTTAATGTTTTTTTTTTTTTCATTGAAAGTGTAACATGTTTGCATTTATCAATACTTACCATTTCAGTAGGTTAACGTTTGTTTTTCAAACTGGATTCTGGTTGCATTGTAGGCATGGTTGAGTGATTGCATACGTACAGCTAAAAGGAGGTGTTAGGTTGACTGGGCCTTTTCTTATGTACATTACTTGATTGTATACTTGCCCATATTACAAGAACTAACCCAGGAAAGTATTACCAGCTGGACCATGTAAAACCTTCTTGTTTCTCTTAAGTTTTGTCTTTTCTTGCACTATTAAACTGGGTTCAGTACAGTGCGAAGTTGTATTTTTATTACCAAAAATAAATGCCTCAATTTCATGCATGGCTTGTACTACACAGAATCTTATTACACGGTTATGTTTAAAAATATGTTATGGCATGACCAATAAAACACAGCAAATAATATGAAAAAGATGTTTATTGCACTAAAGGGAATGCACATGCAACTTGACTGTATGTTACATGCAAGTATTTTATTCAAAAGTTTTCTCACTCTCTTCAAGGAAAGCAAAAGACACATTGATCAGAAGTTAGACATAAGCAGTAATAGAGGCACATGGACAGGTCAAATGTCAACACAAATACAGGTTAACAGATTCCGTAAAAACGAACGTGAATCAACACCTTATAATCAATATGAAGAACAGCACAAAATTGTACGAAACAAATATATGGTTACTCCTAGCTGCCTTAGATCCAAAGATATTTCAAACCTAAGTTTTTTGCCAAGACGTGAGAAACAGGGAACTGAAGTGCACATCAGTTAGGACAACAGAATGCAGAATTACAAATAAAGAAGTTTCCAGTGACAGCATGTAGCTGTCAACATACAACATATAATAATGTTTCCACAACCATATTTTGGAACTTTAAAAAGGTAATGATGCCCCTTTAAGTACAATTCAATGTATTTTTTAGGACAATCAGACATGCTCTGCACTCAATAACTGCACAACAAGGAATGAAATGCCAAGCTATTGAACATTTTGAATGTGTTATATTAAAAAAAAATATATAAAAAAAAAAAAGAAGATTTGTGATTTTTACAGTTGACGGTTTTAAATGTTTAAATATAGGTTATTACTTCATATCACTTCAGTAAAACTAACATCTGATTCAAATATTTAAGTAATTTAGAAAACATTGCTGTGGTGACAACTTTGAGAGCGAATGTTATAAATAATCAAATCAAGATTTTCTTTCTTGATCTAGTTCACTTGAGCAAGCACTAAAATTATAGAAAATACCTTAAAAGTGCTTTTCATTCAAGAACTGTGTAGACAAACCTTTATCATATGAGATGAGCACTGAAACACATGGATGCTTTGGAGCAGGCAGAGGTTGCTCAGGTATATACCAAATCCCTTTCACTGGCAGGGCCAGTGCTAAGCAATTTGGCACCCTTATATCAGTCAAGTAATGATTATTTTATTTATTTTTAAAAATCAACAGGTTTTTGATTCAGCTTGTATTGTGCAATCTCTCGGTGTGCTGGTTTCTGTTTTGAAAAATTGTAGGGACCGTGTACAGATTTTAAAATTGGATTTCCCACAGTATATGGGATTTTGAAATGACTGTTTCATAACTTCAATAACATCATCATTTTAAACTGTATCGTGAAACTAAATGTACAGGTTGAAAATTAATGGTTTTGGCAAACAACTTTCCTTTGATATTGCAAATTAGCTTTTTCGTGCTTAAGAACACAACTCTATAGGGACTTATCCAACCATTTTTAAACGGTAGTTTGTGGGGCAGACCGAAAAGATAGCTTCTTAACTTGCGTAGCACACATTATGGATCACAATTTAACATGAATCTGTGCCATCAAATGATCTAAACACACTCCCAATGTACCGTACGTTTTGAAAATTAAAACTTGTACAAAAACTTAGCAGAAAGGGCTGCAGGGCAACACAGACGTTGTCATGCCAACTACTAGTACTACCTTCCCCAATACTGTCAGTCTAATTACACACACTATAATTAAACTAACTGCATGCTTTTAGAATATATGCACATATATTCCCAATGCATACCTTTTTTTTCTTTTTTCTTAAGGGTAAGCATGTAGGCTATTATTAAACAGGAAGGCAGCAAACAGCATTTGTATGTGCAGCAAATACACAAACACGAAATACTGTACTTCACAAGTTTATTATTATTATTATTATTATTATTATTATTATTATTATTAATACATTTCTCAGTTGTAACTGAGATGCACGAATCGCTTATCACGGATCAATTGAATAACCCGACACATCTGTTAATGGATTGGTGATGATGGGAGTCTGTAAACCTGAACTGTCTCAGCCTGTCCCAGTGCCAAAATAGTGTCTTCAGAAGAAAAGTGTCTCACCGGTGACACAGAGCCATCTGGTCACCCCGTAATTATGACATATGGGTAAGTAGGAAGATTTGAATCTGATGACAGTAGCTTAGCTAGTCAGTTTAAAAATTAATTAATTAATTAATCGATCATTTTTACTAAATTCAACTCATGTCTGGGTCGGGTTCCATTTAACTAGTAGCCTACAGTATTAAATGTCTTTACAGGTTAGTAATATTGCCAGTGTCATGTGATAGGTAACATTCAGATTATTTTTAATTTTTATTGACTGGTTCGGGACTTCAGAGGTCGTTATTGAACACATTTTATTAGCATTGGTATTTACTGTTAAAATACCGTAAACTCACATACGTCTAAATTATTAACTTACCAAATTCTTGGAAGTTAGTCAGTCATAATGCTATTTTCTCTATAGAATGGCATAATAAATATAATTAACTCAGTTTACTATTGATCACTCCATACCATGCGAAAGAGCGTGTTTGGATCGAATTCTTTAGTGTGATGCCAGTTACTGTGGTACTAAACATCACGGGAGCGGTGTTTCGCACATAATGCAGATTTCTTGCTTTCATTTTTAGTTTTTTTGTCAGCCTAGGCTGCCTAGTTTGCCTAGGCCTTCCTCTGGGGATTGCTTATGAATAAAATTTCCTAAGTAGTAAAATTATATTAAAAAGATAAATACATATACAGTACAAAAATTTATTTTCCATCAAGAGAGTTTGAGTTTGTTCTTACAATAACTCCAAATATGGTTTAGTATTGTTTTGACCCTTAGGATACAAACAACCCCTTGATGTATTATTGCCATATACACTGCCCTGACAATGTATCTGAAACCATGCATTCAAGGCAGTCAACAACATGCTTCCAATAATGTTTATCCTGATGGTCTGGGTTATCCACCAAACAAATGCCTTAATGTTTCAACTGCAGTACATCAAACCATTTGATCAACGTCAACATTCATTGTATGTTACTCAAAGGAATAATTCTGAAATTAATTGAGGGTGTAGATACTTTGGCTATCACTGTATATAATTAAAACCTCTGCTTAAATCAAGTCTACAAGGCAGCTCGATAGAACATTCAGTATATCCCAAAGGAGGAATTTGGAAAGAAATCACCAGAATGCCAATTTGAGGTGTGAGAGCAGTGTATATGGAAATGCAGCTTAGTTAATACATTTTTATATCTATACAATATCCACTTGTAATTATTAACATTATCCTTGTCAATATTTGTAAAGCGCATGATCTCTAAATTAATTGCACAAAAATACATTCAAGTTTGTCTGGTGCAGAAACTTCAAGCACTGATGAACCACACGGTGCAGAATAACATCTGTGCTACAGTCTAGATTTTTTGATAGGAGTTTTTTTACAATATAGTTCAGGACAGGATTGCGATAAAAACTACGTCGATTAACGCTGATATGAGGAGTCTATTAGCAATCTATAAAAATAAACAAATAAAATGATCCTGACAGATGTATTTGACAGCACCTTAAAGTTTTACATTGTCGTTTTACACATACCAGATTGATACCGGTTCAATTGTCTTTCTATACAGCAGCTTACGTTTTATCCTACAGTTTGAAGACTTTCATAATATTGTTTTAAACCAACGCCATTGCAGCCCATGGAAGCAGGAGTCCTGTGTCTTTCTGTGTTGTAAAATTCTAAAGAGGAAATTGGATACTAATCCATAGATCTTTAGAATTTATAACTGTGGACAGAGGATTATGTGTCAGTATTTATTTTCACTGCCCCCTTTGAGTTTCTTGTCTCAAAAGACCAGGGCTGTATTTGATCTGTAGTGCTTGTTAATGTAGAATTCCAGTTAAATTGCTCACAAGATCATTTGAGTTTGTTCATTCACGTCCAAGTATTCTTCCTCGTCAGTCTCTCCAGGGCTTTCTGTTACCTGAAAACAAACCACACAAATACTTTTTGTCAGTGCCAGTAAAGAGTATGGGGACAATGACAGTAAGTAATGGGGTTATGTTTCCTCACAAATTCTACACACCTTAAAAATAATGAAACTCCTTCCACAGGAACAAGATTGTCTCTGCAAATTACAGATTAAATTACATTCAAAACTCCCAGATAAGTAGGTAAAATGCCAAAAAAAAAAAAAAATCTGAATTAATTCTTAGGAGCAGGTGTCGTCTGTTGGATGTCACTTGTTTGTTTTGTTGCTAAACTGATTATTTAAATCAATACAAAAGCAGAAGCTGGCACAGAGGGGGACTTTAGTATACTGCGGCAATCCAATTTTGCATAAGGATCAGTAGGGTGTGTTTGTCAGTCTAATGCATGATCAGTTAATCTGTAGCACCAGAACTAACTACGTGGCAACACTGAGAACAACCCCCTGATACTAGAAACCTGTAGCAGCTGGAGTGTGTGTGTGTCTGTGTTGTATCATTTCTGAAAACAGCAGTGACAGATCAGTGAAGGACAAATTATATTATAAGAAAAAGTATTTATAAACTGTGCTCATCACATTCAGAAGAAAAGTTACATTTATGGTCTTGCTTTTTTGAAGCAAGTATTTATAGATCGAGGCACTGCAGTTCTCTTCTGCAGTATTTTAAGCTCACTAGGCCCTACTCACTTATTTACGTTGGCTGGGACACCATGGGATAAGACCACTTTAACAATGCCCTGTTTACACGGTATTCAATTGTTTTTAGTGATGTTCATAACACCAGCATTAAGGTACCTCTTCACACTTTATTAAATTGTTTTAAATGAATGTATACAGTATATGAAGAGATGTATTCTATTACCAATCCGTTGCTGAATGCCTGTAATGGCAACCCTTCATCTCCGAGTCTCCGATACGAGCCAGCATGCAAGTCGGAAATGGTCTCCGGCAGGGGTGTGTTGAGGGTTTCTGGTAACAAGAGGTTCAGAACTCCTGCTGATAAGCCAGCAACACCAAACACAATAAAAGGTAAGGCCCACTGGACTGATTTCTAGAAAGAAAAAAACACCTTAAGAAATTGTATTTTAACACCTGTCCATACCTTCATGCATTATATGAAGCAGCTTTCCTAGAAAATACCACATTTTAACTCTTATGAACAATTACAACCTCTGAAGGATTCTTGTGGCCATATTCAGAAACTCAATTTTCTCAATTTGAACCATTAACTTGGTACAATCGGCCCTATTCACAAACCAGAATACTGGATGACCATTCATGGTATACAGTTTTTATTCCCCTTAAACGAATAAAAAAACATATACCACGAACAATCATTCAGTATCCACTATATACCACGAATGATGAAATCATTAAAAGCATACTGGACCGGGAATAGAACTGGACCAGGCACATCATGAGAAAGACCTTGGTGTAATAGTCTTATCACTGTCAGTAACTACAGAGTGTGTGAAAGCAATCAAAACAGGAAACAGAATGTTTGGGTATAGAGCCAAAAGTGTAGAGTACAAATCTAAGGAGGTTATGATGAGGTTGTATAATGCTCTGGTGAGAAGGCATTCAGAACAATGTGTCCTATTCTGATCACCACAGCACCAAAGGGATACTGTGGCACTGGAAAGAGTCCAAAGAACAACAACCAGACTAAACCCAGGCTTAAATGACTGAGCTACGACGAAAGGCTAAAAGAACTACATCATTTAACCTGGAACAAAGAAGTATTGGGGGAGGCATGACTGAATCTTTGAAATCAATTCAGCTCACACTGTGAAACAAAGGACATTGGAAAAAGATTATAAAAAACAGCACACACTGTGTTCGTCGCATATGAAGAATAAGTATGCAAAAAAACGTTTATGTCTCTGCGGACACAGAGTTAGGGACTATAAGGAGAGAGAGAGAGTACACACAGAGCAGTGATGCAAACACTCACTACTGACCAGAGAAGGGATGAAGGCTGCAATGATGCCCCCTATCCTAGCTGCCACGGAGCACATGCCCATCCCAATGTTCCTGTAAAATGAAAATATGGTTCATGTGAAACAATAAAAGAAAAGGAATTTAATTTGTGTCAGTTACGTATGGATAACTAAAGAGCAACTTGTTATGTTAAATAATGTATTGCTGTTGTTGTTAAGTTCCCCATTGTATCATTTTGTGTTTCAGTCATCAAATCCTGGTGACTTTTTAAAACTCAGTGCACAGCGTGTCACCATTAATCTGTCCTCCTGCAACACTCTGCCCTTCATGAGCCCAAGACATATTTATTTGATATTTCTTATCAACACATGTTTAGTTAAGATACCTCTACCCCTATAATCTTGGCTATGTATAAAATAGTTTTCTAAATGTAAACTATGTTTTTTAAATACAGTGGATCTCTGTTTATCAGCAGTGGATCTCTGTTTATCGGATGCGTGAAATCCACGGATAAATGTGGCGTCACTGCATATTACTAGAATGCATGAACAAAATACATAAACTAGTAATGTAAACCAAATTAGCGTTTACTGGAGATGTATGCAATACAATATATTAAAAACAGAATGTTTTAAAATTAGTTTACTCTGACAGTGATACTCCTAGAATGTGATACACTATTTCACTAGCTTTTTATCTTACCAAAAAAAAAAAAAAAAATACTAATAAAAAATATACTACTACAAAAAAACATACATATATATATATATATATATATATATATATTATAATGCTAAAAGATCATAAGGCATTTTATGACGGGAATAAGCTATTCAGCCCATCCGAGCAAACAATTTTCCTGTAAACTAAGTATTGTGGCTAGCAGCTAGAAATGTCACAAGGTATTATCACAAATTTATTCCACGCATTAATATTAATAAGCTGTGTGTGTGTGTGTGTGTGTGTGTGTGTGTGTGCACCCCAGGCATTAAGACTACATTGGCAATAACGTACTGTTCGGGAGACACAGATAAAATAAAACTTGTCCGGGAGACACAGATAATTGCAGTCGTGGATGAACAGGGTGCAGATAAATGAGGTTCTACTGAATATAAAATATGTTTCTATATTTAAAAATGTTTCTTTTTTTAAGTATCGGAAAATGCAACTTTTGATCAGCATGCCTTAAAAGCTCTCCAATTAAAAGTTAAAGATTCAGAAATATACAGGTAGACACCAGAGTGTATTGCCTACCATGTTAAACAGTGGCATGCAAACAGAAAATGAATGATATGGTAAACTAAAAATGAGTGAGTGTGAGTATTAATTTGCTCCAAAGCTTTTACCTGACTACAGTGGGATAGAGCTCTGAAGAGTAGATATAGACAATATTAAAGGCTGCACTGATTGTCATCTTCCCCAGCAAAGACAATGACCTGCTATTTACATATGCAAACACCCCTGCTTCTAGAAGAGAGAAAAAAGTATTGTAATAATTGTTCACGTACGGACTGGTATGAGAAACAGCTTTTAATTCTATGATAATGTTACAAACATGATTACACAGAATACCAAATAATCTCACGGAATAAGAGACACTAGTACCTTAGCTCCACAGAGAATGCAAATGACAGGTAGTTTCTAGTCTTTCAACACTTACCTTGTCAACAAACAGGTAACTACTGATTATAACTGCTCTGTATACAGGCCCGGCACGGGTATATGCTGTTGACATTCTAACCTTGTTTCTCTGGCAGGACCATGATAATGAGGCAGGCTATACCTCCCAAGAATAGAAATCCTGACAACGTCCTTCTGCGTCCAGACCTACATTAAAACACGAAGCAACAACTACTTAAAACCTACAGATTGTATCTATGAGTATTTACTTTTCTTGAAAGCTTTAAACCATGTACCAATTTCATCAGTGTATTTGAAATTCACAATGTTAACGTCACACTAAATCTAACCCTCAAACTCTAGGGTTAGTGATAAGACATTAACAGTGACATTCATGGTGCGGACTAAAAGGTCATTTTATTATATAAATCAGACAATGAATTCTCGAACGGTCTTACTGCTTAGATGACATATTTCGGTAAGTGGGTCCTGTAATAAACAACTTTAAAGCAATTTAACTGCAGTCACTGATAGAAAGCATAATTACCAAACCAATTTCCTCTAACAAACACAGTTTCAGGATACATACATTTAAAAAGTTAACTGCTTGTGAAAATGAATTAATTGAAATAAGATCCTGCTAAATCCAAAATACTGCAAAAAAGCAACAATTTTTCAAACAAGAATTTTTTTTTTTTTTTTTTAAATCATCATGTTTCTCCACAAATTTGTGTGTGCAAATCACAGGCTGTAAAATGTGATTATTTCCCCATGATTTACAGCAATGTATTATTTGACACCTGATCTTCCATAGAACTCCTGCTTATTATAAAATGTATTATAATGTGTGGAAACACTGCATGTTAATGAACGACAGTAGCATCCTTTGTTTATGCTCTTCTCAGCTCACATTGTATGCAAATGATTAGCCATGCACTGTTGCAATACAGATAGACCAAGTCTCTTATCTAATGCTGGGAGTAAATGGCGGTTTACCTATACTTGTGCTCACTAAAATTATGCAAAAGAGGCATACAGTATTCACATATAGTAGCAACTAGACACCTAGCAGGTGTTTCATATCAGTTTGAACACTTTGTAATCTCTTTGGTAAGTTTCTCCATTAGACTGCACTGGTCTGTACTGTCACATTTTTATTCAACAGTCAATAACAGTTTATGATGTTTATTATATTTACTACCACATTTCCCCAACCGAGCTACACATAAAACAAATTAAATAAATAAAGCTTTTCAATACCATTCATAAGAGTCAAGTTTTACAAATTCACTCAACATTTACGACCAATTAAATAGATGCATATTGGATAAGAAGGCAACTCGGCAATCCCAGACAGAGCCAGATTGACGTACAGATTCCCGCCCATGTTCCCTACGTTAAGTGTAAGGCCATAGTACACAAGACTGCACACAAACCTGACAGAGACAGAAACATGAAGGAGAAGAGGCATGAGAAACTCAGTGTGAAGTACATTACCAAATAGTTCTGGCGTGCTAGTACACCCTGTAACCTGTACATTTAGGAAGATCAGTAGATGATACATGTATTTTCATAGGAAACCTAGAAATTGTATTTCTTTACAGGTAGTCCTCGCACTTACGATACAATTGTTTCCTGAAAGTCACGCTGTAAGTCGAAGCACATTTTCCCATAGGGCAAATGTTATAAATTGGGGTTACGTTCCTGGCCAGATGATATATTTTTACAAAAATGACTCGTTTTGAGTCTATTGCTCTTATCAGACATTGCTATGGGCAAATCAATTCTAAAAAAAACAGTTACATGCATAAAAAAAACAAACGCTTAAGTGACTGAGTCAGGGAGACCACGACAGGTACTGCGGTTCGGACACCGAAGATGCGCACATGACGCATGGCTCGTGTCTCGCTGTGTCGTAAATGCTGTATCAATATTGTAAAGTTGAAACAGGGTAATAATGCAAAAGAGTCGTAAGTGCCGTGCGTCGTAAGTCGAGGAGCGCCTGTATTTCTATTTTGTGTTTTGAAAAAAGTTGTGAGCTTTCACGTTCCAATATGAGTTTGAGACTGGATTTTTCCTGAAAGTAGTTCATTGACAGATTCCTCTGTGGTGTTTGAAACATAGGGACAAGGCATTCGTTATTCCTAACTGTCTCAAGTACAACAGACGCATGTTTGTCCTGTAGACAGTTTCTGTCATTCTCAAAAAATAATATTTAGTTTTATTAAGATTCTATGATTGAGTGGTTTAAATTACAGATGGAGTTTGTAATCCCAGGAATGCATCATTGTTGAATTACTTTACCTCTATTTACTTGAACAAACTTGTTATAAAGTGAATTCCCAGTACAGTGTTACACTGCCACACTAGCTGCTCCATCTCCAGTACCTACCATGAATACATCATAACAAGCGTGCGCTTGAGAAGGATCCTGTGGCAGAACAGGTCCAGGGCACCCGCTGTCTGCCTGTCTCTTCTGTCCAGCGGGGGTTTTAAGGACACTGTGCATTTCTGTTTATGGTTTCTCCTCGCGATGTGGTAAAGGACATCTTCAGCCTCACTAAGGCGCCCTTGTGCATATAGCCAGCGTGGAGATTCAGGGATGAACCTGGGAATGCAAAACCATACTGGACTGTACACTCATGGCAAAAACAACACCAGATTGTGAAATGTTCACTGTCTGAGTCACATAAAAAATTAACCATATTAAAAGGAAAGTAATTCACTAGTTTTTTGATCCTGGTGGGTTTGAACCTGGGTTAGGTCCCCAAGACTGGAATAAGCTTGCTGTTACCCTTGCCCTATGTGGAAACCTTACAATAAAGAAACTTCAATGCTTTCAGCATCAGTGCTCACCTAAAGAGCAACTTAATGAGTGTGAAATTAATGTAACTAATGCATTTTTTTTTTTTTTTTTTTTAAGATTCACTTTGTTTAATTTTCTGGATCAGTCTTGAAGCAACCTCAGTATTGCTAACAGAATCATGTCTACTCTCCAAGTAGATCTGGTACACCAGAGTGTAACCATTAACCTGTCCCCCTGCAACACTTTGTCCCTAGTGGATGTAGGAACATTTGTTCTATGTAGTATTTCTTACTGATGTTCTTACATTTTACCCTTGGTCTGGATTATTCATTTAGTAGTGCTCTGTTCTCTCAGATGTCATGCGCAATAATAATGCTATCTTATAGGCTTAGATTTAAATTACTCATTGGTTGATTTTAATTCAGACATAGACACAGTCTTGCACACTTACACTGAGAGCACAAATAAAAGCACCCCTTGCAAATTAGTGACAAGAGCCAGCATTCTCCAGGAGTGAATAAAATAACCCATCACTGCATACACAGAGATTCCTGCAGCAAAAAACAAGCTGCCCAAAGATCCTGCAGGGAACATAAAATAAGTCACTGTAAAGGGGTTTATTTTTAACCAAAAGGCACATAAAAGCAAATAAAACCTGACAAGGAAATGGCGTGTACTATATAGTCATGTGCAAGGGCTTATACTTGGATACTGTTTTCTTTGAAAATGCTGTTAATCCTTTGGTTTCATATATTGGCCTATTGCACCTTTGGTTTAATATAATCGCATCACAATGACCTGCATATAAATATCCACATGTCTGAGTTGGGCACATACATGTAGTGGCTAAGATGTTAATACACTTGCATTCATATACTTCAGCATGGTATTGATAAAAGACTAAATTGAAGCTTACAATACATGGATTTCTAACAGATTTTCACTTAAACTTACCATCTCTTCAACTATTAAAATAGTTCTGCATACCATACAAGCACATGTGCTTATCTTAATTATACTACACGTGTTTGTGATGCTGAAATGGTTTTGTGAAACATCCTGCATTTGTGGCGATTCATTTTTCTTTTACTGTGTAAGCTCACGCACAAGCAAACATTTAAGGATTCTTCTTCTTCTTTACCTGTGAGTGCCCAGTAGGAAGTGCCCACATACTCGTTTAGTAAAACAAAGGCAACCAAGGACATTCCTCCATTCATAATGCCCACCAGAAAGCGGGAGGCAGCAAACAGCTGGTATGACGGTGCAAGTCCGCTTGTAACTCCAAATGTGATATCAAGCGCCAAACCTGAGAAAACATGGGTAATCAGTGTAGCCTGTAACATGGACTTCTGTTTTCTGTCTGTAATCATTTAACTGTAGTAATGCTGGATCTGTTAAACATATTGTATACATGTACATATATATTCTTACCAGTGAGGTAGAGTTTCTTTCTCCCATAACGATCAGAGAGATGGCCAAAGGCGAGTACTCCCATCAACACGCCACCAAAGTAAAAAGAGCTTGCCAGGGAGACTTTGTAGGCTGCATCCCCGATCAAGTACCACTTGAACACAGAGTGAATTGTTATTCATTTGGGGCAATACATATGCAAACATGAGTGAGATACTAAGATAGACAAAAGAGCAGTTAACCAGAAAAGCAGAATTCGGGTAAGATAAACACAATCTAAATGAGACTTCCCCATTACATGCTGTTTAATGGTATATATAATAAATCCAGTCTCACTCAAATAAACAAAATAATAAAGAATATTATTATTACAGACGGTATATTACCCAAAGGTATTCAAGTAATATCAGGGAAGCTAAAGAAGTCCACCACATCTGAAGAGTGTGCCCAACGCTGACAAGTTCAAAACAGCCAGCAAAGTTAATGCAGAAATGATGGAAAGACATGGGATCAATTTGACAGGCTGCACAGTAAGGTGGTGGCTATGACAAGATAAAGTATTAGTAAAAAAAAACATTAATCCAACACAAGCAAGCAGACAAGGCTGCAGTTTGTAGGAGACCAAGGGAACTAGGAAGAAAAGTGAAACAATACACCATGCAGTGGCAAAACCAAAATAAAACTTTAGCAAGTGTTTGACTGTCATTTCAGAGCAGAGGAGCTCAATGGTCTGTTTGCACTCCACAAGACAGCAATCGCATCAGAAGCCACGTGGAAGGTAAACAAAGGTACACACAAGATCAATTGGTGACATAATAAAACAACTTGATGAAAAGCTTCATGATAATCTTTCATGAACTGATGCAGGTCTAGGGACTAGATTCAATTCTACTGGCTGCTGGGGCATGGCGAGCCAGCGTTAGGTTTTTAAAATTTGCAATACCGTCTTGTGTGGATGCATGCCGTATGTCGACAGCCACCATCTGAAAAAAAAAAAAAAGTCTGAACCAACTTTAAGTCTGTGTGTGTGGCTTGCTGTCAAACAACTGAATTTAGAGATCTGGTGAAAATTAACAGAACAACAAAATAGTAGTATCACTGTATCCCGGAACAACAAGCCTAGAGCCTGAAAATGTTTCCTATTGGTTTCTTTCTATCACTAACAAACAGTCCATTTATAAGGGAACCATAACTGAACTGTGATACAACCACAGAATACATCTATATTCCAAACATACCTCAAACCGTTTTGTCTCTGTGATCCACAGATCTAAAAGTCAATAATGTACAACATACACTATTAAAATGAAGGTTATGTGAACCTGTTCATTTTACACAAAGTGTTTTTATAACCCAAAAGCTGGCTGTTGAAAGCCCAGTTCACTAACACACACTGAGGCACTCCTTACCTCTGAAGTAATTGATGTATAACTCCCGTTGAAGTGCACATGTCTGTGCACTTCACTTTGGTTTGCTTCATGCAGCCAGTGTCTGAATATCTGATCTTCATCAGCTGATTTGTGGGTCAGGCTTTGGTTGGTGAACTGTCTCTCCAGATCCCAGTCAAAAGGAGGTGCCAACCCCACCAAGGCAATAAGAATGGCTTCAGTAGAAACATAGAACTGCAAAGCAGTCACAGGCAGCCCAGTTAGGCAGGGCCAGGAACGCTAAATAAAAAGGTTACACCTACAGCAATGGCCGCACATTCATATGAATTCCATACATTAGCGGTTATTCCTGTGGTGTTCCACTTGATGAATTATGAATTGTGGCCATTTTCTTTACATTATCTTCAAGACTACAGAAATCATTACAAAATAACAAACTGTGTTTATGTTATGATGCAATAACATGAAACTGTATTGAATTTCTTATGCATTTGCAGCCATTATTTTATCATGTTACTTATAATTTATAGGTATTTTTTGCACTTGATTGCTTGTATAAATAACATTGAATACTTTCACTGTATAAAAGTGCAAAAAAGAAACAAACAGGATTTCAATTCACACTTTGTCATAATATATACATATGTGCAAACCAAGAACACAAGAATGTGTTGCACAGCTTCACCATTTAACTCTGATGAGATTACATCACGAGTTTAATATGCTGTGTAAGCAAGGATTCGTTTGGGAATGTGCCTGGATCAGCACCATCCGGGTACTGGGGATATTTGGATTACTTAAAAGTACTCTTTTTAGGTATCATGCAAGCATTTTGCATGTCATCTCATTTCAGTACAATGTGCCTGTATGTACGTGGGAATCAGTGATGTGGGTGTGTTGGGGCATAGTGCAATTCAAATACATTTCAGGGTTACTGCAGCTAGCGGGCAAGTATTTTTATTTTTTTTATTTTTTTTTTAGAATTAGAGTTTACTTAATTTCAAAAGCCATTATTTACCTTTAAATGATCACACATTCTCCTAAATAAATAGAATGATGTAAATAATGTATGGGGTACCACAAAGTAAATAACTTGGCTGCTATAGTATCATGACCTACAGGTAAGATTTATAAACACACGCCCAAACACAATATCACATTGACCTAGATTACGATACAATTTTAAACAAAGATTGGATGCACTGATCTAAAGATATTGGGAAACGTGTCCCTGCATACGACTGCACTGTATAAACAGATTCTAGTTTACTGTGTACACACTGCAATGAAAATAGCACTTGGAGGTAATATTGACTCTATGGGTTTGTATGAACGTATAATACTAATAACAAAGCTGTTTTTCAAGTATCTTGATGGCATTCAGACTATTTAAAGACTTTTGCTACAAGCCATGTACATTTAAAAAAAAAATACATTGGAAGATATCAACTATTACGTAACTTTTTTTTTTAAAGTATAGAACTTCATAATTGTCCAATTGCCAAATTAGATTAAAAATAACACAACTTTTCATTAGTTTTGTTTAATTATTATGCCATCACTACTGCCCGTAATTAAACAAGTACAAGTACCAGTTAGCAACTGTCAACAGACAACCGGTAAGCATGATGATTGACACAGTGAATTTTTTAGCAGCATCAATACCGTTGGACTCAGTGCTCCGTACTAGATTTACTCACCGTTAATAAAAATGTCAGTAGAAAGCAAAGGTACATTTGATAAATCCCCATTTCTCCAACCACTTGAAATGCTTCTTCTATTTCCATATTTGTAGAAAATATAAAGTGCGTCAAAAGTTAAATACGAAAGGAACACTTTTAACTCAAAGCAATGACCCGTTCTGTAGTACAGACTGTATGTACAGATGGGAGTTTTTTTCCGTTTGATTCCAGTCTCTTCAAATCCGAACAGCGATAACCTTGATACCACATTTTCTACAAAATGGTATTAAAACAGTTGATTTATAAACATAACAAACACATTATTTTCTCAATTAACATAGTTAGCTGCTCTCTGTGAGATCAGGGTAAACTGCTGTACACGCAGCAAGTACGTCATTCCAACAACCTTCATTATTCTGGGAGGGAGGGGTAGGCGCGCAAGGGATGGTTTTTTGTAACCAAACAGAAAAATTGAGAAATGCAGGCATGTAATATGGCGGCAGGGCAACAGTCGAGTTGGTCGTTAGTCATCGCCACAATACAAGAAACGTATTTTTAAGTAGGTTTCCTATATATAAAAAAATAATAATACAAAAGAAAAATACAAATATGGTGCTATGGATTTATTTTTGTCTTATTTAAACATGTATAAAAATAGCACTGACAGCAGTGTTGTGCCAAATGGTGTCGCTGCCAAATACTGTCGCATGGCAGCATTTGGCAAAGTTTAGGTTACAAATAGTGTCGATTTTAATAAATTAATACTGTGCAATATATTGTGTAACCGTACTGATTGGATATTTTAATTGTTTTATATTTGTTTTTGAAGATCAGAGAATATTGTACAACTAATTAGTGCATTTACTACTGTAGCAGAGCAAAATACTGTTTTTGTTTACCTTTTAATGTGCTGAGAATGTAAAAATACTTCTCACTGACACCTTTTTAGAAATATATCTTTATTTAAAAAAAATAAAAAGATTTTATATAATAGACCTAAAGTTAAGATTTTTATATCCATCTGTCCATGCATGTACGTGGATCAGTCAATCAAAGATAATGTGACAGGGGGCACTTCACCCTGTCCCACTCCCTATTTGTAACTTAGTTTTCAATAAAAACTATACACAATAGTTTTTTTTTTTTTTTTTTTTTTTAAACTCTTATAGTTTCCAAATATTTAATGTAAGTAATTTGTGATACAAATATGTATTGACCACTTGTGCATACCCCTTTCACAGCTCTATTATATTATAGTAAGAATAAAGAGACATTAAAAAACTCAATCCCCCTCAAAAATCACTATTCATAATGTAGAAATGATGGATGCAAATTCATATGAATTCTAAAGCTGCTATACCTGTGGTGTTCCACATTAATTAATTATGATTAATATAATTTAATTATAATCTTCAGGACTAGAAAAATTGTTATTTAGATGATAGTCTTATGCAATCCTATGAAACTTTTGAAATTCACATGAATTTGCCATTATTTTAAAGTGTTACCTAAATTACACATAAGCAGTGAAAAGATATACCATGGTGATATTTTTTATTTTGAAAGCAAGTCAAAGTTTTTACTTTTTAACCATCCTTCCTTGAAAAAAAAGAAAAGATCAGCCTATAGCAAACTGGCCATTCTTCATTAATCACTGATGTGTGGCATCAAATGTTATCACAGAATGTAACTACCTGTCTATTCACAGGTTTTTAACTGCAGTAAGTGAAATGGCTGGCATTGGGCTGTCAGTTATCTAGAGCAGCAACACTGTGGGCTCCTTGCTGACTGTTTTGCTTGTGAGCTACAGAAGTTCAACCTACATTAAGCTGAGAAAATTGGTTTCATGAAATCAAGACTGGTCATTCTTCATTAATCACTGCTGACTCACAGGTGTCTCTTTGTAAACTCAATCCCGTCTCAAGTGCTAACGTCAAGGCAGACCCACCAGCATGTCTAGTATTTGTGCTCTGTAGGATCTTCGCACAACGTCTCCGTTAGCGCAGCTCTCCTTCGACGGTCACCATACAGGCTCCTGGCTTTGAGGGACCCAGCTGTGCAGTAATGTCTCTCCAGCTGAGTCCCATCTCAGTCAAGCACACTGCACTCTCACCACAGGCTATCAGATGCTCCCGGCAGTTTTCTGTCCTTGAGTGTTTATCACCTTGGCATTTGTTTTTATCACCACATTATTATTATGTGTATTTGTTCTGTAGTATTATAATACTATTTGAATATTACTAGACAGAATACTAGAACTTTACCTAAATAATGTACATTTGCAGTATATATATATATATATATATATATATATATATATATATATATATATATATATATATTAGACACACACACACACGTACGCACACACACAGAGTACCAACAACACATGATTTACAGCAAGACTTGGGATAAGGTTATGGGGATGGGGAGTTTGTTGCTGGATAACTTCACTTAGACTACTTGCTCACTAAATATCTTGTTATCTCTGAATGGACTCTATATATATATATATATATATATATACAGTGCCTTGCAAAAGTATTCAGACCAATTCTCTCATATTACTGAATTACAAATGGTACATTGAAATTTCGTTCTGTTTGATATTTTATTTTAAAACACTGAAACTCAAAATCAATTATTGTAAGGTGACATTGGTTTTATGTTGGGAAATATTTTCAAGAAAAATAAAAAACTGAAATATCTTGCTTGCATAAGTATTCAACCCCTGTGCTGTGGAAGCTCCTAGTTTACACCGATGAAAGAAACTGCCCTAACGAGGACACAATTACCTTACCATTGGCCTCCACCTGTGAACCATTAAAGTTGCTGTCACATTTTCTGGATAAAAACCCCACTGTTGAAGGATCATTGGTCAGGCTGTGAATCTGAAGGTAAAATGGAGACCAAAGAGCATTCTACAGAAGTTAGAGATAAAGTAATACAAATGCATAGATTAGGGAAAGGGTATAAAATAATATCTAAGTGTTTGGCTATCCCAGTGAGCATAGTTGGATCAATAATCAGGAAGTGGAAGCTGCATCACACCACCCAGGCACTGCCAAGAAAAGGCCGTCCCTCAAAACCCAGCGCTCAAACAAGAAGGAGACTTGTGAGGGAAGCCACAGAGAGGCCAACAATCACTTTGAAGGAGCTACAGAGTTCAGTGGCTGGAAGTGGAGTAATGGTGCACCAGTCAACCATATCAAGAGCTCTGCATAACACTGGCCTGTATGGGAGGGTGGCAAGAAAGAAGCCGTTACTCAAAAAGTACCATCTGAAAGCATGTCTGGAGTTTGCCAGAAAGCATGAGAGTGACCCAGCTGCGATGTGGGAAAAGGCTTTGTGGTCAGATGAGACCAAGATAGAGCTTTTTGGCCAAAACTCAAAGCGCTGTGTGGCGCAAACCTAACACTGCCCATGCCTCAAGACACACCATCTCTACAGTGAAGTATGGTGGTGGCAGCATCATGCTGTGGGGATGCTTCTCATCAGCAGGGACTGGGCATCTTGTTAAAATTGAAGGAAGAATGGATGGAGCAAAATACAGGGAAATACTGCAAGAGAACCTGCTTCAGTCCGCTAAAAAACTGAAGCTTGGGAGGAAATTCACTTTTCAGCAGGACAATGATCCCAAGCACAAGGCCAAAGCAACATTGGAGTGGCTCAAGAACAAAAAGGTGAATGTCCTACAGTGGCCCAGTCAAAGTCCTGATCTCAATCCCATTGAGAATCTGTGGCACTATTTGAAAATTGCGGCCCACAAGCATCGTCCAACCAACCTGAACAACCTGGAGCAAATCTGCCAAGAAGAATGGGCCAAAATCACTCCGACACTGTGTGCAAAGCTGGTACATACTTACCCCCAAAGACTTGGCTCTACCAAATATTAATGTGTGGGGGTTGAATACTTATGCAAGCAAGATATTTCAGTTGTTTTTATTTTTCTTAAAAATATTTCCCAACATAAAACCAATGTCACCTTACAATAATTGATTTTGAGTTTCAGTGTTTTAAAATAAAATATCAAACAGAACAAAATTTCAATGTACCATTTGTAATTCAGTAATATGAGAGAATTGGTCAGGGGTTTGAATACTTTTGCAAGGCACTGTATATACATATATATATATATATATATATATATATATATATATATATATATATATATATATATGAAAATGGCTGCTCACTAGTGAATATTCTTTTGTGACAAACAAAACCTACCGGAAAAACTGGAAAAACAGATGATGAAGAGCTATTTCTAGTAACATGTACTACCTCCTTCACTGATTTAACACATAGTAGATAACCAGCTATTGGTTTCCTGCAAGATGCCTTATGGAAATAAGAATATTTTTTGTGCACACTCAACTGAGCTATCCCATAATATGACACTAATCTAAGTGTTGGGCGTGGACAAGTCATAGGCTGCAACCACTTACACTGTGCCATGTGAAAAAACAAACTTAGAAGGCAGTGCTGGGCTCTGGGTCCAAAAGTTCAGTTCTTCAGAAATCGACACACAATAAGGTTTTCATTTTTATTTTATCTTTTAAACTTGTTAAAAATTCTCCTTCAAATAAAAATATAAAATAGTACAAAATATAATATCTGTAGTGTTTTTATAAAGATATTATAAATCTAAAATAAGCTTGCTTTCAGTCGAATTGAGACAAAAAAAAACAGGCGGTTAGTCTCACTGGCGCTTTCTTGCTGATAACATTTGTAATAGACAGTATTTCTGTATTCTGCCTGTGTACAGACAAGGGTAGCTTCACAGAAGAGGGTCAGAGGAATACTGTATTCTCTTTAGGATAGGGCACTGAAACTCATATGCTAGTCAGGATGCTAATGCATTATTTTATGGTCTGACCTGTGCCTAATTAATTTCTTAGTAGTAGTTTAATATAGTTTGTTTTTTTGTTTTCAGAAGAAAAGTGGTGCAAATCTTAAGCAGTAAATCTGAAAGTGCTGTGATCATGAAAAATCTGCTTGTTGTTTATTGTTTCCAGATAACAAAAGAGAATGATTTTCTAATGCTATGAATATAGGGGTAGAAAACAATATTCATAATTCATGATGAAAATAACGTGCCTGTATTTTGTAATATATGATGTCAGTCTTGAGAATGTTGCAGACCAAACTAAACCAGGGCTTACATTATGTATTGTGTAAGGACAGGGCAATGTGTTTACAGGGGTGCCAACTAGTGAAACATCCTGTTATGAAGGCACAAGGTGGTCTGCTTGATTTTTCTCGTAGTCTTACTATGGTGTGTCATGGCAAATAACGACTTTAACATAAATAAGAGATGTCGACATTTATAAGGAATGGAAAAAGAATAATTTTAGTAGCTCAGAACTTCTTATCACTGTTTTTAAGTGGATTTCTGCAAGTCTGCATAATAGTGTGTAAATAGGTGGACCCCATGGATAAAGTCAGAAGAATGTTCTTTTACAACACATACAGTACAGTATGAGCATCTTGGAATGGCAGGATTCTGAGACACTTACATCATAATATTTGTTAGCTCTTGTATTCTCTTGTATGCTTTCTGTTTTACATTAGCAGGGAAATGAGTTATATCTCAAGGGTATTTTCTTGGTTAAAATAATAAATCATGTAAAATATGAATATATGTAAAACATGAATACAAGTAAAAAGTACTGCAAATGTCAATTAGCTAAAAACCTGGTAACAACGTGATTCATATTTCCAGAGGCATTACAGAGTGTACACCTTTGATATAAATATAGAGGCATTTATTATAACTGAAGGCATGAAAAAATAGGGAATGTAAGCTAGTGCCAAGTTTCTTGAAGTCTGTCTTCCTTATGCAGTTAAATATGTGTCATCCTATCATGTTGTATTCGTATAATAATAAGTGTCTCCATCCATAGTATTCTAAACTGTCAACCACACCACTGTTGACAGAAATCAACAGTGTTATTTCTGAAAAATGGAATCGCCATCTGTACAAGTCCCTGCATTGCCGAGACCTGGGGTTGTACATGCCATGAACCTGTCTGACCACTGGGTGTCACTGTTGCTCCATGTAGGGTCTAAATACAATTTGTATTGGATGTCTCATGGTTCATGTTATTTTAGGAACAGAAAAACCCAACAAACGTGTCCCTCAGTATTCGTTTTTCTCCCTTGAACCATCACATGTGCCTTGCTTCCTTGATAATGTGGCAGCAGTGTGAAGTAGTGGTTAGGGCTCTTGACTCTTGACCGGAGGGTCGTGGGTTCAATCCCAGATGGGGGACACTGCTGCTCTACCCTTGAGCAAGGTACTTTACCTAGATTGCTCCATTAAAAACCCAGCTGTATAAAAGGGTAATTATATGTAAAAATAATGTGATATCTTGTAACAATTGTAAGTCGCCCTGGATAAGGGCGTCAGCTAGGAAATAAATAATAATAATGTATTACAAATGTCAGCACTGAATTATGATTTTCATTAACTAGTTTACCCTGAATTCCTCATACTGTATTCAGAAGTAGTAACCATAACCTTTATTGCCAAGTTCTGCCCCTCCCCTTCCCAGGAACCTTTAATACAATGTTCAACTTTAGTATCTACCTATAGATTCTTGTGGTTGTGCACAAACAGATCTGTCACAGTTTGTTTTATCTGTGTTTTATTCTGTCATGTTGCTGAGGTTTGTAAACATCACAATCAGTGATGTCATCTACAGAAGCAGGTCATTTGTGTCATGAAGGCAGTAGTCACGTTCTGTTGTGGCAATTAGCCCACCAATCACCAGATGATCTCCAACAGCAGTGCAGTGGCATTTAAGAACATAAGAAAGTTTACAAACAAGAGGAGGCCATTCGGCCCATCTTGTTTGTTTGGTTGTTAGTATCTTATTGATGCCAGGATCTCATCAAGCAGCTTCTTGAAGGATCCCACGGTGTCAGTTTCAACAACATTACTGGGGAGTTGGTTCCAGACCCTCACAATTCTCTGTGTAAAAAAGCGCCTCCTATTTTCTGTTCTGAATGCCCTTTTATCTAATCTCCATCTGTGACCCCTGGTCCTTGTTTCTTTTTTCAGGTTGAAAAAGTCCCTTGGGTCGACATTGTCAATACCTTTTAGAATTCTGTAGGCTGCCCGAGACAACGCAGCTCTCGGGCAGCTCACAGGCAAGCCCACAGGCACCCAACCAGACTACAGGGGTCGCTGGTGCGCGGTGAGCCGAGGACACCCTGGCTGACTTAGCCCTCCGTCCTCCCGGGCGGCGCTCGGCCAATTGAGCGCCGCCTCCTGGAAGCTCCCCTCCTCGGTCGGCAAAGGAATAACCTGGACTCAAACTCGCGACGTCCAGACTATAGCACTCCACATGGAGCGCCTTTACTGGAGGTGCCACTCGGGAGCCCCCTTCGACATCCCTTTTAAACCTGGGATAATTCTGGTCTCTCTTCTTTGCACTCTTTCTAGAGCAGCAATATCCTTTTTGTAGCGAGGTGACCAGAACTGAACACATTATTCTAGATAAAGTCTTACTAATGCATTGTATAGTTTTAACATTAATTCCCTTGTTTTAAATTCAACACTTTTCATTATCTATCCGAGCATTTTGTTGGCCTTTTTTATAGGTTCCCCACGTTGTCTAGATGAAGACATTTCTGAGTCAACATAAACACCAAGGTCTTTTTCATAGATTCTTTCTTCAATTTCAGTATCTCCCACATGGTATTTATAATTAGGGCTTTTGATTTTTGGTTTTAACCGATAAAACACCCCCGATACAAAAAAAATGAAATCGGTGGATAGCCAATAAACATGGGAAAACACAGAAAAAGCTGTGGAAATGGTTAATCAATTCACATTGACTTTACTCTATTTCCATTAAAAAATAAACCCTACTACAAAAATAATAATAAATACATTTCCCAGTGCTGCTTGGAAATGTCCCGCCTTCTTGACTTGCATCTATCATTGATTCATTCTCAATACTTTAAACCCGCCCCAACTACTGAATGACAGCACATTCCTACATTTCTATTGGAGACTCTTGATTTAAAACAAGATTACAAACAGGATGGAGGCTTGCTAGTGGGATTTCAAGCTGTATTACAGTTAAGATACAGAGCATTTAAAACAGAATTGTGGCGAAATGTACAAAAGTGTCTACGCACAAAAAACCCCAGAAAAATGTGCCCGTGACCATAGGGATTTCATTGTGGAAGACAACAATGGAAAGAAGGTACAACTTAAGTGTGCAAGTACTGTTGAGTTACTACTATACATATTATTTTGACAGAAAAAAAAAAGCTCAAGCATTTTGAAAAGTAACCGAAAACACTAATTTCATACAGTATATCAAAAACAAAAGCCCCGGAAAAATACGATTTACATAAAACTTGAAAATAGCTAAAAATAAGCACTGAACAATACAATTAATAAAACCTGAAAAAGAGAAGCCCTATTTATAATGCACTTTTTTATTGCCTGCGTGCAGTATCTTACACTTTTCTGTATTAAATGCCATTTGCCATGTGTCTGACCAGTTCTGAATGTTTTCTAGATCATTTTGAATGACCTTTGCTGCTGCAACGGTGTTTGCCACTCCTCCTATTTTTGTGTTGTATGCAAATTTAACAAGTTTGCTTACTATATCACAATTTAAGTCATCAATGTAGATTAGGAATAGCAGAGGACCTAATACTGATCCCTGTGGTACTCCACTGGTTACCTCGCTCCATTTTGAGGTTTCTCCTCTAATCAGTACTTCGTGTTTTCTTCATGTTAACCACTCCCTAATCCACATGCATGCATTTCCTTGAATCCCTACTGCGTTCAGTTTGAGGATTCATCTTTTATGCGGGACTTTGTCAAAAGCTTTCTGGAAATCTAAATAAACCATGTCATATGCTTTTCAATTGCATATGTTGCATCCTCGAAAAAATCAAGCAGGTTAGTTAGGCACGATCTCCCTTTCCTAAAACCATGCTGGCTGTCTCCCAGGATACTGTTATCATATAGGTAATTTTCCATTTTGGATCTTATTATAGTTTCCATAAGTTTACAGATAATAGAAGTCAGGCTTATTGGTCTGTAGTTACCTTGTTCGGTTTTGACTCTCTTTTGTAGATCGATATTACATTTGCAATTCTCCAGTCTGCCGGTACAACCCGTGTCAAGAGACTGTTGAATAATCTTGGTTAGCGGTTTGTAAATAAATTCTTTAATGTCTTTGAGTACTATTGGGAGGATCTCATCCTGCCAAGGGGATTTGTTTATTTTAAGAGCTCCTAGTCCCTTTAACACCTCTGCCACTGTTATGTTAATTTTATTTAAAACTGGATAGGAACAGGTCGACATGTGGGGCATGTTGTCCGTATCCTCATTTGTAAAAAAGTGTGAAAAGTAATCATTTAATATATTTACTATTTTTTCTCTTCATCTATGTTTTTGCCTGAAGCACTTCAAATGAGACGATGTTGTGATCTGGGTTTGCCAATGGTTCTCTGTTTTAGTTATTCTGTCTTTGTTTTTTGAAAAGACTAAATCAAGGCATACCTCCCCTCTAGTCATGCCTTGACAAATTGCGTTAGGAAGCAATCATTTGTCATTTTCTACAATTTCAGTTTTATCTGTCGTGCTCCCCACCAGGTTTTCCAATTTTATATGGGGGAAGTTGAAATCCCCCATTAATATGGCTTCTCCTTTGCTGCACGCATTTCTAATGTTATTGTATAACAGATTATTTGTCCCCTATTATTATGCCCTTTGAATTTTTTTCTGACCCATATTGTTTCTGCGTTGTTGTTTTCTTACAGAATTAACACCTGGGCTTCAAGACTTTTTTTTGATGTATAGCGCTACCCCTCCAACACTTTTTTCCTGTCTGTCTTTCCTATATACTGTATACCCACTAATATTATATTAGTCTCCATCACTCTCGGATAACCAAGTTTCTGTAACACCTATCACATCACAGTTACTTGTTAGTGCAGTAGCTTCAAGTTCTAACATTTAGTTTTTGAGACTTCTAGCATTTAGGTAAATACATTTAATGGCTATCTTACCTGAGTTGTTGCCCTTGTTTTGATGTAGTCTCCCTTCTGTTTTTTTTGTTGATTTCTCCTCCCTTCCTTTCTAGTTTAAATGCTTCTTAACCTCCTTGAGGATCCTTTCTCCGAGCAGATTAGTTCCCTTTGTATTTAAGTGCTGTCCATCCCGCCTATATAGATAGTCCTTGTTGTAGATTGTGCTCCAATATTCAAGGTAGGTAAAACCTTCCTGTGTGCACCACGATTTCAGTATGTATGTATGTATGTATGTATACAGTATATGTGCGTGAATGTATTTATTTGTTTGATTGTTTATTTCCCAGATTAAAAAATATATAATAACATTTCTTTGCCATTTTATGTACAAAATTTGTTTTGGAATATAATTATGACTACTATTTTTAATAACGCAGGTCAGACACAAATCTTGACACTACAAAAGTGTAGGCAGAAGTACTGTATATGGTAATATAGAAGGCACTAGACAAAACATTTGTTTATTCATTTAAGCGAATAATACATCATAAATCAAAATGCTTTATATGATAATATTATTATTATTATTATTATTATTTATTTCTTAGCAGACGCCCTTATCCAGGGCGACTTACAATCGCAAGCAAATACAAATACATTCAAGTGTTACAATATAAGTCATACAATAAGAACAAGAAATACAATAATTCTCAAGTGTGACAAACCACAATTCAATAATACAGCAGATAATAGTGAAAGTTACATCAGGATATGATTAAGTAGTGATAGTTACATCAGGATATGATTAAGTACAAAATACTACAGATTAAACACTTGGGAGATTACAATATTCTGAGGTACAGGATTAAATGCAGTAAAATAGGGGGCAGATAAGAGCAAAATAAAGCATATTTAAATGAAGGGTGATAGTGTCCCAGGATACAACAGAGGAGTTCTACAGGTGCTGTTTGAAGAGGTGAGTCTTAAGGAGGCGCCGGAATGTGGTCAGGGACTGGGCAGTCCTGACATCTGTAGGAAGGTCGTTCCACCACTGCGGAGCAAGGGTGGAGAAGGAGCGGGCTCGGGAGGCAGGGGAGCGTAGCGGAGGTAGAGCCAGTCTTCTAGTGCAGGCGGAGCGGAGAGGTCGAGTGGGGGTGTAGGGAGAGATGAGGGTCTGGAGGTAGCTGGGTGCAGTCTGATCAAGGCATCTGTAGGCTAGTACAAGAGTCTTGAACTGGATGCGAGCGGTGATCGGGAGCCAGTGGAGCGAGCGGAGTAGTGGAGTAGCGTGGGCGAAGCGAGGTAGAGAGAACACCAGGCGAGCAGCAGAGTTCTGGATGAGCTGGAGCGGACGGGTGGCGGACGCAGGGAGGCCAGCCAGGAGGGAGTTGCAGTAGTCTAGGCGGGAGAGTACCAGGGCCTGGACCAGGAGCTGGGTAGCATAGTTGGTGAGGAAGGGTCGGATTCTTCGGATGTTGCTCAGGAAGAATCTGCAAGTGCGTGCCAGAGTGGAGATGTGCTGGGAATAAGAGAGGCAGGGGTCCAGGGTGACTCCAAGGTTTTTAGCTGAGGAAGAGGGAGAGAGTGTGGTAGATTCCAGAGGAACAGAGATAGAGAGATCAGAGGAGGGGGAGGAGGAGGGAAAGAAAAGGAGGTCAGATTTAGAGAGGTTGAGTTTGAGGTGATGCGAGTGCATCCAGGAGGAAATAGCAGACAGACAGGTAGAGATACGGGAGGAGATGGTGGAGTCAGAGGTGGGGAAGGAGAGGAAAATCTGAGCATCATCAGCATAGAAATGGTATGAGAAACCATAGGATGCGATGAGGGGGCCCAGGGAGCGGGTGTAGAGAGAGAACAGGAGAGGACCCAAGACTGACCCTTGTGTCACGTTGTAATAAGTTTATGATAATGTATATTCTATTATATAGTACCAGCAATTACAAAAACAGTGGACATACATTACTTTAAAAACTCAGTCATAAATGTAAAGGTAAAACTATAGGAAATTATTTTTAAAAAGCATTAACAGCAAAACCAACAAAGGTATTTAAAAAGACATTGACAGAATGTTTATGTATTTTGTTCAGTTTATATTAAGATGCAGAACCAGATGGTGCCATGGTTATCAGAGGCACTTTGCAGTGGGAGGGAGCACATCCAATTTCTGGTAATTGTTGACTCTTCTGAGGTTCCTGAAACAGGTTCTCTGAGGCAGGCTGGCCGCCTGTCTGCTGGGTATGTTAATCCCACTTAGCTAGGAAAAAAACGTGTCCCCACGGGTACAAGATTTTGCTACTCAGCCCCATACCGCCTGCTACAGAGGCGAAGGGAGCTGGCAACACACTGAAACACAGCATGCGGTTTGCATCTGTGCTTCTACACTAAGTACAGTTTGTTAAGATAATGGAAGACTGGTCATTCTAAAGGGTTCCAAGCTCTGATTCTCCAATACTCACATGTTATTTTATTCTCAGTTTCAGTGGCTGCATCTAATCAGCAGCTAAAGCAAACCAAGTTGGCTCATTGAGGATTTGGAAAAAAGTAAAAAAAAGTTGTGAGCCTGAGATAATTTATCTAGTGATCTTGGCATAACCATTAAAAACTAAAACTATTCCATGTCACTGAGCCCCCTTATTCCATGCATAAACGAATTACACTTTTCCACTGCAAACATACAGGAGCCTTGATACACTAACACAGGATTTTGTTTCCTACTTTATTTCCAGGCACATGGGAGAGGAAATGTAAAGAGATTTTCTAAGCAGCACAGAAGCAGTGTTAACTAAGACACCCAAGAATAGTCAGTAAATATAACAAAACAGATGAATACTTAGAAATGTTTACAGACTGAGGAGGGTGGTAACGGTAAGTAATGAGTTGGCTGTAAAAACACAAAAAACAAAATACATGATATAATAAGTTTACTAAAGATTATTTTATGGATATTACATTCTAGGGGTTTTATCATGCATCGCAAAACATTGTTTCTAAACTGGTGAATCCATTAAAGACTTTAATTGTACTTAATTGTACTCCTTTAATAATACAAAATCCCTTTCCCCTCTAAATCTGAAATCTTCTTTTGGATAACTTTAATGTTGTTCTCGTTGCCTCTCTTAATGGCTATTGCACCCTCTTTGAGCTGAGACAAATGAATTAACAGCTCTGCTCATGGGCTGCCTTCTGTGCAGATATGGGCAGGAAAAGAAGCCAGCGCTTATTGCACTGAGGCCCTGAACAGCTGTCAAATAGAAATGACTTTTTGTCCCCTGCATCCATGAAGGATTTGAACCGAATTCCCCGGAGTGAAAAACAAACACTGCATCCAAATAACAAAGTTTCTCTTTCACAGTTTCTTTTTCACCCCTTTCCGCCCGTCCTGTACAATGCTGCAGTACTGGTACCAATAGACCTAAAATGGCAAGTAAATAACACATTTTACTTACAATATTAGAGACAAGCTCCCCACCATCCTCTAGAGGCTGGTCAGGAGGTACCACTAGCCTGAATACCATCAGTCCCTAAAGCATTATACGGCTTGTGGTATGTGGTTAAAAGACAAAGTGCAAAAGGGCTAACTGCAAACGTACTATCTCAGGACAGGTGTGTATCCGTGCCTGTTGTTGCAATGCTAAACAATGCTGAAATCCTACTGGACGAGCTGTATATGGTGAGGTTGATTAGATACTGTTTATACTATCATAACACATTTCAATCCTGGCCCTAACAAACCATTCATCATTTTTACCCAACTTATTTAAAAAAAAAGAAAACAGCAATGCTATACTTCCATTCAAACGTCCAGCCAGACACAAACAAAATAAATATTCTCATCAAGTGACAAAACCGATCAGTTCATTGTACTCAACCCATTGCTTGTCTCTGAAACACTAGTCAAAGCACGTGGCCAGTAATAAATACAAACTTATTGGCTTTGCAAAAAAAAAAAAGATTCTGTGAAATAAAATAATTACAAGCTTCTTAGATGGGCAGACTGACTTCCTCTCATTCATAAATGTTCTTATTTTATAATAAGGTTACCCTATAAACTCCATTGTATTTTCTAACTAGCTAAATTATATCATTCTTTATAAATTTCACCATTCTTGTTTCATTGCATCTTGTTTTTCAATGTGAACTACATTCCTTTAACTACTTGTGCTTTAGTTCCAAATGGCTCCAAGGTATTCAGAACTAGCTTCCTGTTTAGCAAGGAGTTGGGTTGTTAAACACTTGAAAGTTTCAGCTTGTTTTTCTACTACTTTACATATTTATTTTGCTCTAAGGGTAAGTTTACAAGGATATCGTCATAGGTTGTTTTAACATTAACGTAATATTTTTTTTCTTTGTATTTTAAAGCAGCTGAGTTAAAGCAAAACTGCCCAACATTATCACAAGATTTATTTTCTGCAAAATGTTAATTATGGTGCTGTCGAAGTTGGGAAATGCAGAAACTATAGTACTTTATACTATTCTGTAGATAGACAGAATGTATTACTTGGGATACATTTTTTCTTAACAAACTGGTTATATATATATATATATATATATATATATATATATATATATATATATATATACAGACGTGCTCAAATTTGTTGGTACCCCTCCACAAAAAATGAAGAATGCACAATTTTCTCTGAAATAACTTGAAACTGACAAAAGTAATTGGCATCCACCATTGTTTATTCCATATTTAATAGAAATCAGACTTTGCTTTTGATTTTTTATTCAACATAATATTGTAAATAATAAAACAAATGAAAATGGCATGGACAAAAATGATGGGACCGCTAACCTAATATTTTGTTGCACAACCTTTAGAGGCAATCACTGCAATCAAACGTTTTCTGTAGCTCTCAATGAGACTTCTGCACCTGTTAACAGGTAGTTTGGTCCACTCTTCCTGAGCAAACTGCTCCAGCTGTCTCAGGTTTGATGGGTGCCTTTTAAAGACTGCAAGTTTCAGCTCTTTCCATAGATGTTCGATAGGATTCAGATCAGGACTCATAGAAGGCCACTTCAGAATAGTCCAATGTTTTGTTCTTATCCATTCTTGGGTGCTTTTAGCTGTGTGTTTTGGGTCATTATCCTGTTGGAGGACCCATGACCTGCGACTGAGACAGAGCTTTCTGACACTGGGCAGTACGTTTTGCTCCAGAATGCCTTGATAGTCTTGAGATTTCATTGTGCCCTGCACAGATTCAAGGCACCCTGTGCCAGGCGCAGCAAAGCAGCCCCAAAACACAACCAAGCCTCCTCCATGGTTCACTGTAGGTATGGTGTTCTTTTCTTTGAAAGCTTCATTTTTTCGTCTGTGAATATAGAGCTGATGTGACTTGCCAAAAAGCTCCAGTTTTGACTCATCTGTCCAAAGGACATTTTCCCAGAAGGATTGTGGCTTGTCAATATGCATTTTAGCAAATTCCAGTCTGGCTTTTTTATGTTTTTCTTTCAAAAGTGGAGTCCTCCTGGGTCTTCTTCCATGGAGCCCACTTTCGCTCAAAAAGCGACGGATGGTGCGATCAGCAACTGACGTACCTTCACCTTGGAGTTCAGCTTGTATCTCTTTGGCAGGTATCCTTGGTTCTTTTTCTACCATTCGCACTATCCTTCTGTTCAATCTGGGGTCGATTTTCCTCTTTGTAGAATAAGCAATAATTCATCTCTTTTCACAGCTTCTTTGCTTTATTCTATGATATACCAAAGGCATGCAAGTATACATGATAAAATAGCTTTTAATTTCATCACTTTTCAGGAGGAATTAAGCATTATTTCAATGAGCTGTAAGGGTACCAACAAATTTGAGCACGTCTGTATATATATATTTATAGAAAGTACATTAAATAACAATTTATTTGGTTACTTACAAACAAAATACTAAAATACTTCTACTGCTTAAATCGTTGCAAAAAGGTACCTTAGGAAGATCAACGTCTCTGCTAGTGAGAAAACCTTTAAATACATGTGGTTTGTACCCTTTAAGCTTGAAAGAACAATGTGTGTATTTCACATAATTTTTTGTTTGCACATGAATATTAACAAACTGCTGAAATTGCGGAGAAGGCTCATTCATAAATAATGGATGCTAGATAGAAAGATATAACATGTCCAGTAAAGGGCTTTCTGTTAATAGTTAAGCAGCTCACACATTTAAATGGATCTCTAGCGTAAGAAATGATGTCATACCATTTAGCAAATTTTGGACCAAAGGTTTTAATCCATTGATTCTAAAGTTCTGTGTTTTTTTCTGGAGGTGGTATATAATTAACTGGCTTTTTAAAACTCTATCATCATGTATTTTTTTTTTTTTTTTAAATAACAGAACTCGATTAAAATACTGGAGTGGAAAAATACTTTCAACAGTGTTTGTATTTCTCTGTGAAACTCTAAAACAAGTAAGGCCATTCTAACATGAAAAAGGCTTCGACCCAAGGGGCAAACAAAACAATACTGGGAACTCTCCTGTGCTCTTTGAAACGGAGCATGTATCTTAACAGTGTAACGGTGTTTGGCCTGACGTGGTTTCTCACAGATTGAGCCTTTTGAAGTTATCGATGCTTTAATGATGTTAACAACCATTCTGTGTGGTTCTGAGTTCTGTTTTTTTGTTGAATTTGTATATTATTTCCAGTAGAATCCTAGTTGCTGGCTCTTTTTGAATACGTTCTGATTCCCCAGAATGGAATGAAAATGATATCAGTCTATTAAAATTATCCAGTATTTTTGTGGTGATGGGTCTATCCTTACAGAAAGTTGTATCATTAAAAAGTATTGAACTTGCCAATGTAACAAATGTTATGTTTTCATGGACTGACCCATCTGCTGCTACCTGTTATTGGCAACAAGACTATAAAATATATATGCACAGTTTTACTTGGTAACAATGGGAATTTAGATTAGCTTAATAATATGTCTATTGTTATATCAGATACAGATAATACTTGTCATAATCATTTTGTCAGACTCGCTAATCTACTTTATGGTCATGCCGGTGGTAATATATCCATTAAGGACAGCTAATTTAGCATTTATTTCACATCCACTGGCTCATTTCGTGATTCTAGTTTTACATCTGCCTCAACAAATGAGGTTTCCAGAATTTAGAATTACCTCTAAAACAAATAAAAAAAGCATTATGGATCTGAGGGGCCAGAGACAGAATTATTTAAATGATCCTTCCCTATTTATGCAACCCCCTGTGGACCTGAATGGACTGCTCTTTTTGTAGCTCTCTATTCAGACTCACGATTAACCAGCTGTTTGTATAACCCTTCTTCATTGTGATAGTGACAGAATCCCAATAAATCCCTAACATGCTATTTCAGTTTTACCAAGACTAATGAAGTAATGACACCTTCAGATACAGCCATTGACTATTCATAATGGACAGTGAGTTGAATCAGAGGCAATCAGACCAGTTAACAGCTTCTGAAGAAAATATAACTCACTCATGTTATTATTATTCTTAACTCCTTTTGCTAAGAAATAACATCATAGCTTTAAGAATTACACCAAAGCATATTTTGACCTTCAGGAACTACTTCACTAGCTTACTTCCTCTCTGCATCTCTAACTTTCAGGATGTAAATATAAGCTTCACATATCATTTCCCTGTTCTTCTAAACTGAAATATGACACCAAACAGTGGATAATAATGTATAAAGAACAAGTTTTATTGATTTATTGTACTATCTTCAATGTCTTTAAGGCAGCACCTCATCATAGTATCACAACAGCTTTCATTTGGGTTCTGAGATTGAAGACACATTTGATGCATCTGAAGGTCAGCATTGCTCAAAGGAAGGAACCAAAGCTGAATACAGTTTCCAATAGAGCTCTGCATCTGGGTTGTTGTCAGAGATTTAACTCTTAAGTAACCCTTCTAGAGATGGTATTTTGATAAAATGTCATCGATGAATGCACTGAATGTCTTGACGTTTCATCTGTCATCACAATAACATCGCAAAAAACCTTCTGAAAAATGCAAAGTGTTAGGACAGTCTCATCCTCCAAGTTTTGCCTTTACATAGAAATCCATCAGGCTGTCCACCCAAAACTGATTTGACCTAAAGAAACACATTAAAGACAATTTTCTTTGAATCCACCAGAGTAATTGAGATCACCGAAATATAAATGAGACTGTCAACGGAAAGGTTGCATCTTTGCAAAATATATAAATACATAAATACATAAATAAAATACAACACTAATAATACAGGCTTTACTGACTGTCTGTGTTTAAGGCTAATATGTATTTATTACAGCCATTTTTATTAGCCAGCTGCTTTTATTACTGTATATATGAATGCAATTACTGTATATCACAGACCTAATTATCACAAATACAAGTGTAGTGGATTCAGAGGAGCTGCAGTATAATGAAGAGGAAATACATTTAAGTTAATGATATTCCCAAAGCACAGCTTGATAAATGTAACTGCCAATGAGTGTGCATTCTTCAGCATTAAATAAAAACAAATGGACTTTTTTTTAACAAACAATAAGGGATTACAAAGACACACTGAAGGAGGTAAATTGTTTGTATGGTTTTAGTCTTTACAGTGTTTTCTTTTTCATATTAATACTGTCTGTGTGGCTGTGGATGAACTTGCGATTCGAGTAAAGTGTTATGCAAATGGTTTGTAACAGGAACGAGAAGCAAAACCGTGTAATGAAAGGTGGCTTTGCATGTGTGCAGCGATGCGAGGGTTAATGGGTCAGTGCTGAGGAAAGGATTCCTTAGACTCCTTAGATATGGTTGCTCAAGTCGCCTTATTTTAATCTAGGCTCTGGACTGGCCTTGCTGTAGGCTAAGAGAGTCTGCAGAAATAAAAGCTGTAAATGTGCTCTGCACCTGCACAAGTCATTCTCAACGTTGTTGTGTTTCTCTTCCATTTAGTTTTTTTAAGATACACATTCAATCTACTGTAAAAGATTCCTCTGTTGTGAGTTGGTGCAGATGAATGGAGCCTCCGGACTGCTGGATAAGGTTTGTAACCACTGTTATAATATACCCGTATTTTCATTTTAACTCGATAACATACCTTGTGTGGTTGTATGCGAAACATAATAAAACTATGGGACTGTGACCTTTATCACAGAATATATGTAAGTTACTGTAATTTGTTTTTGTAAATCCTTTGAAGAATCATGTTCCTTTTGACCTAGGAGGCTGCGGCAATTCATAATGAGATTTGTGAGAGGTATTGCTGTGGCAATTCCATTGTTTTTTTTTTTTTTTTAAATTCTGTTCCACTTTGCAGCAATACACTTCTGTAATAGTCACTGTAAGCTGTTTGCACAATACATTACGTGGATTGGGATAGCAATGCTTTTCCAGAGACTTTCAAGGACAACTGATGCACATGGTCAAAGCTTGTAGGTTCAAATCCTGCTCGTTACTAATCTTGTCTGGGAGCCCATGGGTCGTTCTGCTATCTTATGTGCTTCTGTTGACTAGGGAGGGAAATCATCTGGGGTTGTCTGGGGTCGTGCAACAACCCTATTGGTCAGGCACCAGGTGATGTAAGAACGAGAGCAGTCAAGCTTAACTCTTACCTCCAGGCATTAGGTTTGTGGCCAGTGCGTACATTACAGAGGTGAGGTGACATACAGTGCGTACTTTTGTTTTCTCTGTATTTTTCCAACTTGCGTCGTTGAGCATGAAATACTATATAATAAAACCACAAGTCTGTGACCTTTATCTCAGAAGAATATTTAAATGAATAAGTCTCTGTGTTTACTTTCATTTTGACCTTGATGGCTACTGCAGTGTGACCAGCCCAAGGCGTGAACACATTTGAAAAAGAAACTCTGAACCATAGGGTTGAAATTGAGGTTTCTTATCATTTACTGTATCAGCATAAGTTTACATGTTTTTTTCTCAGTTATTTTTTGCCAGTTCCAGACTTTCTGTTGGACACCAACCACCATGTCCCATTATATGATAAATATTTATTTTTAGAGCTCTAGCTGCTATAGGCTTTACAAGTTTATCAGTTTATCAGTTTATCTTCAGGCCATTCATCACTGTCCCTATTTATATCCTATTTGTTCCAAATAAAATGCTCACATCACCTCATCTCACAAGCAGGGGTCAGCAGTATCAGTAACAGACACACGTGCATCATATAACACAACGCGGTCTGATACAGTATTTCAGTTAGGCTAGAGAGAGTGAGAATCCTGATAGAGGTTTGTAAAAACGGGAGGTTTAAATAAGTCCTTGGTATTAAATTTTCTGCCTTTGAATTGTACATTGTCGAGGACATGTCAGATAGACAAGATACAAGGCCCTATACACAAAGCTTTAACTACAAGTTATTTAAAGAATGTATTAAATCCATATTTATATCCATGACATTGTTCTAGAGCTGTGTTGGTTTCTTTAACATCAGTATAGAATGGGTTTTGTTGCACACTTTTGATTTATACTTACAAAACTTTATTTGAATCCTCCAAAACAGACTTTCTTTTTCCTGATATTAAATGTTAAAATATAAAGCACAGTTTTCAGCATGCTTTAAAAACAAAAAGATACAAAGGATATAAACAAACAACAAACATCTATATCTTAAAAGAGCCAAGGTCTTGAATACGAGGAGCCCACCTTCTCAGAAATGAGTGAACCACTTGACCCTGAGAAAAGGCTATATATTTAGAATGCCCTCTTCCTTTGTAATAAATATCCGCACAGCCAGCTGCTTCCTCTCCCTCACAATATCAAAATCCTATTCAGATCAAAAATGCATTCATTATTTGCAGAGTTTCAAGCTGCATGTTGCTGGAAAGTCAGAGAGCCTCATCAAAACCTAAACAGCAGGCAGCAATGTGGTGTTATCATTATACTACAGCAATGCAATGGTACCCGTTCAGCGGCTGTTGCTGTGGGGCAATGTTTAAGGATGCAATCACACAATGCAGTGTAATATTGGTCTTTCCAGCTGATTTAGCATCTGGTCATCTAGCACACTGACAGCCTGTCCAGCTGATTGACCTACACATAGTTCATTGATGGATACATTTGCAATTGTTTTACACATACCCTGTAGCAAACTGTATATCTATAGTAGTTAGACGGGTGGATAAGCATTTGTTTCTCTGATGTGTAACCAGCCATATCATTTCTATTTTATATATATATATATATATAGTGAAAGAATCGCACTCACTTCTCTGCGGTTCGTTGCCCCTTTGAAAACACTGACCCAAAATCACAGAAATTGATTTTTTTAAGCGCGGTTGCGCAATTTTTAATAAACACAAAAATAAACAAAACAAACACCTAGCTCTCTTTGAGCACTAACTAAAACAAAACAGGAACCTCAATTAAACAGGACAGCTAAGCTAAGCAAAAAACAAACAAAACAGCACACACAAAACAAAAAAGGCTTCACTCTACCTTTTTTTTTTAAATTTCGGCTGTACCCACACACCAGCACAGTCGGGCTTCTACCCTCTTCAGCAGCCGCCCAGAGCGGGCTGACTGCTCTCCTTTTAAACCCTGCACCTGGCTCCAATTTTCAATAGTAGCCAGGTGCAGGTAATGATTAATAATAAAACAATTAACAAAAACAATTAACAAACCAAAAATGTGCCTTCCGCACATGTTTTCCTAGATGGAGGAATTAACCCCCTCCCTGCTGTCTCACAATATATATATATATATATATATATATATATATATATATATATATATATATATATATATATATGTATGATAATATCCTTAAGGAATAGAAAGAAGAGACGCGTTGAATTGACAATAGAACTGGCAGAAGGCACAGGTGTCGTTGTCAATCAAATCAACAGTATAAAGGTCACTCTCCAAATCAGGACTTAAAAGACGTGTTGCAGTAAGAATACCTCTGTTAAGAAAGGGGAACAAGACTAAAAGGCTCAAATATGCAGAAGAACACAGAAATTGGATTATGGAACAATTGATGGATGGACAATGACACCTGTGCCTTCTGCCAATTCTGTTGTCAATTCAACACTTGTCTTCTTTCTATTCCTTAACGATATAATCTAAGTATTGCTCATCCTTGTTAGACAGCTTTTTGGGTCTTCCAGTCCTGGGTTTGACAATTACAGATGATGTTTCTCTGTACTTGTTGATTATGCTTCAGATACCACACCTTGAAAATCGAGTGATGTGAGCTATTTCACTCAATGTTTTTCCTTTTTTATGGAAGTCAAGGTTGTTATAATAATAGAAAACACCAGTGGAGGCTTTGAGTAAATTGTTGATGCTCATAATGCATCACAGTAGAAAAATGCAACATGTGTAAGACTTTTGCACAGCAGTACATGTATATATATATATATATATATATATATATATATATATATATATATATATATATATATATATATATATATCACATTTCACATTTCATTACAGTTGACTGACAGTATCTGAGAGATGCACTTGCAATCTATCTAAGTGATGGGACTATAGTCTATCTAAGTGATGGTCTGAAAGGTCATCCCACTGACACCATTGATTGAAAATTTCTATGTATTCTTCTGCGCATATATATAATGAGAGAGCGCAAGAGGGTACAATACAAAATACACATTCACGATATACTATAGTTATTCCACAAATGAGGATGAGGATTGCCAATAACCCATGAACGTTATCTGTTAATATAAGTGTAATATATGTAAAGAAAGTATGTTGAAACCAAAATTAAACAGCTTCTCAGAGCTACACAATGGTAATATGCATCTCAATCTGTATACATCTACCACAATTATCTAGACTAGTTATGGTCAATGGAAGTAACAACAGCACTTTCAGTGTCATTGAATAATTTTACAGAAACAACTGTGCATTATCAAAGTAATTAAATGTGGGTAGCTTTTAGGATTGCCTTATGAGCTAATGAAGCTAGAAGGGATCAAACTTCCTGCCCCTCGTGAAGCCAAAAACACCAATTAGTGAAAAATGTGGCACGCTTTTTGTTATCCCACCCAGAATTGACTTGAGCACACACCTCTTAGCCAATCTGTTCTATCCACTCTAGAACTGCCCCTCAGCGACTGCCATAATGCTTCAGCGGTTCCGTTTCATTTGCTTCCATGTATTTGGCTGATGGTGCGCTTTGCTTTGCTGAATAAACTGTTACTTCCACTGATCTGGCTGAATGCCTCAGCAATATTTTCTGCAGCTGCCAAATTGAGCAATCCACTCAGCTGCATCAAAAATCATTGCAACAGTAAAAAATAGATTTACAAAGGTAATATCTTTTTTTTATCTCAGTGTTTTCCCCATCCACAGACAATTGTCCTTATGTCGAATTCTCATCAAATATAAGGCCAAAACCTCAGTCCCTTAAAGACTGTAAATATACCATGATTAACAGTTCAGGTTTGCATTGCAGACAGTCTATATTAATTTTTTAGAAACCCCAAATCGCTCACTAAAGCTTATCACCCGATTTCCCAAAGTGGTTTTGAAGTTGCCATAACATCTACACTAAAGCAAACAATCTTCCAATGCTTCCTATTCACATTCAGTCTTTATTGATGTAAAATGGATTGGCAAAGAACGGTCACCTGTATGATTTATCTTTGATTTCAGCATCAAAGGTCCATTGTGAATGCAACCCCTTTGCAATATCCACATATTATTATTATTATTATTATTATTATTATTATTATTTATTTCTTAGCAGACGCCCTTATCCAGGGCGACTTACAATCGTAAGCAAATACATTAAGTGTTACAATACAAGTAATACAATAAGAGCAAGAAAGAAATTACAGTATGAATCTGCTTGAAGACAGACACAGCTTTTTAAGCCTTACTTTTCAGTAAAAAAAAAAAAAAAAAGAATCCATGTAGTACTTCAATCTTTTTCATGTGGATGACATTACATTTTATTTGTTTTTATTTTTCTTCCATGAAAAACTTATTTTAATCATAGAATTTCAGAAACCACTTCTAAGGCAATTCACTTATTTGTTTGTTTGGAAAGTGACAGTGGACTGTAGCTGGAAGCTGATTGGCTGACAGTACTGAATCATTCGCGATCGAGAATTTTACTTATCCTGTTTTAGCATCCTCTTTACATAGATATGGGCAAGTGGTAAAACACCCTACCTTAATTACTGCACACTGATACCATGAAAAGAATGTACGCTAAATGGAGTAGCAATAAACTGCTCTCAGATATTTCCAGGGTATCTAATGATGGGTATCATTAGGAATTGCACCTAACTGAAGTTATATAGAAGCCACAGATGAACACATACAAAACCATTTACTGGTACTGTGGCAGGACTGAGGCTCTGCACATACATGAACATCGTGCGTGCTGGATTACAAAGTTTCTGTAAAAAAAAATCTAATACAGTAGAGAGTCAATTATCCGATCTTTGATCAACCAAACAAACCTGTAATCACGTGATTAATTACATGTGGTGTATTACGCTTCTGCTGCTAAAACGATTTAGTTGCCAAAAAAAGAACCAGCAGACTGAGGCAAATTAAAGTTATAGAATTATTCAGACCACCAAAACCATTGTGTGCTTTAAATTGTCGAAGTTAAGCAAATTAAAAATCAGTAAGGGCTGGAGATCCTGTCTATGTTATTGAGCAGCTCAGAACTTTTATTTTATTAATTTCAACTGCATGTTATTACAATGCCTTAACCGCATGTATCAAAGTATAGAAACATTTTACTGATTTTTTGAAGTTTAAGGATCCCTAAAGTTCTGTAATGTGTCAAAGTTGTACTGAATTGTATTCGTTAATGATTTTCAAAGTTTGGTGTATGGTATGTTTAATCACAGTATTTCATTACCTTAAATGTCGGTGTTAAAGTTTTACTGAATTACATTAATTTAATGATTTGTAAAGCTTTGTAATTTTGTATGCTTAATGTTATAGGAACAATTCAATAATTGATAATTTAATGTTTATCTGGGTTGATTAGTTCTCTTATAATAATATTTAATTGACGTGTTACAAAGATCGAGGATTTACTATGAACACACATACACATGCAGACACAAGGAATGTTTAATCAACAGTAGTATTTTATTAAGTACACAAATAATAAACAGAAATCAGAAAAGTCAGAAAGTAAATCTATTAGTCACCAAGCACAAAACACAATTCAAAACTCTCCCTGCACTCATGCTGGCTAGCAGGCAATTGAAATATGACACCGCCTGTCTCCTCACACACAAAGCAGCAGCTCCAGCAAGCTGTGACTTAGCTAGTAGCTTGCTCACACACACACACACACACGCCCACACACACACACACTCATGCACGCACCCAGCCTAACTGAGATGCAGAATATATCACATTATGCTTATTAATGGTATATAGATTAAGTATATGGTAAGATTACTTTTAAAGAAATTCTTCATACAACAATATAAGGCAGATAACTTCATCAAGTTTGACTAAAAGTTATTTCACACGCAACGTGTGCAAACTAAATAATTAACAGTTCAATTCTATGTGAATGTGTTACAATTAATCAATTTAGTTCCATGAAAGGAAAATGCAACTGAAATTATACTCAGCGGTTCCTTGAAGCTTAGACTTTTGGTCCACTGGTTTGGAAACTGAAGTGTCCAGTACAAAAGGCTCTCCTCTCAGCAACAAAGTCTTCAGTCCTACATTCGATCAAACAGCTGCAACAAAGCTTTCAGTTCCCGATAGAATCAATAAACAGCTGCAACAAAAGTCTTCAGTCATCGGTATAGGATCCACAACAGCGCCCGTCCGCTCTGTCCTCTTCGCTGAATCTTTTAGCTACGCAGGTAGCAAGGCAGTTTCTTTTGGATACTGTGGTTTTAAGTGTACACCTGGTTTGTCTGATAACAGTCTCTGTAAGTTTTACGGCAGTCCTCCAGCTGGGCCTCAGTCTCGTTGCTTGTGGTTGTTGACTCGCTTGCAGCTTGTTTCCTCATCTTGGGTCTGTTTTTAGGCAGAGTCCCGGAGTTGCAGCTTCACTTAGTAGAGTGACAGCATCTTGTTTAGCATTCGATGTGGAGCGCTAAATGTTTTGCTTGGATATTTATAGTCTTTTCAGTCTGCTAAATAGCCACTTTTCATGAGATAATTTGTGTATCTTTCCTCTTTAAACTCCCAGTCCGTTGATGTTTGAATGTCCTTTTCCACTGGGACATCGCTAGTTTATGTCATCCTTGCGTCAAAACAATTGTTGTTGCACGTGTGAATTATCTGTACATAATTTAACTGTCCGTTCAGCCTAATCCAGTTCAGGCGCCGGTCCTCTAATCAGTAGGTCACATAGTTCAGTATGTCTGCAAGCAGTTTGCCCTGTTTCTCAAGACACACTGTTTCATTAATGAATCCAGTTACATTTCTAATACACGTTCATGTATTATTATCATATTCAGGGAATATGTCCCACAATGTGATATATGTCATCAGTAGGTACTTGTGTATGTTAACTTTATTCTATACATTATTAAAGGTGCAGTAATTGTTATTAATACCTGTTTGATTAGCCATACAAATCGATTATGCCAGCTAGTATCTGTCCCGATTAGTTCGGATAATTAACTCTCTACCGTACTAACAAAACTATTTGAACGGTTTAAAAAAAAAAAAAAAAACTTTATTACTGTACATAGACAGTATAATAAAACAATAACACCTCAGCAAACTTCTTTACCTGTTATTATCACACACCTGTTTAACACATTCCCACAGAGAGATGTTCCCTTGTTTGTACTGTACCTGCACACGATTCAGTTGCTTTCTTCTGCCATTCAGGCTTTCTCCGTGCTGCTTTCAAGTGGGCATCTTTTCTTTTCAGGATGTCTGAAATGGTTGGCCTTGCTATTTAGAATGTTTCACTTCTTTTTTTCACACTTTTTTGTGCTGGTATTGATAAATGTTCAGTTTTTTTATAAGTGCTTGTTGTGTGAGAGGAGGCTCTTTCAGTGGGACTTCCCTTTAGAGTGGGAGCAGCGCTTGGCTGATTTAGACGCATTTCAGTACTTATTTCGTTTGCACTTGTGTTTGTATATCTGCGCCCATGTGCTATACCATTATTGGTATAGCCACATGGTTTATGCTGAAGCAACCCCGCACTGGGTTACCATTGCTAGTACCCTAGTGACAGTTGCGTACAACTGCAACCTGAGTTGTGAAAACTTGATAGTAAATATTGCAAATAAACCTGGGCACCTGTGCGGTGTTACAACTGCAACCTCTTGTGTCTCTCCCCTTTGTCAGTGGATATTCCCACACCGTATTGCAGGTACTCATCTCTAATTACACTTTGTTACTCTGTAAAAACACTGTAGATATACAAATGGTAAAATGGAACCACTGTACAGGTTTAATTACAAAAATAAAATGTTTGTAACATATTTTGCATTTGCACATGTGCTTGTGTAATTACAGTGCAAATAGAGGCATGAAATGTAAAGTGTCCTCCCTAAAAGAATACCTGTCTTGCTGTAAATGGGCTCCAAATGATCTATCAAAATTATATGGAAATGCCCAACAGAATACCAGCAAGCATTAGAGAACTTACAAATCGATTTGCAGCCTCAGTTTCTGATGTATAATAGACAGCCACAATGGTGACTGCTTGGATTCCTAACTGATTTGAGCCTATTTTCTAAGGAAGACAATCAATATAATATAAGACTCTAAAACAATAATAATTTTGGCAAATACACTGCTTCATTGTTTCCATGTTTCTGCTCTGAAGTCTGAGCTACTGTAGTTCCTGTAGCTAAAACAAAAAGCCAGCACTTTTATTAATTTGACACACATTCTTAGACATGCATAATGTTGCTTTTTCTAAAATATCGCAGAGTGTTTAGCAGGCAATGTTACATTGAGGTGACCTTATAATGTAAAGAGGAAATATTTTCCAATTTATTCCTTAAAATGTATGTTTACCAGATATAGTGTACACCCAAATAAAGAACATTTCCACTCACAGGTAGCTTAGCTTGAAACAGACAGTGAAGTGGCTTCCATAATTGCAAGGTCCATTTCACATAGAATAACCCTTATACAGTACAATATAGGCTATTTGAAATGAAGATGTGAGAGACATGATCTATACTTTTTATTACTGATAAAATAATTAGGTAAATAAATAAGTAAATACATTTTGGTATTTGCATCTTCACCTGTCACGGAAAAAAATTCAGCTAACTGCATTTATTATAGGTGTTTAAAAAATGTATTAAAAATTAAATAAACACTGTTTGGAAAGTGTTATTTCCAGCTGTTTCATTTGTCAGGTTTTGTTTTTGAATGTGTTTGGTTGTCATAAACAACAAATAATATGTAGTCAGAAATCGCAACGGGAAACATAAATTGCTTTTAATTTTGACAATGAATCCTTAGTGAGCAGTGGGGAGTCATACTGCTAGTGACAGAATAATACATAGCGTTGGATCACCTGCAACAGGTATTAATAGCCTCTTTTTAATAGCAAACTGCAGTGAAAGCATACAAGAGCACACACAAAACAAGGGAAAAGTCATACTGTGCAAATTTACCATAGCATTTACATTTATTAAACAAATCCTTAAGCACAAAGTGTTGACCTTTGAGGTTTGCATACCCCAATCTCTCTCTCTCTCTCTCTCTCTCTCTCTCTCTCTCTCTCTCTCTCTCTCTCTCTCTCTCTCTCTCTCTCTCTCACACACACACACACTGTATATGGAGGCATTTCTCTGTTCCAGTCAGGGTTTATTTTGTAATGGAGTTGCAAGTATAAACTGCACACAGAACATACAGGAAAACTAAACAACTTTACTCCATGCTGTTTTACAAAGAGAGACGATCGCCTGTTACATCTAAATGCTCTTGGCTTAAACACACGCTCATAAAACAAATAACTGGGAAGAAAAGTGTGCAAAAAAAGCAAAAACCTTAAAGCTATATTGCTGTAATTTTGAAAAATCTAAAATATGTCCATTTGAATACCGTAATATTCAGAATATAATGTGCAGCCTGTGTATAGCATGTCATTCTTTTTACATTGTGATAGTTTCAGAGAGTGATACAATAAATGTACAGAAGTAGAACAGAGCATATATGTATTGTGTCATGTACAGGGGAATTGATGTTTGTTTTTGTTCTATTTTACATTCTGAAATTAAAGGTTCTGCTATTTCGATATTTCGACTTAAACTTAAAAACGTGCCTACTTGGCAATTGATACACTGGCAAGGGTTTAGGAAGGTTGTTTTAGCAATTGTTTAAAGAACAAAATACTTTCTATCAGCAGAATTAAGTATGTTTCAGGCAGGGTTTGAAAGTTACTGCAATATATCATGTGGGCTTAAACTTCTGGAAGTTTCCATCTGTGTGGAGGAATTTATCAAATAACTTGCAAGGTCATCTTTAATACTGTACCTTTATATAAGAACATATACCACTGAAGATGTCCTTCATTTATAATTTAGCATTGCAGTGGTGAACCCTGCATGAGATCAAAATCCAATATAAATCTGCCTTATCCTGTCAGATTTGAAAAATAAATCCCAGTTTGAGACACTATTCACAACAACTCAAAATGAAATATGACCCTCTGTCTGTGTTTAATAAAAACAGAATTATTTACTAACTGTCGTGAAAGAATATCAATATCTGATTCTAGGTTTTTGCTGACTATTTCTATATTCAAGTCGCTTACAAAATGTAAATCAAGTGATATATTTACTATTGTAGAACCAGATACTCTTAATTGGCTACTAACATTTTTTATATCTGGGAGTCAATATCATTTATTTAACATCAAGTCATCAAAGAAACTACAAAATGAGATAGCAAAAGACTACAGGAATCCATAATAGTAGTACAGTACTTCATGTTAGATTGCGAAATGTCACAACGATTTTACATTTTTGTCAGTTTTTTGTTAAGTATATGGATCTGTGAAGCTGTACTACAAATGACACATACCTTGCATTAAATGATTAGCAAAATTAAATCTTGCATCGAATCTTTCCTGTACTGATAAACAATCAGAAATATTTATTAATTGGTGAGCAATTTTTTCAATGGGCTCATCCAGTTGATATTTGATATACGACAAACACGTGCTCATTAATACCAGCAACAGAGGGCTACCCCAGCACGAGCTGTCAAACTGTCAAACAGCAACACATCTCCACAATAGTGTGTACTTAACAAAGAAATCACTTCAGAGCCGTCCAAGTCCAGTGAAAATCAGGTAAATCAAAGAGAAACCCCCGTTTCCAACATCGAAACTACCCCTTACTCACATGAGTAATTGTCAATGTGAACGATATCTCAAATGGCATGTGTATAAACAGTCTCCAAAATCAATGCGGTTGTCTCACATTTACAAATTGTAAGACCTGGGGTCACTATTGTGCATGGCACTTTCCCTTCCATCAGACAACAAATCGGGCAATGGATTAATACCAGAAAACAACAGTGATGACCGTCAACATGACAGGCCCAGATCCAGACAAACTCGGACAGCAAGAACTTGGTAACTCACAAGCCTACACCTACCTCTGAAGCACTGTCTGGTGTGACGGTGGAACCAACACTGAAATCAAGGTCAGACTCAGAAAGGCAAGAAGAGTTTTCATCATGCTAAGAGCAGTGTGGAAATCAAGACATACAACAGAAAGACTCAAATCAATATATATCAAAGCTCTGTACTGTCAATGCTGGATGTTGGATAATGACTGATTATAACCTCAAGAAAGACGCCAGCTTCCACACTGGCTGCCATCATCAAAAAAGTAGCCTTGCACTTGACACCATAAGGCAGGAGAAAGAGAGGGCACCCAAAGACTACAGAGAGGGGGGTGGTTGAAGTCGAATTCCAATAATTCATCTAATCTGGGGAACAGAAGATAGGAGTGAAGGGCTCTAGCTGCCATCAGCAACAAGAATAAGAATAACAATTTATAAATGTTTTCTTACATAAACTAGATTACATTTTTTACTCAATCTTTATATAATCGTTTGTTTGTTTGTTTGTTTGTTTGTTTGTTTGTTTGTTTGTTTTATTTTGGCATATTCTGTTATGTTTCAACTTTAGTTATTTTCTTCTTTCCTCATGGGACCAATTATCACAAGATCATTCTGTTTCAAATCAACCGATTCTGAAATATTGCATGTTCCATCAGTATCATTACAGTTTACATTCAAGTTAAATAACACGTAATTTACCTTGAAAGGTGATGGCCCTGCAGGACTGTGTTGTGGTAATATATTGTGTGGAGTTGAATAATTGTATTAGTAATATCCCCCTGAAGTCACAAGTAGCTGCTAACCATGTTTTATGGAAGGTTTTAGTGGTTTTGCTTGGTACACAGTTTTAGGTGTTTTTAGAATAGGTTTTATATTGAAATACCGTGCAAGGTGGTTTGCAAGAGGGGATTTTGCAAATTGTCTTATAAAATAAGTTGTATTCAATTGTATAGTTTCCTTTAATAAATAAATCATTATTTTACTTACCTGTTTGTGTGGTTCCTGTACACTCATTAGGACGGTCTGGTTGGTCAGTTCGAAATCCAAAACAACTTGTGGGCAAAGGATTATAAAAAGATAATTATAAAAACTTATACTTACCTAGAATTAACAGTATTAGACCCTGACATAAACTGCGTCACTGCTCGATAGCGTGGAAAATCCATTGACTGTTTAGTCCCATTACCCCATTGTTGATATGCGTGGATTAAGGGGATTTTTGTAGTTTTTGTAGAATTTCTGCTGATTGGAAACACCTTTCAGCTTGTACCAGATAAACTATTATTCCAAGAAGACACTGCAGATTCATATGCCCAATGCATTGTGATACCTGTAGCATCTCTTAGTATTTGTTGGAAGTCGTATTTATATTATTTTAGACTTTCCCAGCAGTATTTGTTTATTTTCCACAGTACGTTTGTTGGTCATTTATTTAAGTTTAGCAAATTAAGTCAATGAGTGTGGCAATATAAAGGGTAAAAATAGCACAGTTATATATTGGTGACATTTGTTCAGAGAGAATAGCTAGCGAGGGTGGCATTATAAAGGGGGGCGGTATAACACGGGACAACTGTAATAATATGCCTTTTGTTTTGCCTCCCCATTTTTTTGGTCACTAGTCGCCACTGTTTACAGCATATATAATTAAGAACCTATATATGTTTTAGAGAATCAACAATCAAAGACTTCAAACCTTAAGGAATCTGCAGCTACAACGTCAATGAATTCCTCTAATAAGACAAGACAGAAGTGGAAATCTGGCCAAAGCCTTCAATATAATGCCTACAAAAACAGGCTGTCTAAACTGTGAAGTATAACTGGCAGAAAGGAGGGTGATTATGCATAGGAAAGGGGGCCAAATCTGTATACAGTGTGAAATGCAGTTTTTTTTTTTTTTTTTTTTTTTACAATTTTATGCTAATCTTGGTTGATGTTCTAGTAAAACATGTACTGGTTTGGCTCTGTGTATGTATTATATGAAATATAGACGCCTATTCACAAACAAAGTTAAACATGACAAAAAGGTATTCCTCATTTAAAAAAACCTAGGACTACACTCACTCCTTAAGCCCGCTGCACACAGCCCGACTCAAGCCGTCCCGACTCATCTCATCTGAGTATGCACAGATTTTGCGATCAGTTTTGCTCAGTTTTGGTTTGACGTTACAGTACAGTTTTTTACGACTGTATGTCGCACACTGCTAAGACTGAATTACTGACCACAACTAGATCCTAGTGATTTCTGTGTATGCAGATTTAATTAATACTGCCCTGTACACATTTTTGTATTAACTTAGCCCAACATAGCGACCCTCATATTAAGCATGGCATCGTATGCTGATTAGACGGTGGAAACAGCGCCGCGAGGCAACCAAAAGAAGCGCTTAGCCTATTAATTAATTGACCATTTACACCGTGCAAACGTTTCAGGCATTGTTTGACTTTTTGTATAGTTTGTCTACTAGACTTTAGCCTGTGGTATATAAAATCCAAACTGTTGATTTTTTTATTTGACTTTGGCGTTTTTTTCTCAGCGTGTGGATCTAGGGGCTTGTGATTTGTGAACTGTATCGGAGATCTATGCACCGGTTACTTCTGTTTTGCACAGTAATAAAATATACGCTGCCAGTAGATTGATAATAAAAAGGTAAATTGATAATTTACCTTTGATTAGTAAACGCCTAAAAAAAACTATTCAAATGTGCACATATCTGGTATTATTTTTAATTCGGGACACTCGGAGCAATTCAAGACTAATGTATTTTTACCTGTGGATCTAAAGCTGTCAATATTCCGCCATCTTGTATGGCAAGTTACAAGACAAGCTACATCACTTAAACCTGCTTCACCATTGGTTGACACCCTCATGACTAATCAGTCTCAGTCAGTCTTGGTCGGCAACCGCCGCACACAGACAGACTGATCACATCTGAACAAAACTGCGTCTGAAAAAGATTCAACATGTTCAATCTTCAAATCTGAAGACATCCTGACTAAAATCTGCATAATCTTGGTTTTAAGTGCACACACACTGATACGATTCATCCAAACTCTGTACAGCCAGTTGAGATGAGATGAGTCGGGACGGCTTGAGTCGGGCTGTGTGCGGCGGGCTTTACATGCCTTCCCTTTGTACCAACAACTCTGCACCACAATTTAGTAAAAAATAATTTTACTTTCAAGCTCCAGTTACTTGGAACAAATAGCCTACTTTGACTTGCCCTTCATCAAGACTGGAAGTTTTTAGGAAGCACATTAAACACAGTGTTCTTGATTTAATCTTTAATGTTATTTTGAACTTATACATTATACATTATACATTAACAATGGCCACAGATTCATATAAATTATTATTCCTAAGATGTTCTACTTATGAATATGTGGGCATTTATTGTTGTTTGTAGAACTGCACGCATTACAAAGTATATCTAGAAAGTATACTCTTGAAATAAAATCTATTGACATTGATATGAATTTACAGCCATTGTACTATACATACACAAACTGTAAAACAAGAACTAAGAAACCAATTTACAAAACATGTTTTAACTTTACCAAAGTATCATTTCCCAACAGCAACAGAGCAACATACTGTAAAGTAAGATTATAATGAAACATTTGTTTCATGTGTTTAACTGATTGCACATTAAAAAATAATTGTCCTGTGTACTACAAAAGCGTACTGACCCAAAACAGGATGTAAATTTGCCCCTGGCGGTAAAAAGGTATTGATGGCTATAATGGTGCGTGACAACACTGGTAGTTTTATTTATGCATTCCTGTAACAATCAGATGTGATAGACTGAGGGTATAAAAGGCAGTCACCAGTTGTTGAAAGACTAAATAAAACTACAGTTGCTGCAACAATGTGTCTTTATGCCGGTAAGCTCCTTAAATCTTTTCATTCAAGTAACTGTGCAGGTCATTTAGATTTACATGTTTTTTTTGTTTTATTGAAGAATGTTCTACAAAATAATGCTGTACTATATTATATATATAATTCAGGTTTATCTAATAAAACTAGAAAGGCTCAATATAAGATATGATGCAAGGCTAAAGTGATCTAGAATGTTAATGTTGTATATTTATTTAATGCATCAGATACTGGAGCCAACAACAGTTAAATGTCTATAAGAGATTCCAACGGTTCAAAGGAAACGGTAAGCAATACGTTATATATGTATAAATTAATTCATTCATTTACTTACTTTCATACTTATGTCTGTTTATTATTTGTTTATTATTCAATATAGAATACTTAATTTCCCCAAAAATATCTCATAATCTGAAACCAAAGAAATGCATTTTATGTTCTACTGATAACAACAAAAATATGGACTGTGAAATATGAATAAGGGGGATGTATCATTAACTCAATAATAATTTATTTAGAAATAATGCATGAATGCATAGGTAATTACATAGTTATTCATGTAAATTATATTAAAGGGTAAATCATATTCATGTTAAGGGGTAGAACCTTTCAGAACCCACATGAGACTTGTCCTCTAAATAAATCCACAGTTTGTGAAACAGTTTTGTACCCTTCTATTTCAACACCATCTATGTTCATGATAGTGTTTACAAAACGCAAAATTTTAGCAAAAACATACTTTGTAATTTGATGTAAATGTAGTTTACAAAGTAGATAATCTACAGGTGATGTCTTTGTGGAGAAGACGGAAATCCAGCCTGCCACTTCCCCAAGAAGAAAGAGGTTCCATTGAGGTGAGTTCATGATTGCTTTAGTGAGCTCTTCCATGTATCAAATGTTTTCCCTGATCACCGTTACTATAAAACAGCATTTTAAAACCGGCAGCTCTCAGCCTCTTAAACCCTGATATTGAACTTCTCTTTTTGTAAGTGTTTCAGTTCTTGGTGAGTTTCATACTGAATATTCACCTGTTGTGTTAAAAAGATTTGATTAAAAATACAGTGCTGCTTTATGAGCTCTTTTCCTATTACACTATCCAATTAAATTTGAAGATGAAGGAGGAGGCTTCCCATCCCTACTACAAACTGTGCCCTTAATTGAAAACACACTTCCGTGTTTCCCAGTATTTTTGATTGAATGCTGCCATAAACAGAAACAAAACAACATATCTGCTGTTTTTGTTTTTGTTGTTGTTGTTTAATGATTTAACTGTTGGTTTTGCCACTTGTTTGAAATGATCAAGTGAAATGGTAAGTATATGTACTACATTCATACACTGTATTTATGTACAAGCAACAAACTACTAATGCATCCTCCGACTGATTATTTTAAAAATCAAAACGGTCTATAGTTGGGCATCAATATACTATGTCATCATCAAAGCAAGCAGACACTGCGCATGCGGCTCTGCTTTACCCAATTAGAATCCTTTCCAGCGCACGAGTCAGTGTGCTGACAGAACGAGTAACGAGATGCTTCTGGGAAATGTAGTGGAGTAAAAAGTACAAGTATCCCAAAAACAAAGTATTTAAGTAAAGTACAGATCCCGAAAACAAATACTTAAGTGTAACAAAGTATTTCTAGTTCGTAACTTTCCACCCCTGCTATAACCTCTGCTTAATACAATCTTTATAGTGTGTTTATAACCAGATTTAACAGATCTAAAGTGTTACTAACAAAATACCATTGTAATACCATGAACTGCAATCCAAAACACTGTTTACTTACCCCCGGCATACGATTATACCTAATTAATAGTACTGAACATTATTTTTTAAGAGTAAGTTGCTGATATCAAACTTACATTTATCAACATTTATCTATAAGGAGTGTTGTATTTTTTAGCTTTTTTTTTTTTTTTTGTCTTCAGCATTTTTCTTGTAGACCAGAGAGTCTGTCAACGGTTCTGTTCACCATGTCTAACTTGTCAGTAAGTGAGCCAGCGCTGGAGAAGCCGGCGAATGGCAGCTGTTCTGATGTGTACGAGAAGTACGTGTTGCCCTGTATAGCAGAGTTCCTGGGTACTGCCTTCTTCATCTTCAATGGATGTGCATCAGTGATTGAGAATACAGAGGGGACTGGGCATCTTCAACCTGCTCTAGCACATGGGCTGGCATTGGGAATAGCAGTAGCAATCTTTGCCAGAGTAAGGTATCTATATTAACCTCATGCTTCATTGTGTTTGATGCGGCACACATGTCAGTCTCTGTTTTACCATTTAAAAACAGCTAACTCCCTAACCCACTGTCTTATCCCAAATTGTTTTAATCGGTTCATAGTAGGTTCTTTGTCAGAATAAGGCAGGTATCTTTTCCTCTCCCTGGTCTGTTTTACAATGGTGTTATTCTTCTATGAAAATGTGTCTTTGTGCTTTTTTTCTAAATAAGGCCAAATGTCATATAATTATACTATTGTCCAGATTGTTTTTATTTAATTAGTATTCGATGGCTACATTAGAAGATGATGTACCACATAGGTATGAGAAGATTGTGGTAGATAAAGTACATGAACTCCTAAATGGATTTCAATTTATAAATAACATCTAGAGGCAATACTCTTTATGAGAGAAACCTTTCTGGGTAAATTTCACCAGTTGGAGATTTTCCTCTGGTGCAACAGAAAAGTGCAATCACAGATATTCCAATCTGAGTTCCTGAAGTTCCCCAGTAAATATATCTTTAAAAATCAAGTGATTCTAAGATTTATTTTCTAGTGGTGGTCACATGAACCCTGCAGTGTCCCTGGGTGCAGCGCTGATTGGTGGGCTAAACATCTTTCTGTTAATTCCTTACTGGGCAGCTCAATTTTGTGGAGGAATGGTTGGCGCTGCCTTAGCAAAGGTAGGTGAAAACCCTTCTCATCAAGACCAAAGCCAGTGTGCTGATAATCAGCTATACATAAGTATGAGGCATCCCTGAAATCCAGAACAAACTTGAAAGAGTAAGAAGAGTTCAGCCTCCTATTGCCATTATTATTTTAAGTGCAAAGAGTGGCTCAGAAGCGCAAGCAATGTGCAACAATAATGCCACAACCAGATATGCCTTCATGTTTTTTTAATTTATTTTTTGCTTTTTTAACAGGCCATAACATCAGATGTGAAGTTTTTCAACGCAACAGGAGCAGCATTTAAGTCTATTGAACGAGATGAGCAGGTTGGCAGTGCCATTGTGGCAGAGGTGGTCATGACCGCATATTTGGTGATGACGGTCTGCATGGGCACAATAAACAAGAAGAGCACCACCCCATTAGCCCCACTGTGCATAGGTCTGTCGGTTACTGTGGGTATTCTTGCTGGGTAAGTTTCAACTGCCTTTTATATTTACTATACGTATTGGCTGATTTAAAATGCTGGGATTGTTGGTGCTGAATCTCTCCACCCACGTTGGACTGGATCTCATTCAAATACTAATACATCAAGTCTACCACATGTGGGTGCAGTATATATGGGGACGCCCATATCTACACGACTGCTGCTCTGGTGCTACACCAATGTTGTTTTAATTTTGTTTTGTTTTGTTTCTGTTGAATAAGATGTAGGGTTTGTTTGCCATTTGTACTCAATGTACGAAATACTTTAAAAAGGTCAAACATATGTAATAATGTTTGGGGGTTATTTGTGTGTGTGCTTTCAGAGGATCTGTATCTGGTGGGTGTATGAATCCAGCCAGAGCATTAGGATCGGCTTTGATTGCTAACTACTGGGACTATCACTGGGTCTACTGGGTAGGGCCAATATCTGGCTCTTTGATTGTGGGCCTGCTTCTCAGGTAAGTGCTTTGAAATTTGTTTCACAACAGCTCACTGTAGCAATGAGTTTACTATTTAAAATATCAATGATATCTATCTGCGTTTCTAGAATTGATTTGTTTTATAAAGTATAGCACAGGTGTGTCCAATCACAGTCCTGGAGGGCCATTCCATTCCAGGTTCAACAGGTAAAATGATATAATAAACTACTTCAGGGTATGGCTAGAGATTTAATTAGTTCAATTAAACCATTTAGCACAGGGTTGGAACAAAGACCAGAAGCTGAAGAACCAACTTTGGCCACCCCGGGTCTAGCTATTTACAGAAAGTCCCCATGTTAAAATAATTCCCAACTTAAACATACAGTAGACTACAAATCCACTTCCCTCTAAACATAATCATAGGTATTTTCCTGAATAGCGCTAACAGAGGTGTTCAGTTCATTGTTTTGGGAGTGTTTCGATTATATTTTCAATAAAATATGTGCAAGCGTGTCCATCCAGTTAAAATGCACAACTATTACTTTAGAGAATGATGACTCTTCAAATCATTTCAAAATATGTTTAAAGAACTCATACCCTGTCCTGATAATTGCCTAATTTTCTTTATTGTAGAGTTTTCATCGGTGATCAAAAAATACGTGTGATCATGACATGAACTAAACTGGTGGAGAAGAGAACCGGTACACAGAGCTCACGTGGCAACTCGCTCTGATGCACAAAACAAATGTGCTAATAATATTCCAAAGAAATGTATTCTGAAGAAATTAAAGTTTTACTGTACATGGTACAGTTATTCTATTAAACTCAGTATTTGACCAAATGGCTACAATTTGTAGCTATCCCCCTCCCTCTCTCTTTTAGAAGTGGCAATACTTTGGTTTGGTTTGGTTTAGTGTTCACTTGAACATTTCCTCTTTGTATATGTATGCAATAAGACCCTTTAAGGCGTCCATATACGTCGAATATACAGACACCTCGGGGCGTTGGGAGGACAGGCCTTCAACCCCCGAGAAGTCTGTATATTCAATGTATACGGACGCCCTAAAGGGCCTTATTGCATTTATAATCCAAGAAAAACAGTGGATTTGATGTAAAAAAAAGCATAAATCGTGTTTAGGGCAAAAAATTATTAGTTTTTTTTATTAAATAGCATTACGCCAAATAAAGTAGTCCCATGTATAACTCTGTATACACACTAAATTAAGCTGAGCAAATTAATTAAATTAAAACATGTAAAAGAAAGTAAATCATATTTTGATATTGTGCACATTCCCATTGAAAAAATACACCAGGGGGCAGAGCTGAGAAGGCACTGAATTATTTTTTTCCTCCTGTCAGTGCAGACACACTGTTTGAGCAGAACAGATGGGAGGAATAAAAATAAATTCAATGACGTCTCGGAATTCAGTCATTTGTTCAAGGTATGTGTCAGAGAGGGGTGGATAATGTGCACAAGTGACTTTTTGTGTTTTTCTTTAGCGTTTACAAACTGCTAAATTATTTGAAGTGACAAAGTCAGGGTAGGTAAGCATAAAGACAGCGATTCGTCGGGTTTTTTTAAAATATTTTTTCTGTTTTGCTATATTCCAGTTCATTTAATTGATCTTCGTCCAAATCGGCATATCCAGTTACTATTTTGGGATTTGTTGCAGGTAATTGGTCACTCAGTTTCATAGTTACAGCTGTACATCTGTAAGTGAGTGTAAGCAAGATGGCTACCGATACTTAGGGCTGGACCAAATCAAACCTGATCGCTCTTGCAAAAGAGTGTTTATGTGATAATATTGCTGGTTTCCATATCGCATTTTCTTTATGTGTGCAAGTGTTCGATATATGAGGTCAGTGGAGCGGCTTGAAGTATGTACTTTTTTTTTGTTTGCAAATATCAGGATGTTTAGTGTTATTTTTTTTTTTTTTTTGCTTAATACGTGATAGTTTCAACAACTTCGAAGTTGATTATAAAATCTGGTTCTGTGAAAGTCTTGTGATGTGATTTAGAGCTGGAATTGAGTAGATTTGGTCGGGCGATAGCAAACCACTCCCCCTTCTCAACTGTTTGTAGTCAACAAGCGATAGCTTCTTTTTGAAGGGCGGAAAGGGCTTGTTTTGGTTTCATGAGATTTCGCTTGGAATTTTTCTTGTGTTTTATTACAGCAAATGCTTTCGCATCCTTGTTCATTAAATGCTAACTTTGATTTGGTCCGGCCCTTAGTTTAAATTCTGTGAGGCAGCGCAGTGATTTTGAAATATGTGAGAAGGCTCCAACTGTCCATACACATCCAATATATGGACAGATGGAACCCTGCTCGACCAATCACATTGCTTGTTTCACGTTCCATTATGAACCCTGGATTATAAAGTGTATTATAATATTATGTAAATAAAATACCAATCTGGATCATTTTTTTTTAAATTGCAGTCATTTGCATATAAAGGCTGAATAGTTGATAATACCAGTACACTGTATCATTTATGTATGACACACACATCCACAATGTTTAGATTTCACATGCTAGCCTTGTATTTAATGTATTACGCCTGTATTTAATGTATTTGCATTGTTTTTTTACTGTTTGTATTTAATGTACCATGTCCTGTATTTCACTGTATTTAATGTATTATGCATTGTTCCTCACTATCTTGTAAAGCGCTTTGTGATGGTGGTCCACTATGAAAGGCGCTATATAAAATAAATATTGATTGATTTTAAAATACATTACTGCTTCACTGTTACAGCTTTCAACAACATGTCAGTGTAATTCTGTTGACCTCAATTTTATATTTCCAGTCCACATGTGTGCTTTTGTTTGTTGTATGTACAGCTATGGCCAAAAGTTTTGCATCACCTAGAATTTTAGGATTGAGATATAATTATAACAAAAACTATATGAACATAATTTAGATATTTCATTTATCATCATGTAATCAAAGAAACTAACTTGGTTATTGGTGACTTTGATAACCAAATGGCTAACACACAATAAAAGCCACTGCTTGCTTTATTATACTCTTTATTGTTAATATGTGCTGTCTCTTTAAGAATGGTTAATGCTTTTTTCTAATACAGAGAACCATGCACAACAAGTGAGGTGGGTAGAAAATGAAGGCTGAATTAAGAAGGGTCAGCTTTTTGAGATTTGTGTGAGAGGTCTCCAATGCAATTTGGAATTGGAGTTTATGAAATAAGAAAAAAAGGACCTTTTGAGAGGCACAGCTTACCAAAGTGATTTCCTACTACAGTCTTCTCAAGAAAAGTCTTTCCCAATCTTGTTTACATGCTATACTGTTGTTTTACTTTCTAATTGCTTGGGTTTGTATTGCAGATGAGAAGGTTTACTTTTTGCTGTATAAAATGATCTGTATGAAAAGTCAGTGCTAAATTGTATACCAGTAAATAAATAACACATCATATTTATATATGTCACGGTTTCATGAAATGATTATTCATGGAACAGGAGCAAGGGCTGCGAGGAATAAGCCCTGGGACTTATTACACGAGAGTAGATGTTAAAACTTCATGCTGATATGAACTTGGCTCTCGCCAAGATAAGCACCAACTAAGACGTAGCTTTACAGAACTATGTGCTTGTGACTTACGAGAGATAACATGCTTTCCCCTTGTCTTGCGGAGAGCCGCCCTACGACTGAACTGATGGGTCTCCAAGGCTGTGTGGTCCAGTGGTTAAAGAAAAGGGCTTGTAACCAGGAGGTCCCCAGTTCAAATCCCACTTGTAACCAGGAGGTCCCCGGCTCAAATCCCACCTCAGCCACTGACTCATTGTGTGACCCTGAGCAAGTCACTTAACCTCCTTGTGCTCCGTCTTTCGGGTGAGACGTAATTGTAAGCGACTCTGCAGCTGATGCATAGTTCACACACCCTAGTCTCTGTAAGTCGCCTTGGATAAAGGCATCTGCTAAATAAACAAATAATAATACATTCTCCCAAGGGGAAAAATGAAGAGAAAGATAGATACGTAAGAACATAAGAAAGGTTACAAATGAGAGGAGGCCATTCAGGCCATCTTGTTTGTTTGGTTGTTAGTAGCTTATTGATCCCAGAATCTCATCAAGCAGCTTCTTGAAGGATCCCAGGGTGTCAGCTTCAATCCCAGGGTGCCAGCTTCAAAAATACATTTCAGAAAAGTTGCCCGAACTAACAAGGAACACCTGCGCTTCAGGAGATTGGCAAGGTCAGTCATCCGAGACAGAGCCACGTGGGGAGACAGGAATTCTAAAAGAGAGCAGGAAATTAACATGATAAGGGTCCAGAGAGGAACACTGGTATAGAGGAAAGCAAGTTGTTAGTAAAGGATACAGGGTTTCCCCCTGGCTCAGGGAGCATGTCCGGAAGTGGAAACAAGAGATAGAAAAGGGAGATTTGAGAAAAGCACAGAGTTGCCCCAAGACTCAGAGAGATACCGTCCTCGCGGAGGAGAGACCTCCAAAGGCTGGGGAGTATGCTGCCCCCCCCAGGGGGAACCTGGAATGATACAGAGATTGTTAAGATTTGGCTGGGGGTCCACTCTGGCTCTCAGAGAACCTTCCTAGCTGGGCCTAAGGCTCCCTGCAAAAAAATAAAGAAAGAAATTAAAAATAAGGTTAGTAAAGAAACATAAGTTAGTAAGTAAGCAATACTGGAAGAGTATTTATTTATTTTAAATTAATGACTAATCTCATCTTGGGAGGAAACCTCTGGTGGTCCAGGTGGAGAGATGGCCCCCACTCCAGACATACTAGCAATATTGTGTTGGGCCAAATAAATATCAAGTGAAGTCCCCCCCATCATATTTAAAATATGTGGCAACTGAAACCGGCAACTGCTCGACTTGCGACAGTGAGCTTGATTTGCACATAACACTACAGGTGCCACTACTGGAGCCCACTCAGAGGTGTGGGTGACAAGCATTGCCGCTCCATAATTAATGTAGTCAGAACTAATTAATGTAGACAGAACAAGCATAGTTGTGAGTGTAAGGGGCACGGCTGTAATTAAATATTTTAGTAAGACTGAATGCGTTTCCAGTAATTCTGGAGCCTGAACGGGTCAGCGGGGCCGAGCTGGTAGGCTCGGGATTGAACAAAAGTACACCGAAAAACACACAGCAAGCAGGATAGGACAAACAATCCCATGATTCAATCGTGCTAGCCCATGATTCAATGCTCGCACCACCACGCATGTCATCATTGGAGCCCACTCAGAGGTGGAGGTAAACAAGCATTAGACAGTAGAAACTGAGCTTTTAATTACCAACCCTGAAAAACAACCCACTACCAAAATTGCACAGGCTATCACTTCAAGCCAGAACAAGAAGGTGTCGTGAATACATGCTGCCACAATTAATGTAGACAGAACCAACGCAGTCAATGCCAACCTGGCATTGGCGTCTCTTGTGGCAGTCTCAGTGGGGTTGCCAGCTTCAGCTGTACACGCTTGGCAGTCTCCCTCTGTTCCAAATGCTTCTTGCGAAGTTCCTGTGCTAATTGTAAAATATATTCTCTCCTTGGTAAATTATTCTCTGTGCATTCTTTGTAAAGTACTCAGGAGTTGATGGCTGCTAGGTCCAATACATTGTAAAACACCTGAACAGGCCACCGTCAGGAGCCAGGTTTCACAGAATACTTCCGTGCCATCTGATCCAAAACATCAACTCCATATTTTGTTACGTTGTAAAACTCCACAGTCTCTGGTATTTATTTTAACTAGTCCCGATACTAATTGACGGACCAATAAAGCGCACCTGGCAGCAGGCGCCAGCCTTTAAAAAGGCTGATTGAAAAACAATACACTGTCAGTCATTCACTCAGGCAGAGAGTAGAGACTAATCTAATTACATCTAAACACATTGCGGACTGGTAAATAAAAATAATAAAGTAGAATACCGTTCTGTATAATTAAAATACAATTGTTTTCTGTGTGGCCGTCAATGTGACTGCTCCCGGGGCTTTTAGGTATAATGTAATATATCTCCTTTATTTCTGCACTCCCGCGTTTCATGCTTTGTGAGAATATTTAATACATACGGACAGAAAGGTACATGAACGCGCAGCCCCATATGTGTTACATGAGTGGAGAAAATTAAATTTTAAAGCCAAAAATAACTGCCGCTGGGCTTCTAGTGTTAAATAGGAGGGTTAATTGATATATTGCTTGGTTAATTAAGGCAAATCCTCTGAACCTGCCCCTGAATAACACACAATGGTTGCAACTAAAATGGTGTAATGTATTGGAAGACAAGCATTCTGCCATGGCATGCTTAATTCACATATTTGGTCTCAACAAAACTAGATATGTGTGGAATATGTTTAGATAAGTCCTATTCTTTGGGGTTTAAATGAAGAGGTGTAGTGTGCATATAAAATACGGTTTAATTATAGAGTAAAGCTGTATGGCCCAGCCCAGGAGAGAGGTTATCCTTGTAAGAAAACAGCACAGATATAAATCAGTGCTGTAAAATTCCTTCAATGTTTGTATTGATTTTCCTTTTCATACCTGCAGCAGTCTGGGGAAGCTAATATTGATTAGTCATTTCCTGCATACAGCTGCTGTGAAGAAAAACAGTAGCTCTGCACGTCTGCAGCCAATCTTAGGCCAGATTGCCACAGCTTCAAGTTTTGTCTTTAACTGACGTTAATTCACATATACATCAAACTTTCCCAACTACTGCACATTGCGAAGCACAGTGTGACTTGTTATATTCAATTAAATACTGTACAGTTATTACTTAACATAGCCAACAACACCAATTTAGACCATAAGATATCACAGAAACAACAACAAAACAAAATGATTTGGAACACCAAGTAGTGAACAGATGGGTTTTAATTGCCTTTTTAGAGCTAGCCAGGAGTCAATTTTACAAATCTCAGGGGGCACCATATTTGAAAGTGCAGGTGCAAATCTTTTGATTGGGAAGTGCCTAAAGGAACAAACCAAGAATATTCATCAGGAAACATTAAAAAAAATAAAATGCAATTAGTAGGATGACGGAGGCAGTAAGTAGACAATTGCTGAAGAGTAGTTACATCTCATTAGAATATTAAATGGTTATAACATTTACATATATGTATATTATAAAGTACAGCCTCACACTCTACAAAATAAAAAAAATGAACCACCAATAGCAGCAAAACCCGTGGAAATCAATTCTTTCTAGTTTTACTATTAATATTTTATGTGGTGTATTGAAAGCTGTCTACAAAAGCATCTTCACTATAAATAATATAGGAGGCTGTGTGGTCCAGTGGTATATTATTATTATTATTATTATTTATTTCTTAGCAGACGCCCTTATCCAGGGCGACTTACAATTGTTACAAGATATCACATTATACATTATTTCACATTATACAGATATCACATTATTTTTACATACAATTACCCATTTATACAGTTGGGTTTTTACTGGAGCAATCTAGGTAAAGTACCTTGCTCAAGGGTACAACAGCAGTGTCCCCCACTGGGGATTGAACCCACAACCCTCCGGTCAAGAGTCCAGAGCCCTAACCACTACTCCACACTGTGTGGTCCAGTGGTTAAAGAAAAGGGCTTGTAACCAGAAGGTCCCCGGTTCAAATCCCACCTCAGCCACTGACTCATTGTGTGACCCTGAGCAAGTCACTTAACCTCCTTGTGCTCCGTCTTTCGGGTGAGACGTAATTGTAAGTGACTCTGCAGCTGATGCATAGTTCACACACCCTAGTCTCTGTAAGTCGCCTTGGAAGGCGTCTGCTAAATAAACAAATAATAATGCATTTTGACTCAAGTATTAATACATTCATTTATTTGTTGATTTATTCATGTATATATATTTTTTTACATTTGATATATTTCAAATATATAATAAATATAAATAGATCATACAATATGTGTTAAATGTGATTTATTTCCCCAGTATATATGTAATATATTGCATTTTGTATATATTGTATATATTGTATTGTATATTTATCTGAAATATACAGTAAGAACATACATTTTATTTATTTGTCATATGGGTTTGTTGGTTTGTTATTACTATAATGAAGTTAGGTGGGTAACATCATAAACTTGAATCCAGTCCTCAGTAACTATGCTTGAGTTTTTAAATTATAAAATCTATGGAATTTGTTCTTAAGGCTGCTGCTTAATGATTCTGGTTTAATGATGAGTGAAACTGGCCCGTGTTGCTATTGCACCTTTAATTGACCACAAGGTGGTGCTGCAGGGCATAGAATGCAATAGTCAGTTACTGGTATCAACATCTCGTCTTAACAAATGCAGCCGGATATTTATAACAGTAAGTCAAAAGATTTTGAAGACGTTATTATTTATTTATTTATTTGTATTAATTAAAGATACGAACAGAGCAAAAGCTTGGTCATTTAACTTCGGTTGAATTATTTCTAATAAATTGTTATGGTTCTGTATATGAATCTGTATTTTTTCCAACTAAATATTGTTAAAACTAAAATAAACAGAAATTAAATACTATATTTAAATGCTACTGTGTTTACACCCCAGTAAAATATGGTTTTTTTTTTTTACTGTATAGGTTTGAGTTTATATACACCTTACCCCATAGAAATAAAGAAAATAACTTAAACAGACCTACACCAAATGTTTTGTCAGTTTCAGCTGTTCAATACAAATAAAGCAATTTATTAAAATGCATCTTCTGGTTTGTGCTTCATCTATCCATTGGTTTACAAAAGGCAAAAGTGTCCAATTAAAATAGAAGAATAATTTTTGATGTGAAAGTGACACAACAAAAGATCAAATGACATCCAACTGATATATATGTAACTTATATAGATAGACATATAGAATAATAAAGAGAGAATTTACTCAATACGGAGAATCAGTTTTTTTATTATTATTATTCAGCTTCATGTTGCGCTGTATACATAATGCCTGTATCAAAGCAGTTAACAGCATCACAGCTAACTAATGTAACCTTTATTTTGCCTCCTGCATCTCTAGGGAGCTGTGCAGCTGCATGTTTTGCACACAACTAAGATGAGCACATTTTAGTGTTGATCCTTCGTCCTACACACGCAAACCCATTGGATATACTATTGGCAGTTCCCTTAGCCCTGGTCCCTTGTTGTATAAGCATATCCCCCAGACAATCGTATTTGTGTTACACATTTACTGTTGTTTTCCTAAAAACAGATGCCTCGGAAAACTGTAGAACAATCAGGAAATGTTTATACCTACTGAAAATTATCACTATTATCAGTTTAGGTGGTGCATATGAAACTTTGCTTGATGTGCTTGATTAAATGGGATTTGTGTTTCAGGTAATAACCAGTAATAAAGCAGTTATAAAGCATATGTGGAAACTCAAAGTTTATTTAAAGGGCTGTAACAAAAATGTAGGTTGTGTGTCTATCAAAATTGTTGCAGCATTTGAATATATATTTGAAAATATGTATTTGTTAGTATCTACTACCCACTCAAAATGGAATGTTAATAAAGCTCCTAACACCCTTTTAGTTACCAGATATATTGACATGACATATATAGACATGATTTTATTGGTAAGTATGTATTTACAATTTTATTATGCCAACAATCAATCTGAGTAACTCTGAATTCTGTTTGCTGAAATATATATATTTTTAAAATATATATATATATTCCTATGTATCACAGTCCACCTGGCATATTAGCTGTGCCTTTAGAATCCTAAATGCAAGCTCTTTTTGAGAACTTCCTAATTCCACAGAAATCACATGATGTGTTAACCTTTCCATTCTGCTGGCCCCGAAGAAGTAAGATGAAGAAGGTGGGGCTAGTAGAATTTAAAAGTCACTCATTATGAAAATGCATCTATACATGAAGTTCATTGCATTCATTTGATGAAAAAGTTAAAGATCAATAGTTAAAGTACCCTTTCCCTTATTTAACAAACCCTATTGTACTTATTTGACAGCATCTAATTATGTGCAAGAGCACTTGCTGCACACAGTCTGTTTTCTTGTTATCTATGTGTTTCTATATAAACTTGACATTTCTAAATGTCTGATGGGTTAATTTAAATATTTGTGTTTGCCTTCATAAAAGTGGGAGCAAAATAGATTGTTAGGACAAAGCATTCCCCCAAAACAGCAATAGCTTTGTTGAAACCTACTTTGCAAACCTCCATGTTTTACTTCTCTGTATTTCAGTAGAACTTAATGAACTCAAAGGCTCCCTAAATTACTTGAGACAATTGTTTATTCACAGGACCTATTGTTCATCAGTCTTGCATAATTTTTAGTGTTGCTTCTTTCTTTAGGAGCAAAAACCACAGTGTTTATTTAGCACCCTGTGTAGGTTGAGTGGGTGTTTGTATATATGTGTGAGTGCATGTGCGTACTTTTTTTTTTTTTAAACTGTGTCAGGTGTCAGTGGTTGCTGTTTTTCACAACGTGATGTGAAAAATATCATGAGGACTATGCTGTTATACAATTATAACAATTCATTAGCTTTCAGGGAGAATATTCTGGGATCTTTTGATAAAAAACACACCCAATTAATTTTGTGGACAATAGTTTATAATAGCTTAAAATATGAGGCCATGTTGAATCATACTAACATTCTACAGCTGCAGACTTCATTAACACTAGAATGACCGTGCTTATAGGCATACCTAGAACAACAATGACCGGTCAATTTGACCTGTGTATTAAAAACAACGTAAATATTATAATGCAAGGACAAACAATTGAATATTAGTCGTAGTTTTATTCAGAAACGTCATATAAAGCATCTACACAACCAAAGTATTGTAAATAAACTGACATTTGAACAGAAATGTGTTTATATACAGACATATTACATAACATGTATCCTAAAGAAAAGTATATCATATATATACAAAACTATACAACAGAAACGATGTAAACAAGTATCACTTTTTTTAAAAAATGAATGGGTTTATATTGCTTACATAACAAAGTACAACCGAAGCTATATGTTTATATACAGACATACTATCATCGAAATGACATGAATAAATAAACATTTGAACAGAATGGGCTTCAGTTACAATTGTTTACAAAGTGCTGGCACAAATCACACAGATACTGTGCTTGTCAAAATATTCAGTGCACTTACTGCATTGTCTGTCTTTGCTGCATCAGAATCTTGTTTGGTAAAATTTGCAGTAATTCCAAACACTCTTTTTCTGTCCTGCTTCTTCAGTTATCCATGTTCAATGTGTATTGGGGTAACAATGAATTTCTTAGAAAAAACATGTGAGTTATAGTAACCAGTGCAGACAGACAGCCTCAGAGGATCATTGAAACAATAGAAATGTCAACAGACAGCTCACTTGAGGAATGCACACTGATATAATCAAACTTCAATACGGCTGCAAGCCCCGACTGATAAACACAAATAATACAGCAACATTTAATTGTTATAATATGTATCGGTCAATTTGACCGTGCCTGGTCGGAATAGGTATGGCAGTATTTTATCTCGCTAATGTTTGCAGCTACGCGATTCTTTCTTTGTCAGAGTAATTAGTACATATATTTAGGAAAAGTCAGGAAAGCACAGCTTCGTATCTTAAACACACTCACAGCAATTTAAATTTAAATTAAAAAAACAGCCAAAATGACCGTCTTTGTCATGCAGAAGAGTATGATGCAAAAAAAAACCTCAGATTATTTTACAAACTAAAAATACACAAGAAATAATGTCTTCCATCCTTCAATGATTATGAGATGGGTGGTAATAGCAGGAAAAGCAACTGAAAATAGGAAACACCTTTTCAAAGAAGAAGAAAGTACATTACTTGATATGCTATAATGGGAAAATGTGGATATTTAATACACAGAGGGGGTTTTTTTTAAAGCAAAGTTAAAAAACAGAAAACATGAGACAATACAAAATGCCAGGTAACAGCTGATTCAAAAGTGCAGTTTAGTGCAGGAGGACAGTTCAAAGTGATCTTTATTAATTGGTCAAATGTATGCTCAATAAAACAGAAAAGGCAATCTGCTTGTATTGTTCACTGCTTCTCCCAGATCTTGTAAATCTTTCTGCCATCAAATCATCAAAACACAGTTATAAATAAAGCAGTGTTAAGAATGCTGAAAAGCACTACAGCAGCCCAGGGACACTTTCTTTAACCCAGCATTTTCCTGAGAGGAAGGCACAGCAAACAGAATAGAGAGAATGATTAGTGTTACTTGTTTTCTCCATGTGAAACACAGAAGCATGTTTTACTACAGTGCGAGTGTTCATTCATTGTTTGTCAGAATACTTTTGGGTTCGGTGGTGACATTTATTCATCCTGGAGTAGGAGTCAAAGCTCACATGTACCGCAAGGAGGGTGGCATATATTAGTTCTCCTATATAGTTTTGAATGTCTAAGTTGTAAATCCTTTCGTAATCCTATTTTGGCACCCATGCCATATAAAATATCAAAAGTCATATGGTTATGATATTTGCTTTGTTTTATATAAATTATTTTCACTCTCATTCTTATTATTTAGCAATACATTATCACAGAGAGACAGGAGCTGAATGTTGCATATTGCAAATGAACCTAGCTGTCGCTGACAGGTTCTCAACTAATAAAACACCTTTGCTGGCAGATTCAGAAAGAAAAGACAAAGACTGAAACTGAATTTCCTTCCAAGGAAATAGTCCCCCCAGGGCAGGGTTTAGGCATACCCCTGGGCTAATGTGGGGACTCTCTAATTGCCAATACTTGCTCTGTGGGTTAATACAGTAGAATATAGTACTGTTAATTAGTGGCAAACTTTTAACTTTTTAATTTGGGCTCGAAAGATCTCCAGTGATGGAGAAGCAGGTTACTGTTTTACTTACGAGTGTGGAGCAGTTTGATATGCTAATTAGCACATCAGCAATATTAATCATTGTTTCTAAAAGCCACTATCATGCTGAAGAGCAGATAAGGACATGCTCATGAAGGTCTTGAATAGTAAAAATGGACAGGATTCCTGTTTGAAAGTAGACATCTTCAAGCTGCACTCAGCTGTGTTTGTTTGCTTCTTTCAGACGTACATACTGTTCTGCACAGCACCCACTCCCATTCAATCTGTAAAACATATTATGGGCAAGGCACCATCACCAGAATACTCTCACTGCCTGACTTCAATACATGTTTATTTTAAAACGATAATAATTGAATCCAGTAGTTCAGGATATCTCCCTTTCAGTCTCTTAAACTCAACTTTATCGTCGTAAAGGCACAATGACTGGAACATATTGGCTTTTTGAAAGGTCATTTTTATTCAAGTCTCAGATTTGATTCACTCTTCTGTTTTTTAAAGTTTTCAGTTAAATCACAGTCTTCCACACTGCACTATTTACAGACATGTGTGTAGTTTCCTATAGTTCAAGACAATCATGAAAAGGTGCTAACACTGTAGCTTTTTTAACAGCTTCAGAGCAAAGACAACAGTTAAAAAGATAAATATTTATTCAGTTAAAAAACATTCAATGCTAATATTTGCTGTCAGTAGTTAATTTACCCTTTAAATGCGTCATGTTTTAGTACTTAGCAGTGAGTAGGAGTTGGCTGCTATTGATGTTATAGTATTATTAGATACTACAGGATTATTGGTACACTGAATCCCTCCCTAGTTCAGTGGCATGCCTTCTTTTCCATTGCCACCGCTGTCTGTAAGATCACCAGTACCTTGTAATTCATCTCTCCAGTGTTGTGCTCCAGTCCTTAGCCACCCTTCTGTTGCAAGCCGTGTCCATCTGCCATCACTTCTGTAAGCCAGATGTCCTACCCAATGCCACTTGCCTCTTTTGATTGTCTCCACAATATCTATACTATTATCTGATTCCATTCTTCTTTGGGTATGAGAAGCATACATCTCTTTTTACCTCGTAAATGTTGTAGAATATGATGTTTTAATATGTGACTTAAGCATGCCACAGAGGTTACAACCAATACACTTTTTTATTTTATTTATTTATTTATTTTTAATGAAGTTGCACCTATTTGTAATTTAACAGCATTAAATTAGGCAATTGGTCATGTTGGTCATTCTAATGAGCTTTTCCTGATCAGTTGTGTAAAAAAAAACATTAGATTTTTTGCATTCAAAATAATAACTAAAGGCAATGCACTGTTGAGGCGTTCAGTATGTTCATATGTTTAGCTTTGTACTGTTTGAGTGTGTCACATCGTGATAACTGTTACACTTTGCACTGCTAAATTACGCACTGTGGTTTTTGGAATAACTCTGCACCTGAGCAGTGTGACTTGTGCCCCTTGTCATTATGTCTGACATGGCTTCACTGCTGTAGTCATTAGTTTTTGTTTGTTTTTTTGTTTTTTCTTTTGCCTACTTTATATATATATATATATATATTTACATTTTATTGGAATTGTCAACTCAGATCTGCCTCTGTGAGCAATTGTTTTTTTTAATTCAGTCAACATTTAGAAACTATATTTTTCTGTTTTGTATGATTATTATCTTTGTCCTTGTTTGTGCTTTCTGGTGGTGAAACTCGACACACAGTCTATTGATTGGTGGAGAAATAGGTCATGTAAAAATGTTGATCCTGGAAATATAAAAAAATAAAAATAAATAAAAATGTTGATCCTGGGCAGTAAACTCTTCATGCAATTCTACCATTACAGATGCAAATATGTAAATGTAATTCATTAAATTAAGAGAAGCCTGGATGAGAAAAAGATACTGGCATACTGATTAGAACAACTAATTTCACAATGATTAGTTATGATACTGGGCAAGCTACACCTGATCCAGATAATTTAAATATTTGACTTTCAGAGTTGCCTACTTTACTGATACTAATCTAGTTAGTCATATAAACCACTTCAACTCCAGATGTAAAAATGAAACCCCTTCCCAGGTACCAGATTTTGAAAATAATAATAATAATGTTTTCAAACCTGTAACTGCTATAAAATAAATGACCTAAACTGTATTTTTCATTAACCCTTTATACTCCTGTGTACTTCGTACCCATGTTCAATATAGAGATAAAAAACATGTTTTTATTTTATTTTTTGTTTGAACAATGAAAACAAAAACACTACTAATAACGCTAATAAAAATAATAATCAGTAAACAGTAATTATCAAATAAAAATCAAGCAACAACAAAACATGTATCATTCCCGACTTACTCTGTTGGAGGGATAGTCACAAATGCATGTACAGGGCTACTTTGCGCAGAAATTGTGATGGATCTGGCTGCCGCAGATGCCTGCCTCATTGCCTTTTACCCAGGACTGTGTTTTGATAGTATTTCGTCACAGCACTGTAAAAGGTAATCCAGGAACGGAATTGTAGTCAGTACATTCACGTCCCTTTTGTCGTGCCACCTCACAAACAATAAATCAGAGTTTCTAACAAAACATGCCTGTCCTTTGTCCAGTTTTTCTTCAGTTACTTCCTTTGGTACACCTTTGTTGGTTCGAATAGTCCCAGTGATGTGCGTATTTTGTGTAAGCAAAAATGATGCTAGTCTTGTAGACATGTACCAATTATCAACAATAATATGACACCCTTGGTTTGGTACATGATCAGCCAAATAAACCACAATTCTTTCACATAAACTGAGTTCACTTGCTTCTGGATAATGAAAGACTTCATATTTATCCTTGCCGATGTAAATTTGAAAATTTCAGATGTAACCCCTCAGACTTTATCACTGGGACACAGGCAGAAAAGTTTGATTCCAAATCGAGCTCTTTTTGTTTTTATGTACTGCCAAAAGTGAAGTCTTCCTTTCCACAAAACAAGTGCCTCATCAATGGCTATATTCTGTCCAGGTCAACTAAATCCATTGATGTCTCTCTGAGCATGGATAGAACCGGCTCCAGTCTTGTAAGAACGGTCATAGAATAGAATGGGAAACTTGACGTGCGCACGTATGGCATGGTACTGTAAGTGGGTTTTCATTTGATGTACGTCATGGTGTTGAAGTGGTTAAAACAGAAATTCACATTATGCTCAAGAAAATATATTATAAAAATAAAACAGATGTAGGCAATGAGATTGATACCATTGAGGCAAAATATGTTTTTAGATACAAGATGTTTTTTTCATTTTTTTTATCACATAAGATTATGCTCTCTCCCCCTGAGGGGATGTTGCTAGTGGACATCATGCCTTTATAAGCTAATGGAAGACCTTACATCAAAACCAGCTCCATTCCATATTCTAATCAATCATAATCTTTAATTTGTCTGAAATATTTAAACATCAGTGTAATTGCTAAAGTACATGCAGAATTAGTTAGAAAAACTAGAAGATGATCCATACTCCCACAAAATGAGAAGCTAATGCTGTACAACTCACTTCAGAATATCACATTTTGATAGATTGGGTTGTACCCAATTTGCTCTGAAATTACTAATTGTCTGAAAACTGACACCCTTCTTTAAGAATTAAATGAGGAGACATTGCAGATGGTGAACTTTCAAAAGCAACCACTGTATTACCTCTTATTGCAAAAATCACGACATGGCCAGTTTGATGAGCTGAGCAACCCAGACTACATCTTTCAGACTTTTGACTGTCAATTGAAGGAGCCAATTATACAAGAGGAATGGTTCTTGTTGGTTCTTTACCGAGAAGTGATTTAATGCAACAAAGAATGTGAACCCCAAAGCTGACAGCAGTAGAAATATATAGATTTCATTTCAGAAGAAGTTGTAATCAAAACAAACAAAACATGCAGGAACGATTTACAATGGCAGCAGCTCTTTCAATCAATCTTTCAATCTCAATTTTTACTTTGAAAACAAAAGTCCATAGTGGGTTTCCCCGAATGGCTCATTTCACCATTTCAGTGTCAATAATTGCAAAATTTAACAAGCACCTTTCTGATCATGTGGGGCCCTGTTTTATTCTCATGAAATTGAATTTCAGTTTAACAGCAGCCCCTTTTAAAATTGAGATACTTCGGGATATTTCAGGATACTTTTTTTTAAGTGTCTTAAATCAGCTGGAGATATATTTCTCAACTTTGACTCAAGAGTGTTCACCAGAGCATCATGGTATACCCAGTTCATACTCCCTCCTGCCATGCTCTTGAGTAAAAAATGAGAAATGTATTCCCCAGACATGTCCTTTTTAGACTAAATATACGTACCATTCACGAACCCCAGAAAGCAGGATGGTGCAGCATAGGCGAGGTTCTGGGGAATAACATGAAGGAGGAGAATTATATGATATAATATATTCACACCTTTGGAACAGCACTTGAAAAACTTTTCTTTTAAATCTAGGTTTGTTAACTTTTCTTTTAAATCTAGGTTTGTTACCTGTTCGTGTCTTTAGGGTCAAGCACCATACTGGCTGCAAAGCATGTCAGTCATTAGGGGATGCAGCTAGGTGGTTAGTGACAGGGAAGAAGTGCTGCTTCATGTTGAAGCCCTAATAATACACTTTATTATACACTTTTTTCAAGAAAAGTAAAAGGCTGTTATATTTCTGGTTGCCACAATATACAAAAGGATTTTTTGGGAACATTTTTTAGGGTTGATATTTATATACTTCAAACGTGTGTTTGTAACATTACCATAACATAAAGAATAAATGATTAAATAGCCTACACAAAATGCCGAAATGACAGTTCAGAATAACAAAGCTTCTAGCTAGAAACAGGACACGATCAAACACTGGTTTTGACCTCACAAACTGAGTGGTCTTGGTATTTGCTTTATTGTATATAATTACCTTTGCAGTAGGCATTTTTAAAAATTTAGAAATGACATTTTAATGGTGTCTAAAAATCCAAAAATAAGACAGCTCTAAAGCCAATAGGCCACTGAGTTCATTTATCCAAAATGATACCGCTGCATGTGACACCAGGCAGATCGTATCCTAGCAACCTGTAAAAGTTAGCTCGAGTGAAAATAATAGGTGCATCTACTGACTTTTATCCTGGTGCGCCATCCTACTACCTGACTAGAAAGAATGAATATACTAATTCCTGGACTGCAGCCAAAAAATTAAACATACTGTACCGCCAAGCTTTAGGATAGATTGAAGTTGCCCAAAGGAGTTCATAATACCGAAAAAGTACTGAAAGTTATTTCAAGTGATCTGGAAGACTCCAGTCTTTAATTACTTCCTAATTATTTAAGGAAGACACACTGTATGCCGATAGAATGATAGTGCTCTTGCTGTGCCCAGTACAAATTGCCTGTTTAAATATCTGTTTAAGAATTTTACCAATTAAACTATTGTTATACGCTAATAAAACTTTGGTGCAAAGATAAAATATAGATTTTCGAAACCTGTTTGTATCTTCGGTTTCAGAAACAGCACAGTTAATCACTTACTAGTAACAAACTATATAGCAATAAAGATGATTTGTAAATAGATTCATACATTTATAAAGGTTACTGACATCATTTTAAAACTGGCTATGTCATAACTTGATTTGTTGCAACCTCCCAAGAAGACAAGAAAGATGCAAATGTGAAAGAGTACTTGCTGATTCATTATATTTGTGTATGTTACTCAACATGGACCCACTGGAAGACTATACAGAATCGATGTTCAATTCAAATCACATTTTAAAATGCTGTTTTATAAATATTTGGAACTATTGGATATACTACAGGTGTACACTATTAACTGTGTCTAGGTACTCTATAGTTAACATGTACTAATATGCACTACTGTACATTCACTTAGCAAACAATTCTATGATAGTTGTGTTGCAAGTACATGTATTGCATTTGCAACAAAATTGAAAGTAGCTACAGTGAAGTTAATGCCCCTGTATTTTGAACTGTATCCATACTATTGTATATTATTACAAATAATATAGTATTTTTTTAAAGACTACAGTATGTGTTTTTTAATATGGGATATCTTCTAAGATATTGAATCAGTTTGAACTGGTCATTATTTGCCTAACACTCACTTCATATTAATGAGTTACAGAGTTATTATAGCTTGTGGGTATGCAATTCAGACCTTTTCCAAGTCTCAGGGTGCAGCAGCTGGTAAACAATGGCTGTAGACATCAACACAGACTTGCAGTCCAGGCCACCTTGGGCACAATACCAGCCAGACGGCTTCTTTCATTGCGTCTCAATGATGTGAGTGGCGAATCACATGGTGTACTGTTCATCTTGTCATGATAAATGCCCTGGTCCTAAAAAATGTCAGAGTTTATCTGCACCTAACAAGTCTACACCTAACAGCTAAAAGCTATGTTTCTATCAAGAAATACTAATTATTAAAGTGATGCAAGCTTCATTGTTATCACAGAACTGCTTAAAATATAATAATAATAATAATAATAATAATAATAATAATAATAATAATAATAATAATAATAATAATAATAATAATTATTATTATTATTATTATTATTATTATTATTATTATTATTATTATTATTAGGAGTAGTAGTAGTAGTAACAGTAGTAGTCCCCCTTTTAGATGTATATTTTCTCTTGGCTCTTGTTATGTTTAACATTCAGTTCCATGCTTCAAATTTTAACAATTATTTTCAATCACATATTGAGCAAAGCAGTACAACCATTCCTCCCTTTATTTTTTAATAGCTGGTCCCCAGCTATCTGCAGCTCTCTGCTGCTGGATGCGGGTGGCAGGTTTGTTTTGTTGATGTCCTGGGTGATCTCTGTCATTGAGATTTGCCTAATTGGGATGATCCCAAGTTTCAGGTGAATGGAACCATGTTTTTTAGGGGCAGATTGGCCTTCATCTGGACCTAGTTCGAATCCAGTCTGGAGCTCAGTGAGCTCAATTGTCACAGTCCAAGCCCAGTCTGGATGGGAACTCATCCCTATGACAAAAATGAAATCCCACAAAGATTACAATTAAAATGGATTACTCTGCAGGAAATGCTCATCTGTTCAGGGCTGTGAGCATTGCTGTTGAGTATACTCTGTCACATTGTAGAAATCATGCTGTATAAATGTCATTGTTAATCTAACCTAAAACAAAAGTTGCAAAACAGCCCAATCCCATGCTGCAAAGCTGACATGGTGTTCGTCATACAACCCCTTTATACTCCAGATTGGTCATCGTGGCTATATTTCAAGACAAATCCTCCTCAATATACACCATGAGGTTTATAGTGATGTCTTGTCCCACTTGGAGGGTATGGAGACCATACCAGAAAGCTTTCACAGATTGTGACATATCATATGTTTTTCCACATGAGTCGGACCACATGCTAGACTGCTCTGCAGCCTAAGACAGAAGGCCTTTTACCATGTAACAGCTGGTCCTGTGTTGGACCACTCCAACTCACAGGAGAGCTGTGGGGGAGGAAAACCCCATCATGGAAATTTGGGGAACAGTGATTAGAAGGTGCACATTTCACTTAAAACTCATGCATGTCAATTATGATGGTATTCTGTCTGTAGGTGTTGTTGTTGCTTTGGAAACCTATCATATTTGGGGAAACCACAACTGAACCACATGCAATCCATTATCATTATTTCACATGACTGGTAAATTTAGTCTGTTTGATTATTACTACTAACAGAAACTACTTCCATGAAAGGGTAGACATGTTTACTGCAAAAAAGGTTGATAGTCGTAGAATTAGTTTTGGTCAGCATATCATAATCCCATTACAAGTGATGTTGCTTTTAAACAATTTTGTATCAATTTCTTTATCCCATTATTGTTTGTTTACAGACTGTAAAGATTCAAAAACGCAAAACATGTTAAAATGTATATAACCAGAAGGGTACCGTCAACATAAATGTAATATTCCAAATTCTATATCTATCTATCTATCTATCTATATATATATATATATATATATATATATATATATATATATATATATATATATATATATATATATATATATACACATATTTTATTATTGCATGTTTCACAACATGGTCTACTGTTTTTTCTCTGTTTCATTGCAGAAATATTTATAGAAAACCTTTTTGGCTTGTCACCATTGTACAGGTTTCCAGAATGGTATCATAGTTTCAAAATACAAATGCTAATACAACAGTGCCATATGTGAAATATTTGTTCTCAATTCACTACAGTTGCCTAATGGTTCCAGTAAGGTTTCTTCAGGTAACACACCAGTATTTTAATAATTTATATATTTTTTTCGATATGTATCTTGCAACAAACCTGCGATGTTGCATTTGTAGGCTATTACACTATTGTTGGAATATTGTCTTTGATGAAAATGTTAATTCTGATATAAATGTAATATGGTTCAACTGAAATCAAAATAATGAAGGCAATGCAATGCAAAAATATCCCTTGCCCAGTTGGAATATGTACTGTATAACAGAACATGACTTTTTATTTAGAAAGCCTTTTTATACATTATTACAAAAAATAACAAAGCAGTAACAATATTTCCTATCCACAGGCTTGTCAGCTAAAAAAGAAAAATCCCATTTGACTAAATAGATTAGCTACACAGAAAGCAGGTTAAAAAAAACAACCTCCATAAAAACATGATTTGCTATGTAGAAATATCAGCATTCAATTGTGTTTGCAAAACCATTAATGTGTTTTGATGCATTCACACAAGGCACAAAGGCAAAAGAGATTTCATAAACACGGGAGTGTCTGCAGAATTTCCTATTTGACTACATCATTTGTCTCTTCTGAAAACCAGCAAGGCAGATTGAAAAAAAAAGAAAACTAAATAAGGAAGGATGGGCACCTCACCCCTCAGGAAAGGCAGCCTATTCATGTCATCTGCCTGTATTTTCATCAGAAGATGCCAGTCTGGTGTGCCTTTAGGATCAGCTGTTCTCCTTAATGCTTTGCCTGCGACACAAATTAGACAATGACAGAACACACAAAAGCAAGGGCCATGCTGGTGCAAACTTACATAATTCAAGTTAATGCAAAACCACAGTACAGCAGTAAAGGGGGGTGGGGGGGGGGAGTGAGATAGGAGACCCTTTAGCACTCAAGTGTTTTGTTCATACCATTTATAATACAATACCGTTAGTTTCTGTCAAAGACTATTAAGTTGAACCTGATCTCTAATCTATAATGTAAGATGTTTAAAACAAAATGCTGCTCTGGGAATGGCAGTAGGGTGTATTTTACGGATGTATTTTCATTTATTTGTTATTTTGACCTGCCCCTATTTTGAAAACTGTTTTGTCTTTTACTTTTTTCTGAATAAAATATTGTAGTAAGAAACCACTTAAAAGTTAAACTGACACATATTCAAATATACAAAATTCTGTTCAAATGTGTTACATGAAAAATACAAGCTATGTGCGGTTTATCTTTCCCCTGCTCTGTTGTAATGTATATGATGTTAAAAGGGATTGATCCAGCAGTTATGCAGGAGTCATGAAAAGTGCAGCTGCTTCTGAAAAGACTCCTCTAGCGGAAGTGAGCCTATTAGTGTTGCACTGTGCACTGGACCCCTTACATGAAGCACAGTACACTGAATCCTGTGCAACCCTGATATGCTTCCCCACCTCACTCCCCCACAAGCAGCCTTGAAGATTCTTTTCAGAAGCAAAGTATATGTAATAGTTTGTATATATGGAAAATGATTAATTAAGCAGCAACAAAAACAGAGAAACAAGAAATAGAGTTTAGGTACAGTGTATCTGTTTTGGGGTGATATTTTACACGGCTGAATTTTAACTGGTCCAGCAAAATTTAGTATGTCAGAGATATACATCCCCTGCCAAAACTGTAAACACAAAATAGAAGAAATGTGTATGATCAAAAAGTAAACCCTCATGACCTCCCTGCACATTGTAGAAAGGTAAGTCTGACATACAGACAGGCAGATGCAAATTGCGCAGAAGAATGTCCAAACCAAGTTTCATCACAATTGAATACTATCAATAACTTTTGCTGAACAATGTTTTGATCAAGTTTCATCATTAGCGCATAAACAGTTTTCTAGATACAGAATACAGTTTGAAAGTCTGTATTCCATTACAGTATATCCCAATGGCAGGTATATGCCTCCCCAACTAAGGATAGTTATAGGGTAAAGAACCACTCACCTGACCTATCTTCATCTCCTTGAGCAGAGTATGGCTTCACTTTTTAAAGGCAGTTGCATAATACTGTATTACTTTTTACTTTTTTTAAACACATTAACCAGTTTCTGATCTGGTTTAACAGAAGTTTAAGGAAGTTTGTTTTCTTTGGTTTATTTCTCACTTAAACGCCATGACAGCCTAGGGCTTAAAGAAATGTCTCTCCTCTGCTCTGCCATAACCCTGGTTGCCATGGAGATGGTGACGATCGATTACATGCCATCTGATTCCAACCTCATAAAAAAAAAAAAACAGGCAGCAGATGGCAACCAGGCTGCAAGGTCTCTCTCCAGAGAGGAGAAATGGAGTGAGAGAAAGGAAGAGAGCGAGATGAAGAAAAAGAATCAAGCGAACAGACTTAATTTGTAAGAGAGAAGCTACATTTGGGCCTGATTGCCTTGGAAGTCATGAAGTGTGGAAAAACTTGACTAGGCCAGAATTCACACACACACACTTGGTTTGGCCTTGCTATTGGACTAAAGAGGGGCTTTTTATTTATGTTTTGATTTTACTTGTGTTTTTTTTTTATCTTTGTACTTAGTTTGATTTTTTTTTTTTTTTTTTTTTTTGTAATAATAAAAAAAAATCCTTGAGAAGCTAAGCATTAAATACTAACATAATACATGATATTTTCTTTTCTGAAAACAAATAATTAATAATAATTTTACACTGGAGCAGGTTTCAAATGTATTATAAATTATCCAGGGTTTTGAGACAAAATCAAAAAAAAGGATTTGATGATGAACTTACTGAAAACAACTAGAAAGAAAGAAAGAACAAAAGAAAGAAAGAAAGAAAGAAAGAAAGAAAGAAAGAAATGGTCCTCTTGCATACAGACCTCTTGAGAGAAAGTAAAAGCAGAAGACAACTATCCTGATGTTTGCAGGAAAGGGGTGAAGACACAGGAAGGTGGAAAGCAAAAGAGAGTGGCATCTCAGGGGTATCTAGACAGACGAGGCTGGGAATGTAAGATGTAAAGTCTGCCTGCTACATTATGCAGCAGATGGTAACCAGACATGCCCGAGCATCCCGAGAGGACAGGGCAGGTTCACTGTGCTTTATTTTGTTTGTATTTTTTTATTTTTGTATTTATAGGATGTTGCATTAAGCCTCCAGTTGTAAATCCAGGTCCCCTGTGAGATGGAAGCATGTGAGCGAGCATGGGCATGAACCCCTCTGCTCATTGCCCAGGTGCTGGAGCTGACAGGGTTCTACTAGACAGATGAACTTGGAGCTCAGCTGGCACCCCACCTGGACACAGCCCGGGGGCCTACGGTCAGGCCTTGGCAGGGAGACATATTTTATTCCCAATGACAAAAAAAAAAAAGAAATCTATGTAAATTTTGCTATACTTCATTAAACTGTTTAACTCGTCATTATTATCATTATTTTTTATATGATTACCCACTGAGACTCATTTTCAGCAGGTTCCCAGACAAGTTTCTACAAGTTACAATATAGCAAAATATTACTGTGGCAAAGTGCCCCCCCTGTGTATGTTATATGTTACGTGTTGTGTGTAAATGTTGGTGTATAGGCATGGGTACACGGGATATAAGCGGTCTGTGTTTCACGTGTGTGTAAATTGTATATTTGTAGTTAGGCACGGGGATGGCACATCACATCACGTGCAAGTAAAAAGTAATATGTGAGCACGGGGAATTGCACTTTAATTAATTCACGTGCAGTTGTACCGAGATTCCAATTGAATGATTGACTAGCAATCGAATCTCGGTACAACTGCATAAAAGCTGCATGTTTTCACTCACTGGGGGGTTGGTGTTCGGTGAGTGGAGAACGGGTTAGGAGACGGAGGGTATTGTAAAGTAAAATAAATAGTAAAAGAAGCTCACCGTGTTTGTCTGTGTAGTTCGTTTTGTTTGTCTGTTTATTTTGGCTCAAGTGCCGTGTCCTATGTTTTTGTTGCAAGCCGTTTATTTTCTGTATGTTTATTCATTAAATGCTGAGCGCAATCACGCGCCCAGCTTAAACCCAAATCTCTGTTTGTTACTTCCTGCATCTGGTCTGACGCCACCCACTCCGGCCGTCTTTGTCTCAATTACACAGAAATATAAATATGAAAATGTAACAATTTTAACTGTAACTAGGACACTACCTCCTACTCTGTCATAGGAGGCTGTGTGGTCCAGTGGTTAAAGAAAAGGGGCTTGTAACCAGGAGGTCCCCGGTTCAAATCCCACCTCAGCCACTGACTCATTGTGTGACCCTGAGCAAGTCACTTAACCTCCTTGTCACCTGTCAATTACGTCTTTCGGGTCAGACGTAATTGTAATTGACTCTGCAGCTGATGCGTAGTTTACACACCCTAGTCTCTGTAAGTCGCCTTGGATAAAGGCGTCTGCTAAATAAACAAATAATAATAATAATAAGGGGTCTAGTCATAAAAGGTTAATGCCTGTCAAAATGAGAAAACAGGATTACATGATCGGATTTCGTCCATAGCCGCCTATTTAACAGCAGTTGCTATTCATAAGCGATAATTCAGATGTGTCGTTAAGCCTCAGCGATTATCGTCTATGAAGGCATGTTTTTTAACTAATTGAGAAAGGTTAACGATTACCTCATTAGCATAACATTTTCATCGGTACTGAGCGTCAACCTGCTATTCATAAGAGTGAACGACAGCAAAATGCTGTCGATAACTAGGAGTTATTGAACACTTTCTACAGTCAAGTCTAAACTAACGGCAGCCTCGGCAGACTATTTTTTTAAAGACATATTTTAGGCCTAGTTAAGAATGGAAATATTATGTGTGCGTATGGAAATGTGTTTACCAGCGTTGCCAAACAAAACAAAAATACAAAGTATTTATTTAAAAAAAAAAAAAAAATTCTAAATTATGACATGTCATGAATTTTTGGCAGATGTGATAGAGTCATCGAATCAGGTTTTGCAAATTCCTAGGGCCCTCTAATTACTGCGTATTTACATAGTAAAGCTATGGCCAAAAGTTTTGCATCACATAATTAAAATAAATAAAAAATGAACATAATTTAGATATTTTATTTAAAATGTATTTAACATCATGTAATCAAAGAAACTACAAAATTATATCTCAAAAGTCAGAAGCCATAATAGTATTACAGTATTTCATGTTAGATTTCTAAATGCCATTTTTCAATTTTTGTCAGTTTTTGTTAAGTATATGGAAAACTACAAAGCGGTATGTTAGTGTAACATTATTCAGCAGGTTTCATTTCGACTTTATGAAACAAAATTAGTTAATTCTATAAGGAGATGCAAAACGTTTGGCCATAGCTGTTGTTACTTAGTAAATACATATGTACTTACACATACCGTAGGCCTAATTACAATGTTATTATGCATAGTTACAATAAGGGGTGAGACGAAGGTCACGACACGATACCTATCACGATACACAAGCCACGATACGATTCATATCATGATACCTATGAAAAACTCATCTCTGCTTGACGGACTTGAAAATATTTCAGATCTATACACAGATTCAGTTGAAAATAATTATATGTATTAACCACTAAGTAGTATAGCACTTGTTTAAGTTTAAAGACAAAGCAGTATGTCAGCTAGTTTCTGGGATATCAGATTTAACTTAATTAACCAAATCTCCTTACCACATTTCTGAGAAAAGGAAAAGAATACTAAGCAATGTGTTTGATAACTTGTTCATGGGTTTCTTTAGAAAAATCTAAATATCAAGTATTTCAGCATTAAGTTGTGATGTTAATTTTTTTTTAATGTACATCAGCGTTTTTGAGTGCATCATACTTAACTTTAACTCAGCAGATTATTATAAGACTTATATAATAATATATATATATATTATTTGTTTATTTAGCAGACGCCTTTATCCAAGGCGACTTACAGAGACTAGGGTGTGTGAACTATGCATCAGCTGCAGAGTCACTTAAAATTACGTCTCACCTGAAAGACGGAGCACAAGGAGGTTAAGTGACTTGCTCAGGGTCACACAATGAGTCAGTGGTTAAGGTGGGATTTGAACCAGGGACCTCCTGGCTACAAGCCCTTTTCTTTAACCACTGGACCACACAGCCTCCTGGACCACACAGACCTATATATAGGTCTGATTCCAGTCCAGAGCTTTAAAAATATTTTCAAAGTCAGTGGCCTGATTTATTATTGTCTTTGCACCAATCTGGCCTTACAATACGATGTTTTGCTTCTTTATCAAGAAGAATGGTGCAAACTTCACACCGGCCCAGTGTTCTTTAATACTATGGGAATGTGAGGCAACGTTCTACTCATTAATAACTTGTGGCTCCATCCTTTGCCTTGTGCAAAGCAGTCACTATGAGTTCTTGTGGGATGAGTTGTTTCACTCAGCTGCTTGGGAGACAGCCTTCTGATGGTCTTGTCTATGAAGTAGCAGATGTGTTTTTTGGATTGATGTCAGGGATTTGCTTCCCATCTCTTTCCACTGAAGGGACTGTGTGTCCAGGAGTATCTTAATCTTCAAACAGCCCTTAGTTTACTGTGGGATACCATGGTAAATGCATAGCAAAGTGTAGCAAATTGTGATAAAACATTGTAAATCCATGATTTATATATCAATTAGATACCTCAGAAAGGAGGAAGACGGCTTCACTCGTTAATAAAATCCAGATCCGCAAGTGTATACATCTGAATTTTATTAATGGGTGAAGTCGTCTTATATATACAGTGCCGAGAAAAAGTTTGTGAACCCCTTAGGATTTTCACATATTTCACATATTTCAAACCTAAAATGTTATTAGATCTTAATCTAAGTCCTAATAATAGATAAAGATAACCTGATTAAACAAATGACACAAAAACACAATACTTTTTCAACATTTATCCACAAATGATTCAACATTCAATATCCAGGTGTGAAAAAGTATGTGAACCTTTAGATGCAGTAACTGGTGGCACCCCCTTGAGCAGCAATGACTTCAACTAAGAGTTTCCTGTAACTGTTGGTCAGTCTCTCACATCAGTTTTGAGGAATTTTGGCCCATTCCTCCTTACAGAACTGCTTCAACTCTGTGACATTTGAGGGCTTCCTTGCATGGACAGCTCGTTTCAGGTCATGCCACAGCATTTTGATGGGGTTTAGGTCCAGACTTTGACTAGGCCATTCTAAAACGCGGAATTTCTTCTTCTGCAGCCATTCTTTTGTAGATCTGCTTGTATGTTTAGGATCATTGTCTTGCTGCACTTTTGGTTCAGCTTCATCTCATGGTCGGATGGCCTGACATTCTCCTCTAGAATCTTCTGATACAATGCAGAATTCATGGTTGTGTCCATGATGGCAAGCCGTCCAGGTCCTGAGGCAGCAAAGCAGCCCTAAACCACCACACTCCCACCACCATGCTTGACGGTTGGGATGAGGTTCTTATGTTCGAACACAGTGTTTGGTTTTCGCCAAACATAACGTTTCTCACTGAGGCCAAAACGTTCTACCTTTGACTCGTCTGTCTAGAGAACATTGTTGCAGAAGTCTTGTGGATCATCTATGTGCTCTTTGGTGAACTTCAGATGGGCAGCAATGTTCTTTTTAGAGAGCAGTGGTTTCCTCCTGGCTATCCTTCCATGAACACCATTCTTGTTCAGTCTTTTTCTGATAGTGGAGTCATGAACACTCACATTAGCCAAGGCGAGAGTGGCCTGCAGATCCTTGGATGTTACTCTGGGGTTCTTTGTGACTTCCTTGATGATTTTTCTGGTTTGTTCTTGAAGAGGTTTTGGTAGGACGACCGCTCCTGGGTAGAGTGACTGTGGTCTTGAACTTTCTCCATTTGTAGACCATATTTCTGACAGTGGATTGGTGGAGCCCCAAATCCTTAGAAATATTTTTGTAACCCTTTCTAGACTGATGAGCATCAATAACTGTTTTTCTGAGGTCCTAAGAGATTTCTTTTGATCGTGGCATGATGTGTTTCCACACACCTGTATGGTGAAGACCAAACTCACAAAGTTTCTGATCTTTATATAGGGTGGGTTCTCCCAAACTCACTCCTGAAGATCTACCTAATCATTTAAACACCTGATTCTAATTATCCCCTTAATTGAGCTGATAAAACCAGGGGTTCACTTACTTTTTCACATACCCTGAATCTTAATTACTCATTGTTTGTCTAATTCATACATCATTTTGTTTCAAAAGGCATGGAATTGGTTAATATAAACCCTATTGGATATTTAAGAAAAGACTGGTTTTGATTCAAGAAGGCTATCATGGTAAAACTATGGAATTTCCATAATTAGCATTGGGGTTCACAAACTTTATATATACAGTATATACAGTGCCTTGCAAAAGTATTCAGACCCCTGACCAATTTTCTCATATTACTAAATTACAAATGGTACATTGAAATTTCATTCTGTTCGATATTTTATTTTAAAACACTGAAACTCAAAATCAATTATTGTAAGGTGACATTGGTTTTATGTTGGGAAATATTTTTAAGAAAAATAAAAAAACTGAAATATCTTTCTTGCATAAGTATTCAACCCCCACACATTAATATTTGGTAGAGCCACCTTTCGCTGCAATAACAGCTTTAAGTCTTTTGGGGTAAGTATGTACCAGCTTTGCACACAGTGTCGGAGTGATTTTGGCCCATTCTTCTTGGCAGATTTGCTCCAGGTTGTTCAGGTTGGTTGGATGACGCTTGTGGACCGCAATTTTCAAATAATGCCACAGATTCTCAATGGGATTGAGATCAGGACTTTGACTGGGCCACTGTAGGACATTCACCTTTTTGTTCTTGAGCCACTCCAATGTTGCTTTGGCCTTGTGCTTGGGATCATTGTCCTGCTGAAAGGTGAATTTCCTCCCAAGCTTCAGTTTTTTAGCGGACTGAAGCAGGTTCTCTTGCAGTATTTCCCTGTATTTTGCTCCATCCATTCTTCCTTCAATTTTAACAAGATGCCCAGTCCCTGCTGATGAGAAGCATCCCCACAGCATGATGCTGCCACCACCATACTTCACTGTAGGGATGGTGTGTCTTGAGGCATGGGCAGTGTTAGGTTTGCGCCACACATAGTGCTTTGAGTTTTGGCCAAAAAGCTCTATCTTGGTCGCATCTGACGACAAAACCTTTTCCCACATCGCAGCTGGGTCACTCTCATGCTTTCTGGCAAACTCCAGACGTGCTTTTAGATGGTACTTTTTGAGTAACGGCTTCTTTCTTGTCACCCTCCCATACAGGCCAGTGTTATGCAGAGCTCTTGATATGGTTGACTGTTGCACCATTACTCCACTCCCAGCCACTGAACTCTGTAGCTCCTTCAAAGTGATTGCTGGCCTCTCTGTGGCTTCTCTCACAAGTCTCCTTCTTATTTGAGCGCTGAGTTTTGAGGGACGGCCTTTTCTTGGCAGTGCCTGGGTGGTGTGATGCAGCTTCCACTTCCTGATTATTGATCCAACTGTGCTCACTGGAATATCTAAACACTTGGATATTATTTTGTACCCTTTCCCTTATCTATGCATTTGTATTACTTTATCTGTAACTTCTGTAGAATGCTTTTTGGTCTTCATTTTCCTTCAGATTCACAGCCTGAGCAATGATCCTTCAACAGTGGGGTTTTTATCCAGAAAATGTGACAGCAACTTTAATGGTTCACAGGTGGAGGCCACTGGTAAGGTAATTGTGTCCTCGTTAGGGGAATTTCTTTCATCGGTGTAAACTGGGAGCTTCCACAGCACAGGGGTTGAATACTTATGCAAGCAAGATATTTCAATTTTTTATTTTTCTTAAAAATATTTCCCAGCATAAAACCAATGTCACCTTACACTAAATGATTTTGAGTTTCAGTGTTTTAAAATAAAATATCAAACAGAACAAAATTTCAATGTACCATTTGTAATTAAGTAATATGAGAGAATTGGTCAGGGGTCTGAATACTTTTGCAATGCACTGTACATATATATACTGAAATTACTATGCAAATGTACAGCAGCAAGAGGAAGTGGAGAAAAACTAAAATCTTTAGTCCATCATTGAACTCACTGTGTGTGTGAGATAAACTATTGACATGACTTGTCAAAGTCCAGTGTGAATGACATCAGCCGTAGTGCCCTTACAGTTTGCTTGGCCCTAAAGATCTAATTGGGCACTGACTGAGTGATGCACCACATGGACAAAACCAGATGTCTATTTACATCCCTCATGTCTCTAAGCAGTTGCACGAAAGTGTTAGAACTAACGTCAGCGCCCAAACATCAACACAAAGGCTCTGCCTTGGAAATATTGCCCAAGGCTCAAATACCACATTTTGCTACAGAATGTTTCACCAGATGTCGTCGGGATTTTGAAAATACATGTTGGGACTCAGCTGTGTCCAAGGTCTGATTCCAGTCCAGAGCTTTAAAAAAAAGAAATGAGGGTCAATACAAGCCAAGTTTAGTTTCATTGTTCATTTTTCTCATTTAGTTCCGGTCTTGAAGAAACCAAAACAATTCCCTAAAGGTATTAACTGAGGCAGGCACAGGGGATAACAATGAACACATGTTGCTATGGTTATTATTGTTGCCTTTAACCCATTATCTGTGGACTGGCATATTAACCCTATAATGATTCCTCATGTTTTTTCCAGAAATTGAAATGGTGGCAATAGGGACGCTAACTTGCAAAGTAGAAAGGATTTTTTTTTTTTTTCAGAATACAAGAGCATTTCCCAGTTTAGCTAACATTTTTGCCTTTTTGTGATTCTCCACTATATTTTACTGCACTTTCACAAAATACTCTTGTATTAATGTTTACTTAGGCTTAAGACTGGACGGTTGTGGGCTTATTCTGGCTTTGGAAACATTAATAAAAACCCATTTTGAGTTATTATTATTATTACAACATCGACATACAAATGCTTGAATTGAACAAGGCTTTCTGTATACAGTGCACGTCTATAGTACTACTTTTATATACCAAGGAGTAAGTGATTTGAAACTCCATAAAGGACAGGGATTTAAATATAGATGGAACCCAAACATTATTATAGCATGCAGAAATAATTCTGAATTATCTGAAATGTTTGGCTAAACTTTTCCTTTAATCACACATGGAAAGGTAGTACTAAACATATGACTTACTTTGCATTTAATCATTTCTAAATATTTTTATTACAATAATTAAAAATTAATCATAGGGCAGACATATCTCATTGCTTTAAGGATGAAAACTACATGAGTACAGTCAGCTTTAAAACAAATGTGGCACTTGTTCTTGTATTCAATCACATAACAGCTAGGATGGTCTTGAAATCAATGCTAACGACACTGATAAGGTAATTGACAAGAATGTATGAATCTGTTTCCTGAAATTAAGTGAAACACATTTATTTACAATTTCATTTGGCTGGTTTACTACTGTATACAGATTATTATTTATTATGTATTATATCATACTATTTTTGTATGTGTTAAAATGTAAATAGTACATGTTGGTATATGTTTTGGGGCCTCATCAAATATGTCATTTCAATAAAAGTAGCCCAATGGGAATAAGACAAACAGTATTTTGTTATTGCAGGTGAACAGCAGGTCAGAAGTTACTGTGTTACCTGAGGAGTATTAAGGGCATCTGTTATTCCTGCCCATGATCTTTGTGGTGCCGCAGCTTGTTCACCCAGGCTGACACAGAACGGTGGTGACACCATGGAGTCTTCTACAGTGGGCATCTTCAGCTCATGCCTGAAGGCTATGCCACATTGATGTTGTACTCAGTCAAGCATTGCCATCATACTGGGCTGCACCCTGCTTTTCAGCGAGGAAGCACTGGTGTACATACTGTGTGTGACATCTTTTATGGAATATGCCTTAACTTAACAAGCAGATTTAAATAAAGCTCTTTGTTTTCAGGTGAGAAGGCTGTAGTGGCTCAAATCACAGTATGTTAATTTATTAAAAATATACATCTTGTTTAGAATACGTTGCATCGATAATAAGCTCCCGCCCCCATATATAAAATTATACTTTGGTACCGTCCAGAAATAGTAAAGTTCCGAATAGTATACTGCATATACTATAGTATATTATAGGAGACCATTTTTTATATAGGCTTAGCAATAGCAATCATTATCTCCTGTGGAGGTGGTCTCACACATGCCACAGTTCACATTTTCCATATATCTGAAGAACTGCTTATCCAGTTTCATGATACTTGGTATTAAGATTATTTCGTGTAATTTATTGAGAATGTCAGATTCTGGAAATAGAGGGTTGTCTGCCCGTACATCCATTTATCTGAATGCCACCAATGATCCCAGTATACACACACTATGAATTGCCCACCCTGGTTCAAACTGTCATGAGGGTTCTCCACCGATGGCTTGTAAAGGAGCTTTAAAGGCATGTGGCCAGGGTTAATTGATAATAAATAAATAAATGAATGCCTGGCCACATTCCATACTCGTTCTATATAGGGAGGGGATTCTAACTCCAGCCCTGCTCTATCTAACATAAACTTAAAACTTCCAACAAAGTTTGTTTATAAACACCAAAAACACACTATTTACATGTGCACTTTTTTTGTTTTGTTTTACCAACCAAGGGCACAGAATATATGCTGATGTTACATTCATATAAGTGTGAATTGGTTATGAACACTTCATTTTAAATTAGTCTTTGGTACCAAAGGACTTACTTTTTCTTTCAACATTTCTCACACTATATAGACCATGTGCAATTTGAATGCACCAATCTCCCTATAAAGATGGAGAGTATAAATCCCTCATAATTCATTGAACTGAAGCTGCATCAATATTTAGGATTTCATTTACAGTCATTTTACTTGTAGATCAACAAGCTGGGCTGCAATTTCACAGGTTCATATTGTATTTTTAATGTATTTGTGTGTTAGATATTGCATTGAACTGCAGTGCATTATTTTAGGATTGTGAATATTTCCAATACCATTTACCAGTTTTGGTTCAAAAGTGCTACAAGATGACGGATATAATGTAATTACAAAAAAACTAGAAGCGAATAGTTCATCTTATTCTTCAATGGTAGAACTCACTATCAGAGTTAAAAAAAAAAATACTCTGGGTTGAATGGTCCAGATTTGTTTCAGGTCTCTGATTCCCAGGCAGAGTTTATGTGTACTGGCAAGGTGACAAATGCCTACCATTCCACTACATTTCCCTAATGTGAAACACAGAGAAAGTCACAAAGCGCTCCACTGGTCTTGTGGTGTAAACAGATGAAGTGAATAGAAAGTGGGGGCATGGAGGAAGACAAGCATGCAGCGGAAAGACAGAAAGACTGCACAGACACCTGCTTACATGTTGTTTTTGTATGATAATCTGTATACAATATATATGGAGAACTGTAGTTATTCTATGAATTAGGATGGTCGAATAACCAATGAATAATGGAGCGAGTGGGTTGGTTACGGTAATTTCATGAGTGAAATAAACACAGCACTCCAGGAAGATCAAACTGGATCAAGCTGAACCACCCGGTAGGTGGTAGCGATGGGAATCGGTGGGTTAAAGCAACATTGATAATCTAACCTTCCTCAACGATTGATGAGGAATTGTTCATGTTTTAGCATGAATGTTATAGGTTATATACATTTAGTCGCCCTTTTATTTTATGAGGTGCTGTCTTTCTGAAGGCGTAAAGGGGAAAAATAATAAACCTACTGTCAACTGGTCACCCTAGTTAGAGACTGCCCACAGCAGCAAGGAGTAGAGCTGTCTTTGCTAATGTTGTAACCAGTATCCAGAAGAACATTTCTTTGGTTAATAATGTCAGTGTGTATATTAAATTGGTGCAGCCACATTCAGAGGGTCCTGATAAATTGGACAGTGCCTGAAAGTTTATGACTGCTATATTGTTCTAGTAAATAATTTATCAAGGCAGTTATTGTATTCACCATGTGTGACAGACAAGCAGACATGGACAGCGCATAAAGCTCTCAATTTTCTCCAATAATTCCAGTCTCGTTGACATATAAATACAAATTATAATAGACTAAACAGACTATTATTGAAAATAAATCCATATCAATGCATTTTAATTAAGGGTGTAGTAACAACTGCTAAATATAATGTTTAGCTTTTAACTGCATAATATTCTTAACTGCAAAATAATCAAAGAAGCCATTAATACTGGTGCTAATAAAATGACAGAAATTAAAAGTAAACATGTCAGTTAAAGACTGTAGCACTTACCGTGTACTGACATATTCTGAAATACACAACTTGATGCTATCAAAGTCAAGGAATGCTAACAGGTCAATGAACTGGAGCATAGAAAAGCTATTAAGTGAGAAGAAGTATGCTCTGACATATTGACCTATTTCAAATAGCCAGGAAAAACCTGAATCTAGAATTTCAGCAATGTGTGAAATGCACTGCTCTGGACCATCAGTCTGAAAATGAGATCTGACACACCATAGAGGTTTTCCTTACAAAACACTTCAAGAACTAAATTGCATACAAAAGTGGCATAATCACAAAATTGTCAAATGCAGTAATAAACATTCCCTGATGTGATGGCGCTTTGGCAAACCCGGGTCATCAGGCATGTTAATAATAGCCAACGGAAGACATTTCAGAGCTCACAGCAGACCTGTCATTATGCACAAATAACATATTTTTGATGTTAAATAACAAAATAACATTACAGTTGAGTTTGACAGAATTGGGTTGGTTACATTTAGACAAAAGTGTACATAAGCAGCTCAAACGCCTGTTCATTGCATTTAATTACAAAATCTGTCAATTTCCATGACTAAAAGAATGTCAGGAAAATAAATCATTCTTTTAAATTGCCAGATGACTAACCGGTATACTAGATTAGTTAACATATGTTATTACTCTCAAGATACCTGAAAAGTAAACAAATGAGGTGGGCATGTTTTTTTGGATATGGGTTACAATCAACTTTTAACCCTTTAAAGACCATTGAAACTTTTCTTTGTTTGTGGTAGAATAAAATATATTTTCAGCAATCCACCATGAATTATTGTCCAAAAGGCCAGATCATAAAAGTGGATCAGAAACTTAGACAAAACCTAAGACTGAATAATCTTTAACATATGTTTTGTATTGGCTAAGTGGGAGGTCTGAGTCAAAGGAGGGGGACCTATATCTCACATTGTTTTAACCCTAAGAAACAGAATCATCTGACTTGTTTCTAATAGGAAAAGAAAACAAGCCTGGCTATCGGCACAATATAGGCTCAGTTTTTGAATGACAATGACTGTATCTTGAAGTTAGCCCCGGAGTGGAAGCATTCAAAAAATGCTTTCAAGCTTTCAATTGTACAGTATGACATAAATGCATAAACTCACAAGCTTCCATACACAGACACACAAAGTCCCTGGGCCAGAGGAGGAGGAGGAGGATGGGAGGAAGCGGCTGGTTTAGGATCAGACGACATAATTGAAACTGACAAGTGTTGGAAATACAGCTGGTCTGAGAAATTAACTCAAATTGATTTGCCAGTTAGGGAAATGAAGCAATTGTAGAGAATGTTTAGCAGTAGAATGTTGATGATGTCATTTAAGAAAAGAAGAAAAGAGAGCATGTGTAACAGGCCGTGTGGTGAGAGGCACTGGCGTTACAAACTCTGTCCCCTGTCAGTGAGATGAGATGAGGTTAAAAGCAGACAAGTCTGGCTCTTTTGCACAGTGGTTAAGGCGCACACTTGATATGCATGGCCACTGCTTCGCGCACAGCCTCAACTTACATTATACAGTACAAGGAGATCACCTTGTACTTCCAATAATAGAGTACATATTTTAATGCTAACTTATGAGATATGCTTAAGTACAAAAACTTGGTCTTATTTAGACCTGCCTTAATAATATTAATAATATTATAGTCAGAGAAGCTGCTACTCACCTCCCACCTGTACTAGGTTGTTACAGTTTTTGTGTTTTCTGTAAAATCTTCCTTTCACAGTCTTTTGTGCTCTCCCTTTCGAAGTCGACAGACACAATCCCTAAAAATGTAAAAACAAAAGATAAATGTCCCCATTTTTTTTTAGATGGTACCAATACTGCACTAATGCAAATAAAGAACAGAGAATATAGTATTTCTTATCGGCCGCCTTCTACATACATACATATCCACTGGAAAACCCAATTGAGCTGACTTTAACAGGTTGACAGATTTTAGGTATTGTACAGTTGAAAGTGATCATCCAAGAAGAGTGGCAAACATCCCCCCAAAAATGTTTATCTCTTGCCCGAAGCCGTTAACAAACTGTAATAAATCTAAAGGCGGCGTTTATTATTATTATTATTATTATTATTATTATTATTATTATTATTATTATTATTATTATTATTATTATTAAAGGGGCTCATGAAGAAAATGTTTTAGTAAACATTTTATTTCCCTGAACAGTTTAAAAGCTTGGTTTGCATCCTTTACTTTCAGGTAGTCTTGCACTGGCATTTCACCTGAAAAATTAAATCATTCCCACGCCTTCATTCCTCTTATTAACTAAACTAGCTTATTCCCACGTGGACTGAAAAAGCACAAAAGGTAAGAGTTATGAAATTGCTTCATTAGCTATAATCGATATGTTGTGTTACAGATAGGTAGCAATTGAAAGTTAATGCAATGTCTAAACAGGTTAGGCAGTACGGGTGCATGTGCTGCACAGATCACTCAATGGCTCATGGCTTCTTTTCTATTGTCAAGTTACATGCTCCTGCAGCACCTGCCTGTCAACTTCATGAACTAGATGAGCTACAAATAGACTTCTCTCAACATCTGCCTCAGGACCAGTGTGCTTCAACCAGAAGCATCCTTCTCAGATGGTGGAGCTGATCAAAGCAATCAATAACCCCAACACTTAATCTAATCCTAACCCTTCTGTCCCCTTCTTTTAGTGTCCTCCATCTGTCAGACATCCCCTCTTGGGCAGAAACAACACCAATACTGGAGGTCCCTCGAGATGAGGGGACGATGAGAGATCATTTCTGTGAAGTGCAGTTACATATGTTGCTCCTGGCTGCACAGAATTGATCCTAGGTCAAACACTGGAGAACAAAATCTAAAGCCGTCTTTATACTGTTTATGCAGTTCTAATGTATATGAATGTTATGGTTATGTATTTACATTGTGTGATGTGTAAAGTCTCATATCAACCACGTTGCTGCTTATACAAGACATTTTGTAATGCTGTGCAGTCAGTATTCAATTTTCAGAAATCACACTTTTGACTCATCTGCACTGTAACATCTAGTACTTTTAACCAAGCACCTAAAACTGTATAATTTGTTAAAAAAAAAAAAAACATTATATACCATCCAGGTTGCTTGATAATTTATTATATAAAAATCATATCTAATAAAAGAGAATAAGAACCAGGTCATAAAACACTGACCATTTTAATGTTATTTATTTTCTGTTTAAATTAATAGCACCTTGTGGCAAAGTGGTTTGTAGTGCAACAGGAAATGCAGTGGTGATGCGGTGCTCAGGAATAATAGACAGCAGCAATAAAAGCAGCTCTTTATTTGCCAATAAATAATAATACCTGGCTCTACACATCGATTTGTATCGCTCAGGTTTGTCACGGGGTTCAGTCCCAAAATAATAATAGAAATAGACACACACTTTTAAACACACACAATCACAAGTCCAACAGTGAGTGCTCCAAGTGCAAGTGGTGATTCAATACAGTTTATTTGTGACAACAATGGTGTAGAGTGATCCGGTGTGGGTGCTGGCTTTTAGCGACAACTCCCGGATTAGTTAGCTGTCTACAAATGACAAATAACACAGGTTACAAGACTGGCGAATAACACACACAAAAACTAATGGTTTTCTACACAGTACTCCTTGCAGGTCGATGGGTAACACAAGGAACAGATCGCTCGGCCACATACCTTCAGTCACGCCCCCTTTGGTAGCGAGTGCAATCACGTCTCCTCCAATCCATGACTGACACATCACATACCGCGATTTCTAGTATTATGGCTTCGCCCCCTTTTTGGATGGCCGACTTCTGACAGACCCTGGAATGTACTGTCAAAACATCCAGTCCGGGGCACACTGTTCCTGTTATACCATGCCCTCACAGGTCAGGAAGGAAATTGTTGACTTGGATTAATTCGCTCTCTGTCACACACCTGCTTCCCCTTCTTTTGAGGCTCTTTCTGTAATTACCGCCCCCATCTCTATGAGACTGTGAATGGGTGAGTATGAATCTGAACTATAACTCTACCTCCCAACCAGGAAGGGCGCTAAGTAAGGTTGGTGGTACGCCTTTCGCAGAGATAGGACGATTCGATGGTAGGACGGAACAGGAAGTTGGCCATCTTGATAAAAGGGTGCAGCTGTAGACTGCTGAACAGCTGTTTTGTTATCCGCTGTGTTTATCCTTACCACACCACTCACATCCTGACAGAGACCTCAACATAATAATCTCCCACTACTGAAAAATAATACAGAAAGTTATTTCTAAGTGACCAAAACCTATACAAAACAGGCAAAACATCTGACTCCTATGGATATAGACATGATTCAGCATGGTATACCAATACCTAATCAAAATTATAAATCCAGAATCATGTTGTAGAATTCATGTTGTTCTATGCTTGTGCTGTAAATGCAATATTACATGATAGAAATGACTGTGGTCATTGATAGTAACAGGTTACTGTCAATCCAATCTAAAATTCATCACACTGCACATACTGCATGCACTACATAAGACATTTGTTTTGTTCTCAAGTCAACAGTGTTTATCTAACTAAAACATGTGTGGTAATACTAACATAGATCTATAAAATGATCCCTTGTTATTATGCAATAATTCACAAATTCAGTTAATTCACAATTTGACCACGTTGACAGTAAAATGTCATGTGCTATATTTACTGTATAAAGGACCTTCATTAGTTCAATGCTTTCAATGTTTCCCGTTGTTTTGATGTGCAAGTCAAATAGCGAAATAAAGGGAGAGATCACTTCAGTTTATCAGGAAACAATTGATTATGATGTCATAAAAACCAAGGCTCCAAGTAAGCCTAAGTTTACAAAGGAAACAGAAAAGAGACAACCTAGCCCTAGAGTGGAATCCTTACAGCAATTAGAACTGCACTCATTAGAAATGCTTTCAGGCTTTCAATTGTACAGCATGATATAAATACATAAGCGCATGTGATGGTGATACTTCTTATACCAGTAGCTACATTTGACGTCAAATCAGAATGAGTGATTGAGCTGATAGCAATCAGGAGCCAAGCTGTTCTGTATCTAGCCCCTACGAGTGACAGCGCCGGAATACTGGCACAGAATGCACACTCTTGGCAATACTAAATTATCTGCAATCATCTCATTACTTTAATCATCTCATTAGTTCTATCACTTCTATTTATGGTCATTCCTTTCCTGTTGTATTTCCCATGTCATGACAGTACTGCTCCAGCACTTTAATGCCTAGAAGCAATGCCTGCTGGTTAGTTTATAAGCAAGACTTGTGCAGGCCCTCCCACCGAACCCACTGAGGCGGGTTCTGCATCATCTCCTAGATTGACAGTTGCAGGCTATTAATATTAACTTCATTCATCTAACCCTCAGGGGACAGGTGACCTGCACAAACAAAGAAGAAAACCCCATGGCCTGGAGCAACCATGATCAAGACTAAAAAGAACACTATTCCCATCTCAGTGTTAGGGTCCCTACCAGAAAATCAACTCTGGATAATACAATGTAGAAAATGCACCCTGATTTGTATGCAAGTACTACATAATGCAAAATAAAATAAATAAATAAATAAATAATAAAAATAAAATGAAAATAAACTTATATTTTTATAACTTAAACACATGCTCCCTTGAGAAAGATATGTACAACATATTGAAATGTTGGCTTTTTGAGTATATATATATATATATATATATATATATATATATATATATATATATATATATATATACTAAGATCATAACAGCAATATATGTACACAAATAAAGTACAATATATGTGTTATATAAATTATATTGGATAATTCATTACTGTATTTCCAGGTGACATACACATTCTGTTATCTGGCCTGCAAAAGTAATCCATTACAAATTCCAACAGCTTCTGTATCACAGGGCCACATGCAATTGATAGTGTTAACTATAACATTTTAACAGGTACATGTTATGTCATGGGCAAAAAGGATGTTATGTGCATGGCCAAGTCATCAAGTTAGGATTAGGATTATAATTAGGATTTCACAGACATTTCGCAGACCTGTTTAACATTAAATACACCTAATATTTCAGAGCACTATCAAAGCCTAAAAATAGTGGTACTTGCTTCCTTACTAAAACAGAGTGCTGTCATTTGTTAAAAGGCAAGCAGGCAACATCTCCCAACAGCTGCGGCCGACATTCTCTGCCTGGTGTGGACTTGTCCATACATTGAGACTGCAAGTCTGCATCCACTGAATTGGTTGGAAGTGTAAGGCAAAGTTTTGCAAGTTATACAGATGTGGACATCAATTAGAAACAGTCCCAAAACTCGGCTACCCAAAGGTATCTGGAATTCTTTAATAAAATCCATATATGCAGCATGTTCGTTGTCATGTTATTTGTCCCATCCAGGAATTTATTTGATCAGTACCGAGTCAAAACAAAGAAAACGTGCCTAATCTGGTCTAAAATTCTAACTGCGTTTAAAAAGTAAGCAGCAGGTTGCTTGAACCGAGGTAGCTGTGCTTGATTGTAACTGTAGAGCTGATTTAACTTGGCTACAACCGACACAGGAATACTTTTATATTTGCGCTGACTTTCCAGTTTGTTTTCTGAAAGCTGTTGTTTGTTTTACGTTCTGTTCAGCAGCCTCTGTAGTAGCCTTTTGTTTGATGTGTGATTCTGAAGTTACAGCGATCGATCGTATTTTCTTTAAGGCGTATTACAAGATGTGCAAAACAATTACCTCCATCTGCATGTACAGTTTATTTGGAAAATGTCTTGTCACGATCCTCAGCCGAAATATACTTTGCTTGTTTTGCTGTGTCGTCCATTTTTGGTATTTTACGTCTAATGCTGAAAACTAGATTTTAGCAACCTAAATCAAGTTTTTGTTTTTGCCTAAGTGCAATGCACACAGGAAGACGAAGGAATACAAAAAAGCCTATCTACAAAAGAAAGCTACGTAGTTCGCGTCGCTTGCGTTGTGCAGTAGTTCACGAGGTTTCTTTCCTCCCCCTCAACAACTGAGTGTCCCGATGTTTCATTCTTGCTATCTGGTCACCCTACCCGATGGCTTGCACCGCCCAGTTCTGTCAATTTTCTTTTATTTTTATGATTTCAAGGCGAATAAACCTGGCTTGTTTTGTGAGGATGTCATGTTCATACCTTCTGTAGATACTATTTCTGTCGCAAAAGTACCAGCTAACATATGGGAAAAATGCATGTGGCCTCGACTTGCACAGATTCTGCTTCATACATGCCAGGGACATTAAACTTAATCAGAAACCAGAACTGCTCCGCATCATATTCCACATGTAAAGTGTGTACACTGAGATTTTTTTCCCCCCAATTATTATTATTATTATTATTTTTTTACCAATGTTTCAATTAAAAACGTATTACTGATTTTATCCCTATTTTAATATAATATATTTTTGTTTTAAAAGATAAAAACCGAAAATGTTGAACACTAACTATACTGTATTGAATTTGTTTTTGTACTGTAACCATGTATTGTCCCGTAACTCCTGTATGTCGCCTTGGATAAAGTGTCTGCCAAATGAACTAATAATAATAATAATAATAATAATAATAATAATAATAATAATAATAATAATAATAATAATAATGTTTTCTTAAGTCCCATAGGGTTAAATCTCATAATCTCATATCTGATATGCTTCCAAGCAGTAAATGTTATATAACTTAATTATAGTTTTGAATTTTTGTTTTTTAAATGGCTAATAATGTGTTGAAATCTATCTGACATGTATGAAACATCATATCTCCTCAGGGTCGTCTAATTGTATGCAACATCCTTATGGGAAGGCAGCCAGGATTTGTCCACGCCGATTGAAAATCGTAGAACAGATCTAGTGAAGAAGAGTCTAGTACTGGGTGCGTTCAATAGGCAGAGTGCCCTCTCGTGACTCCCTGGTTGTAACATATGTTAGCAGTTATTGAATGGTGTGTTAGGAGCGAGCAGTTTCACAATAGCAGGTAAATACATCGCTGTGTATTAAAACAGTTTCTTTAAGCGAGTTTTGCAATTTGTGTATATATTTTTTTAATGTAATTAGTACTACTGTATTTCTGTAATTTATTATTATTATTATTATTATTATTATTATTATTATTATTATTATTATTATTATTTATTTCTTAGCAGACGCCCTTATCCAGGGCGACTTACAATCGCAAGCAAATACAAATACATTCAAGTGTTACAATACAAGTAATACAATAAGAGCAAGAATTACTATAATTTTTGTTCAAGTAATGTAAAGTTAGTTTGGTTTAGAATCTTGAGGCATGAGTCATATTTGTCAAGTTATAAATTGGTAACTTACAGTTAATGACAATTCTTTGCAGGGGAACGAGAGGTTGTTAATAAGCGGCATCTACTGTGTATGTGAGTCTGTGTCTCCATGCATTTGCGTTTCCTTCCATATGATGATGTAGCTATCCTGCGTGGTGTTGATGGCTGAAGTGTAATGCTGGCTCCAAGGCAATCTCTGGTGGAAAAATAAGCCGTTGACCAACATCTGCCAGCATTTTCCAGTCTCTAGCAGCATCCAGTTGTCCATGGCGATGCTTGGTTTTAACACCTGTTCTTGGTGGTTGCTCTCCTGGGCGGAGAAATGTTGCCTTTTGTATGTAATGTTGTGATGGAACTGGTGGCAACTTATTGGTCATGTTACGCTTGTCTTCCAATGCTAAGGCCAAACATCGCAGCACCTGGTCATGGCGCCAAGTAAACCATCCTTGGCTAACCTTACATCGTGTCAAAATGTGCCTTAATGTTGCAGGTGATGAACACAAAGGACATGAGGGATCCTCTCCTACCCAGAGGTTTAGGTTCTGTGGTGATGGGAGAAGATCATATGTTAACCTGATGAGGAAACTGATCCTGCTCTGTTCCATTGACCATAGGTCTTGCCAGCCAATCTTGCGTTGTTCCACACTCTCCCATCTCATCCATTCTCCCTGCTTGGCCTGGGAAACGGCCTTTATGCACCTCATCCTCTCCTCCTGCTTTTGCACCTCGTTGACAACCAGCTTCCTCCGTTGAGCTGGGGCTGCCTTGTGCCATGTAGGAGGAGCTGAACTGAGACCAAGACCCCCTCTTCCATGCTGAACTTGCCCCATGATATCACCAATTCGAAGGGTAGCCTTTGCATCTTCCACAGCTTTCTTTGCCGCCCACTTTCTTCCAGTTTTCAACACAGGTGCTGCCTCCCTTACGCATTTGTCACGTGACTCTACTAATGTCATTTCCAGTCGGACCTTGTACACAGTCAGTGGCCACAGCAGCCTCGGCAGTAGACCAAACTGAAAGCACCAAAGTTTTAGTTTGCCTGGTAAAGCGCTGCTGTCTATGCTCTTCAACCCTTCCACTGCTTCTTGTCTAACTTCTCCCACACGAACTGTGTCTTTTAGATCCCCGTCGTACCATCTCCCAAGACCTTTCACTGGCTTCTCAGACACTGTTGGTATTGTCTCACCGTTAATGTAGAATGTTTTATCTACTACTTTACCTTTAGTTATAGAAATGCTCCTTGATTTAGTGGGCTTCAACTGCATTTGTGCCCATTCAATGTTATTGGTTAATTTGCCAATAACCGATTAGTGCAGGCTACTGTTGTAGTCATGGTTGTCATGTCATCCATGTATGCTCGAATTGGTGGTAGTCGCATTCCAGAAGCCAAGCGCTCTCCTCCCACTACCCATTTTGATGCCCTAATGATTACTTCCATTGCCATGGTAAAAGCCAGTGGAGAAATGGTGCATCCTGCCATTATTCTAACTTCCAGGCATTGCCATGTAGTGCTGAATTCTGAAGTTGAAAAACTAAATGGCAAATCTCCAAAGTAGGCTTTCACTAAATTTGTTATTGTAATCGGTACACTGAAAAAATCAAATGCTGCCCAAAGAAGTTCATGTGGCACTGAACCATATCCATTAGCCAAATCCAGGAAAGTCACATTTAGCTGATTGACAAGCTAAATATATATATAATAGATGGGCTTCAGTGAGTTACAGAAAATAATTTCATCTAGGGTTTCTGTGACATCATAAATTACGAGACCAAAGGTTGAGTCATTTATATACTGTGTGACAGAAAGACAATGATTCTTGGTGGTAAATCTCCCTACCTGTGAGGGTGCTAAGTAACGGGAACAGAGTATTCTGGACTACGTTGCCTGACGCTTCGTTCCAAGGGTTAAAAGGAAGTCGGTCATGTAGAAAAGAGACGGAGCTTCGGTACACTAACTCATTGACCCGGAGGGGAAATGATGTGGCAGCTGCAGATCATAAAAAGCAGCTGCAATCGTTTACCAAGGGGTCATGAGTGACGGTATAAATAGAGGTCGATAAAATAGCGGTGTTATCTGTTCCTTCGTTTTGGTTATTTAAAAAGTGACCTGGAAGGACCTGTGTTTGGTGAAATAATTGTGTGTGTTTGTTTTGTTCTGTCTATTTGTTTGTTTGTATTCACTAGACAGCTAACACGTTCCGGAGCTGTCGCCAGAAGCCAGCACAAACCCGGAACAGCACTGCACTCGTATCACTAACTGTATTTGCACTAGCACTAATTCACGCACTACCAGACTTGTGTATGTGTTTTGTGTTTTGTGTGGGTGTATAATAAAAACAGGACTATAACCCGGGAATTATAAATTAAGTAATACACGCTGCTGTATTACTTACCTTCATTATTGTTTACTGCTTGTTTAGCCGTCAGGCACTGGACAAAAACAAATAAAACAAACCTTTGCACCTGCATTACAATTGTCTGTCTGTTCTTTAATCACCTGCACCTGTACACTATTAACCACTTTGCCACAACTGTCACAGAAACCCGAGATGGAATTGTTTTCCAGTAACTCACTGAAGAGGCCCATCTATTATTTTTTATACTACATGGATACCCTTGTGAAGCTAATATTTAAGAAGACGAGGTTCAGCAGTACAGTTCCGTTTTTTTGTCACTTTTTTTTTAAAATAATGTTTCAGTGCTGTACAGATGTTCTATGTCGTTATCCGTTTCTCCAGTTTCTCTGAGATACGAATGTACCAGCTTTACATCTTTTTTTAACGTATTCTCATTTTGTTGATCATTAATGAACATATATGTACTGTGGGTGTTGTCGAGTGATTGAAAACGAGACATTTTGTGTTTGAATTGAAAGTGATGGTCTTGAGGAGTCGAATGGGTCAAAGTTCAAGTATATTTTTTAGAATGGCTCAGGATGCAAAAGAATGTACCTTTTTTTCGATCTTTATTTTTCAATTCAAGCAAAGAATAGGTGAAATCGAACTTTTTTAAAAAAAAGATATTTTTTATGCCATTGAAAAACGAAACCATTTAGCGAAACCCCTTTTATCATTTTCAGCATGCAACAAAACCATGGTTAGTAACATTCTAATTTAAATAACGTTTGGTCACAGCTGAGCTATACATTTAAAAATGGTCTCAAATAAACCGTAGTAAAACACAGCACATAAAAGTGTATTACGCAGACCTTTATTGCATACATTTACGAGTAAAAATAACATGCACAGAACAAAACATTAGATAGTTGAACACAACTAACTTGCACATATTATTCAGAGTCTGAGCTCCTCCTCTCCTGCTTCAGCACAGCCAGACTCAGAGTCACTGGAAGAGTCACAACTAGAGATGATTTCTAAATGATTCATTTTTGTAAGAAAATTAAAAATAGCGAGTGGTTTTACCGACGTTTATTGTATATAAATTTATTTCATTCTAACTCATATTTTTGGGGAATTCAGCATTTAACTAGCTTTACCGATTAATATCTGAAAGTGGCAAGCCTATAGATAGATAGATATACTTACATACACACATTCATAATAATAATAATAATAATAATAATAATAATAATAATAATAATAATAATAATAATAATAATAATGCAATATAAAAGTTACATTAAAACCCACTAAGACAACAAAGCCATTTTATAAGAGTACCTTTTCAGTCTTGACTAAGAAACTATAATGGTTCCAACTTCCCTGACGGACACAGGTAGTACATTACACAATTTAGGAGCTTCACAAGAAAAAGCCCTACCTCCCATGGTGATTTTGTTGACCCTAGGAATAACCAGTAGCCCTGCATCCTGCGATCACAGAGTGCGATTCAGAAGATATGGGGTCAGTAACTCCTGCAAATAACTTTGTGCTAATCCACTGAGGGCTTTATAAGTTAACAAAATCTTAAAATCAATTCTATACTCCACAGGGAGTCAGTAAAAAGAGGACAATACAGGGGTAGGCTGTGTGGTCCAGTGGTTAAAGAAAAGGGCTTGTAACCAGAAGGTCCCCGGTTCAAATCCTACCTCAGCCACTGACTCATTGTGTGACCCTGAGCAAGTCACTTAACCTTCTTGTGCTCCATCTTTCGGGTGAGATGTAATTGTAAGTGACTCTGCAGCTGATGCATAGTTCACACACCCGAATCTCTGTAAGTCGTCTTGGATAAAGGCGTCTGCTAAATAAATAAATAATAATAATAAACTAATGTATTCACTTTTCAGTCAGAATTCTAGTGGCTGTATTCTGAACAAGCTGTAAGCAAGATACCAGAGAAAAGTGCATTGCAATAGTCAGTTCTTGATGAAACAAAGGCATGCATTAGCCTCTTAGCATCAGGTACAGAAATAATAGGTTAGTTAATATTTCTCAAATGATAAAATCATACTTTTATTCTCAATAATAAATCAGGATCAAAGATCCATCCATCCATCCATCCATTATCTGTAAAAGCTTAATCCTATAGAGGATTACGGTGAGCCAGAGCCTAACCCGGCGGACATAGGGGCATAAGGCGGGACTACACCCTGGACGGAACACCAGTCCATCGCAGGGCAACTAAGGGACAATTTAGAGAGGCCAATCCACCTAGCCAGCATGTCTTTGGACTGTGGGAGGAAACTGGAGTACCCGGAGAAAACCCACGCGAAAACAGGGAGAACATGCAAACTCCACACAGACAGACCCCTGAGGCCGGAATCCAACCCAGGACCCTGGAGCTGTGAGGCAGGATCAAAGATTTTGATCCTGTGAGGCAGGATCAAATTTCTCATTTCTAGTTTTAGTTCCAATGAGAGACTGCTAAGGTCTAACTTATGTAAATTGATATAGTTGATGCTGTGGGCCTACAAGCATGACCTTCATTTTGTCAGAATTCAGCATTAAACTCATGTGACATCCAACACTTGATGTCAGCAAGGCAAGCAGCTAATAACACCCCCGTAGAAGGATTGCCTGGATCCAAAGACAAGTATAGCTGAGTGTCATCTGCATAGCAATGGAAATTCATTCTATGCCTGTAGATAATATCATCTAATGGCAGCATACAGTATATAATGAAAACAACAAAGGACCTAAGATAGAGCCTTGTGGAACACCGCAGACAGCTTCTGACAAATCAGACTTCACCTCCTGATAGAGACAAACTGGAACCTATTGGAAAGATATGACCTAAACCATGATAGGACACCTCCTGACAAACCCACTAAACTTTCAAGATGATTGAGTGGAATGGTCCACAGTATCAAAAGCAGCACTAAGATGTAGGAGAATTAAAACTGAAGGAAAGCCAGAGTCAGAGCTTATCAAATGATAATTTACTACCTTAACAAGGGCCGTCTCAGTGCTATGTGCAGCACAAAATCCATATCTGAAAACCTGTAATCACCCATCCTGTATGTTATGTATAAATTCATCAGCCAACTATAGGCATGACTCTTTTACACAAGGCAAACTTGTACTGTAAATGGGGAAGCAGTGTGGAGTAGTGGTTAGGGCTCTGGACTCTTGACCGGAGGGTCGTGGGTTCAATCCCGGTGGGGGACACAGCTGCTGTACCCTTGAGCAAGGTACTTTTCCTAGATTGCTCCAGTATAAATGGGTAATTGTATGGGTTAAAATAACGTGATATCTTGTAACAATTGTAAGTCACCCTGGATAAGGGCGTTTGCTAAGAAATAAATAATAATAATAATAGTATGTACTGCAAGTTATTATGTAGCCTAACATTTTAATCATTTTCTTTTATAGTATATATCAAAGGTAGTTGCTCCCTAGACCAGCAGTACAGTACATCTCTGCGAGCATTTGCCATCTTCCCCATTGTTATAGTTTGTGTGGTGCCTCCCATTGAACCAGCCAGCTGGCAATTACACTCAAACCTCCAGTCCAGTCCATTGTGTTTGAATTATCATAGTACAGCAGTGACCCCAGGCTACTTGCATTTGCACTGGGACAGGGGCTTCAGATATACTGAGGTTTCCATTGTATTGCCATATGTTATTCAGTTTTACATATAAATGGTTTCAATTTAGTTGAAAGTCATTATCGGCTGGTTTCACAGAACCTAATTAGCACAAACCTTGGACTGGGGCTAATTGTGGTCTGTGAAACCAGCAATGACAATTGGTAGATAGATAGATAGATAGATAGATAGATAGATAGATAGATAGATAGATAGATAGATAGATAGATAGATAGATAGATAGATACCTGTATTTAATGGAAGAATTGGCACCTACATCCCTAGTCTCGGTGACCTTCTCTTATAGTGTCTCAAGGATGCATCCTGACTTCTTCCTTCCCCTGTTTAAACTGTCTAATGAATAATGGTGCAACGTCAGGTGTACAGAGGGACACACAGTGGGAATGTGGGGAAAGCAATTTTCACAGACTTGAGGCAGTTAAAAACAAACACAAGGGTTCAAAATGTCTATGGCGGGGGAGAAGCAGATGGTTAAGTAGGCACAGTTTCATCAGAGACATTAACATTTCATTGATTTCAATATTTCAAAAGCTATGTATAAACAAGTAACAAAGTGAAATCTCAAATGAAGCTAATACAGTAAAGACCATCTAAAGGAGAGCTATCAAGGATTTAAAACCACTTGTCTTACATTGTATCAGCATGAGCACTGTTATCGCTGGTCCTTTTCTTCTGTTGAAGATATACTGCATTCATTCCACTGTTAGATTCCCTCAATTGGGACGTGAGTCCTTGAATCAGGAAGTGTTTATTGAATACTTGTGAGTAAGGAAGGCTTATGAATCCCAAGTAAAATGAGTTTAGTGTACTCAACTTTTTGCAATAACACTATTGCACGTTTTTTTTTTCTCCAAACCACTTCCCCCAATTATTATTATTATTATTATTATTATTATTATTATTATTATTATTATTATTATTATTATTATTATTATTATTATTATTCAGTAGATGCCTTTATGCAAGGCGACATACAGAGACTAGGGTGTGTGAACTATGCATCAGCTGCAGAGTCACTTACAACAACGTCTCACCCGAAAGACGGAGCACAAGGGGGTTAAGTGACTTGTTGAAGGTCACACAGTGAGTCAGTGAGTGAGCCAGGATTTAAACCGGGGGCCTCCTACTAGCCCACTTCTTTAATCACCGGACCACCCAGTCTCCAACACACCGAGACTGATGTGTATTCAATTGTCAGTTGTAAAATTGGAGTAAATTATATTTTACCATTCAAAACTGCCTCACTTTCGTTAAAAAAATATACTAAATAACAACTTGCCATTTTCTTGGCAAGGCGGATGTTATAATATAGTTATTTAACATTTCCTTTTTAATTATGTAATCTGCACTTATCTTATTTTAAACAGTTTACTGCGGGATTGTGTAGTAGACTACCTTAACTGTTAGAACTCACAAATATTATTTATTTATTTATTTATTTTATATAAGTATTAAAAATAATGACTTTTTTTTTAACTGAGCATCAACCTTTTTTGCTCGCTGACACATTAACATCCGCAATTTGCTACCTCAACATAGAGTAGAAGGTATACCTGGTAGTGCACAAATAGGGTCATCACAATCGATTGTCAGATTGTCTTTCTGTATTATCTTATTGTATTTTTTTTAACAGAGTAATATTACATGATGGAGTTCCCAGAACAAAATTTACTCCTGTAGACCATGCGTGAACTTTAGAATACAGGTTATTGTTCAGTTCCCGAGCATTGAACACAAGAGGGGTTTTTTTTTATTTATTTTTTATTTTGTCAATATCCTTATACATACAGCCCAATATAGGCGAGCTATTTTACTTCAAAGAGTTCCACCTGCTGACGTGACAAGCAAACTTCACTCTTAAGAAATCAAAATCTCCATCCAAATACTGTATACTGAAACGGTTGTATTGGAAATGAATGGCAGTATAATGAGCGGCACGCGCCTCTATTATAAAAGCAACTCTGAGAAACAATAGTGAGTGATTCCAGTTTCTAATGCCCAACCACGAACATTTTACAGCGCAACATTTTAAACCTTTTATACACTTTTTTCCCCTAAAAATGGTGCTGCATTTTTAATATGTACCTATTATATAGTTGTTTTTTTTTTGTTTGTTTTGTTTCTTGTGTATGTTTAAATTTGTAATTTGTGTTTTTCAAACTGATATTTGTCAGAAATTATGTGTGTTTGTTTTTTTTAAAGCTATAGATATGTTTTAAAAAGTTGTAACATTGACTCATTTAGGGAAACTGCTAATTCTACAAACTGAATCATGGGTTACCTGGGTTTCCAATTGTAGTAAAATTATTGACTATACATAAATGTAAATGCTTATATATATATATATATATATATATATATATATATATATATATATATATATATTATATATATAAGCAGTGTAGTAGTAGTAGTAGTAGTCGTAGTAGTAGTATATCCATGCAACTGAATATCATTTTTTTATTTTTTTTAAAGCTGTTGTAAGAAATGTTGAGATAAACTATTACAAAGCATTATTGGTTGATGTCCAAAAATGCATTTCAGTTGGTAATTATTTCACGACTTTCAGAATGATCATTGACTTGAACAAGTGCAATTAAAATAGCCAAAAAACATTTCCAAACACTACTTAGAACGCATATCCTACCTGTCGGTAATATTTGAGACACATTCTATTGGAATGATGATCTATAGAAATGTTTGGGGCTGAGAAAACTCCCACACCATGACAGATGTCAGGGCCAATTAAGTGACTGGGGCCAGGCCTACTACCCAATAGGATTTCTCATTAAATTGCAATTTATTACAAATTCCGTCCCCTTCCCAGGTCTTATCAGTTACACCATCTCCAGGCTCACTCTATTGGTGCCAGGAGAGAGAGACAATACACAGCCACACAATTATTCAGCTGCGGCGTCACTCCGGCTGGGCTTTATTAGGGGCATCATTTTAATCTTATCTGTTGCCATCTGCAAACTGAGACTGACAGGACCGGAGAGGATTTCTACGTTTCCAATAGATTCTGAATCTTATCTTGTATTATCAGAGAAGAGGAAATCTCTCCACTTTCACCAGACCTTATCTCCACAACCATCTCTATTGTTTCCACTGGAATTAGAAGAGGAAGAACATCGTCAGATCTTATCACAAAGTCAACAAGAGATTTAAAATTATATAGATCTCTCTCTCTCTCTCTCTCTCTCTCTCTCTCTCTCTCTCTCTCTCTCTCTCTCTCTCTCTCCCTCTCTCTCTCTCTCTCTCTCCCTCTCTCTGGCTAATTTTAAAGCATTATTTTAATTTTGTTGACTTTTTAAGACCATGCCAAGAACTGGAAACAATGTTTAATTGTAAAAGAAACCAAAGAAACCCCTTGTCTTGATTTAAGCATTATTGTGGGGATTTCCATTGAAAGGAACTTCGAGAACCACCTTGAATCTATTCCTTAGAGAGAATAATTTGGTAAGTTTGTCTTGATGCAATTCACATTTTATTATTATTATTATTATTATTATTATTATTATTATTATTATTATTATTATTATTGCGTATTCGTTTTCACTTATTTATACACCTTATGAACTATATTCGTTTCAATGTCGTTGTTTTCACAAGGTAACAAATACGAAAAGAAAATTACCCAGCTCAAAAAAAACTTCAGTATAGTACAATCGTAAAGTAGATTATGCCTTTGATGGTAAATGAATCGCTGATTGGATTGTAAGGTGTTAAGATCTTTGGGCGGAACAAAAAATACAATATAGACTATAATTTAATTTTAATTTTTCTATCGATGTATCGTATGTGTCTTCTTTTTAATAGATTGTTGTAAAAGAAATGTAAAAACCCTTTGTAATTTCTGCCCATATATTTTGGTGATGAGGACACTGTCACCCGCTAAAGCTGTGGATTTTATATTTTCAAAGTGACAGATGGTACTTTGTGAATATGGATTCTGACATAATGTAAAAATCGTTTTTAAGCAGAACAAAAAAAAATCGTATTATTTGCTTCCAGTTATTTGATAAATTACAAAGACCCCACATGTTAATATAATATACAATCATACTTTAAGAAAACGAAAGCCTGCTATACACAAGAATAAAGTTTCTTAGTATTATGTGAACATTTTGATAAATCAGGGAGACAGGAGGCAGGCTTTATTATGCACTTTTAGCAAGCATTTACAATTGATATAGGTCTAAAAAAATTGCCATGTTACAATTTATATTGTATGTAACTGTTTTATTTAACACATTATTTATTTGTTTTGTTTTTTGCCTGTTATTTGTTGTTTTTGTCTAAAATGCACGAGTTGTCATTTTACAATAAATCCTATTGAAGAATACAATAATGTGTAACTGACGTATTTTGCTGTAGGACTGAATTTGAAAACTTTCCCCAAACTAGTTTGCAACAGATCCATTTTAACATCCCTTTAATTCATTACACTTAAATTCGCTTAGTTTAACAACTAAATGTAACTAGAAGGTGTTCAACTCAATGCAATATGCAAAATGTCTATCTATCTATCTATCTATCTATCTATCTATCTATCTATCTATCTATCTATCTATCTACACCATTGCTATATTAACAGTATTCTTATTTTCGTTTTCATCCACCATTGTTTCTAGGCTATATTTGTTACTTAAAACGCTGAATATGATGCTAAGCCCTGACCAGACGGACTCTGACCACCCGTGGGCTCAGTCTGACGCTGAATCTGTGCTAAATGATATGAAAGTAGGCTGCATTTCAGACGACCCGGGAGATGGAGAGGGAAGGATCAGAACGATTGCTACACAGAACCTTACCCGGGAAGAGAAGCGCAGGAGACGAAGAGCCACAGCCAAATACCGTTCGGCACACGCTACGCGGGAGAGGATCCGCGTGGAGGCTTTCAACGTGGCATTTGCAGAATTGAGAAAATTACTGCCGACCCTTCCCCCTGACAAGAAGCTGTCAAAAATTGAAATCCTCAGGCTGGCAATCTGCTACATCTCTTATCTCAACCATGTTCTGGACGTGTAGAGAGGAATGGTATAGAATACATATATTTTAAAGGTGGGAATATCGCAAAACCTTAAGATTTATTTTAGAAGAAAAATGCGTTTGACTCCTGCAGTAGGCCTATGCAGTGTGGAACTTAAAGAAACCGAAGAAGAACGACAAATACATCCCCGGCCATTGCAAATGATTCTTTTCTGTGGGGTTTCTTATGTTGACAAACGAAAACATGAAATAAAATGAAACACGCATATAATGCAATAAGAAAAAAAAGGAAAAAAAAACACAGAAATAATCTTGTTTAACTTGAACACAGTAATTCTTTGCAGGCTGTCAAATGCAACTTGAACTTGTCGCATATACTGTTTTATGTTTGTGACCTTAATATTATATTTAATGGGGGGAGGGGGAGAATCTGGCAAAGATCCATAAAGGGGAAAAAAACAAAAAGAAACATCAGATATTTTCCAAGCTAAGTGCCACTTCTTTCCAAAAACATAAATTTGTGACCTTAATATTTTATATTTTATTTCTGTTATTTATTTATTTAATGTATTATTTATTTATTTATTTATTTATTTATAGTTGTGTCTTGTTGTGCTGGTATTTAAAAAATAATAATTTGTGCCAATATGTTTTTACAGTCCATTGTTTACATTTTTAAATGTCTATTGCATAATTATTTATATTTTTAGTCCGTGTTTTTTGGGGTATAAAAGTGATATTTTGCTCTTCTATTGCACTTGTAAGTGGTCCGTTTCTGTTTAAGATATTTTGTAAATTGAATTGTCTCTTAAGGAATTATTTTCTTCTACGATTAGCACTTCACTTTGGGCAGAACCCTTAGAATACTTGTTGATATCAGCAGTGTCTGGAAATGTAGTTTTTATTGCAAACGTTTTAAGGTTTCTTGGAATTTAATGACATTTTCAGCATGTTTTGAAAAGGGTGTGCATACCATATGTATGTCATTTAATCACCACCTTTAAATTGTCCAAAAAGTGGTAACAAATTTAGATTTTTATTTGGCTCTTTTAAAATAAATAAATAAGAATCCTAAATAAATAAATAAATAAATTGCGACTTATTTATTTAATATATGCCACTTTGAAAAACACGCGTGTCATGTTAAAGAAAAATTCCAGGCAGCCTTTGTTTTGCTGCGACCAAAAATAGGAGTTTTCAAATGTTATTTGTATTTATGTGTTTATTTATTGTCGGCGTCTCTGATGTGAACCTCTTAACACAATAACTGATTTTTATATAGGAAAAAAACGACATATCTGCTAGCCAAAGATTTTTTTGTCTTCAGGGGTTTTACTGTGTCTTCGTTGCTTTATAGCACATGATATTTTGTAGTGAGGTAGCTATATTAAGCTGGTTTCTAATGAACACAGTTTTTCATATCCTTAATGGCGAGCTGTTTTGAAAATAAATATATAAAAAAATATATACTGTCTCTCTTGTTTTTGTGTTTAACTTTTTCCAATAGTTACAGTTACAAAATGCAAAAAGTTACCATTAGGTTGTCTAAAAGTGTTTTTGCACATAATGCTGCACATAAAGCATCATGTTAAAATATTAAACGAATCTATGCACTTTCTCCAAACCTTGAGCGAAATTTACGTTTACATTTAACTCAATTATATAATTTTATATAGGGCGTATATTATATAATTAATTATATATCCCTTATATTTAGCTCAGTTGAAGCCACTTATTTCTTCTTCAATATGCCAATATTCAATTGTATTCTGATTTTGTTAAAACTTCGTCGAAAGTTTTGTTTTAATTGTAGAGAAAAGGGTGTTGTAACGTATAGTTTGAATATTTGGGGACTGCTATTTGGAATAGCTGTTGGACAGCGCTACTATTTGTGAAATCCATTGAACAAATTGACACTGGCTATGAAGTCAACAGTTTTACTTTGCTGATTTTAAATATAACATTTTATTTGAAAGTGTGGATTTCAGTTTATTTTTGTAATTCGATGAATATCTATATTACATAAATTTGTTTAGGCAGTGGGTGGTTTCCCTTTTTGCTAATTTCAAAGACTACACATTATTATTATTATTATTATTATTATTATTATTATTATTATTATTATTATTATTATTAATTTGTTGTCTTTTAAGCTACTGGTTGTGTTGTGGGCCACTGAAATTGACACTATTTACAGGATAAGTATATGACAAATTTTGTTTTTAGACTATATGGTCATTGTCAATGGCTGTGTTCTCTTTTTATTTTTTTAATTTTTGGCTGAAAATGTTCTTTCCCCAGGGAGGGCGCAGGTGTTACTCCAGACGAACCAAGACAACCAAATTACTGGCCGTCTGTCACCTCCCGTGGGAAAAACGAGATGGAAAATTATAAGCAAAGCAAGTCATCCAGTATTACTGAGTATGCAGGAGAAATATTGTACAATGAAGAAATCAACACATTAACTGTTACCGAACCTTTAACTTGCATAAGTAACATAAGAAAATAACAGTTTAACTCCAAATGTGATACATTAAATGTGATTGTGCACATGTGGGGTGTTGCATAAGTTTTGGGGTGTAATATCTTAAGAGTATTAAATAAAAGAAAGGAGAAAGAGAGCTTTTAAAACTCGAGTTGTAATAAAAACTGAAGTGAATCTGAAATACATAAGCACAAAGCAAATGACACTGTATTCTGATTTGCAATGCATGTTGTATCCAGGAAACCCTCATTCTTTTGCCCCTGGGGTATGAGAAATGTGAAGAGAGAGCGAGAGAGAGAGAGAGAGAGAGAGAGAGAGAGAGAGAGAGAGAGAGAGAGAGATGGCAGCCATTTCTTTCATATATTCTCTGATGAGAACCATGAAGAAAGTGAAAGATGTTGATGCAGTGCTACAGACCCTTAATAGGCTTCTTCGTCCACCTGCTACCTTTGTATTTAAAGGATGATTCTCGCACAGTTGTCACATTTGACAAAACAGGGAATTTGATCTAATATGAAGTTTTAAAAAAACCCACATTATGCAATGCTTATTATATAAACATAAAAACATACTGTTATATTATTATTATTATTATTTATTTCTTAGCAGACATCCTTATCCAGGGCGACTTACAACTGTTAGCAGATATCACATTATTTTTACATACAATTCCCCATTTATACAGTTGTGTTTTTACTGGAGCAATCTAGGTAAAGTACCTTGCTCAAGGGTACAGCAGCAGTGTCCTCACCAGGGATTGAACCCACAACCCTCCAGTCAAGAGTCCAGAGCCCTAACCACTACTCCACACTTATCAATTTATACATTGATAAGTGATGCATGCTAAAAAGTTAACAAATATTATAATGCTTATACTGTATGCAGCATACCTATGCACAAACACTTTGATTACATGCATCTGTTTGTTTTTTGAAGTAGAAATAAATGCATCAATGAAAAGTGAGGTTATCAAATACCCTATGTTTTTTTTTTTATAAAGGAAACATGAGCAATGTCCAAAGCATTAATGTGTTATATATTGTGGCCTAAACACTAACTAATATTTTCAAAACCCCCACTCTACACTTCTTTCCCTTTTGCTCATGATGAGCATGATTATTACTAATATTAATAACAGTAATTTGGGATCATAAGTACACTTAATTATGCGTTCAGTGTTATGCAGTGCATTTTTAATGCAAAATCACCTTGACCGTTTTGTGGCTAATTTGAATATATTTAATAGAAATTACATTTCCCAGTTGGGTATAAGATTGCTTTGTTTTCTGTAATGGAAAAAAAACATACAGAGGCAATTCAAAGCCCACTCCAGCTTTGTGTCCCCATAATTAACTGTATTGTGGATAATATTATTACACCTTTTTACAGAATTCATGAGGTTCTGAAGTACCAAAGCTTACAGGCATCTTCTGACAACTTTTGAACATACTACTCTTGCAAATGCATGAATAAACCAAGCTTCACTCATTTTGGCAACAGTCTATGAAAATTGCCTGTTCTGGTATACTCCAAGCTGCTATTGCCTTCCTCCAGCGCCACTTATCCACTTATCCAATTCATAACTGTAAAAATGTATGTTGCACTCAGTTACTTATATCCAGAGAAATACTTATCCAAAAGAATTGTTCAGGAGATATAGCAGTACAAATAAACACATATATAACACTTTCTTTATATCCATGACAGGGGATATATTTGATACTTGTTTCAGTAAAGATATCCATTCCCAAAAATTGGAGTAACAGGGTGGAGGAGTGCAAACTGGCGATCATGCACACGCTGCAAGCGAGAATCTTAACCACTGTGCAGGTAAGCCAGTCTGCATTCATGAATATAGAGCTTCTAATCTCATCTCACCATCAAGGGAAAGAATCAGTAAATGCAATGCATCACAATGCACTGGCAATGCACAAAACATCCTTAAAACCTACCAAACTGCGAACAATCAAACTGTGCTTCAGTTTACAGCCAAACAGCACATAGTACGAAATATACTGAAATTACAAAGTGCAGCAATTGATGCACACTAACAATGGAAAAGCATTTCGGTGACTACAGGTTAGATTTTCATCATAGTAAAGCCCAACACCACCAATGGAAAAGTATACATTGTACATTGGGCCTGGTTAGACCAAGTTTTAGGTACTGCACACTTTCAACCAACTGGAGATTATTATGCTTTATGTCTCTTTCTTCATACATGGGTGTGACTGCCACGTGGAATAACTGAAACCATATCAAGAGTTTCCAGAAAAAAATGCTTCAGCACTGAAGGTATCTTGTAAGAAATGGCTCCAAACCAACACTCTGGCAAGACGTCCTGTCGTTTTTACCTGTTTAAGGTTTCAGTTAAACAGGGTTTGCAGACACTGCTGTTAATGCTAATGCACCACGTATTTGAGATGTGTAAGGTGTCTCACATTCTGACAATTTCTTCTGGCTACTATTAATCTTTATGCTCGAGGTGGTATTTTTCATTTTTACGGGACCTTGACACATGGTTCTGTAAAAGAAACAGATAGCCTTCTTCAGACACACAAGGTTCCTGTTTTGCACACCTTTCACTGGTATTTGGTTTTATACATTTTTTTGTACAAGTCATCTTTATCCTGATTAATTAATTAATGATGTCAGCAAGAACAATGTATGCAGAGAAAGTATGATTAAACCAAAATTAAGCAGCTGAATTAATGGAATAAGTTTGATTATATCAAGCTTTGTATCTGTTTAACAAAACAGCAGTATTGAGTTTCATGGAGTATTCAGTTAATATAACAAGGACAATGGATGGAAAAGAAAGTCTAACCCTAAAATAAACAGCTCAGTTCAGATACTCTGCATCTGCTTAGCAATGGTGCGTAATTCTGAACTGTGTGTTTCACCTAGTCATTCCCTGGTCTAATTTGTTAATGGATGCATGAATTAATACTTAACTGTATATCTTGATATTTCATGAGTTAGGGCCATTCTGAGAATTAAAACTTTATTTTAATTGTATTACTTTTACTCCTTATATTTACAAGAAATCGGGTATGGGACCGACTCAGCAGACCCTATACAGTAAATAGTGTTGTTGGGTGGTTACCTGGATTGCCTAAGATATGCTCAAACTTGTGTTGTACACCAGAAACCAATCTATAATACTGTTTTCAGATGTGTTTAGTTATTTTTGTTTGAAAAGTTACTTTTTAATTTGGTATTGCTCAATAATATACCATGTCTGTAGTGTAATCTCTAGGCCTATTTTTATATGAAACCCAGCAGGACATTGTCATATATAGAAAACTACCAAGCTAAACAAGACTCAATTTGTAGGACGAGTGTTTTTTTGGTTTAAAATTGGTGGAGGGTTTTAATACAGGAACAATGGGGCTTTGATAAGTTCTGGATTCTGTGTATTAGCATCTCAATGTATAGCTTCTAAAGATTTGACAAAAATAGCAAGAAACAGTTAACTATAACAAGGTTAATGTAAGGATACTAACATGTTCATCACCAACATTTTGAAATCTAACATTAAATTCTGTACTACTATTATGGCTACTGGTAGACTTTTGCTGTATCATTTTGTAGTTTCTTTGATTACATGATGTTAAATAAAAGGTCTAAATTATGTTCATATTGTTTTTTATATAAAATAAAATCAACCCATAGAAGATCTGCATTTTCTCCGCGGCAGTGAGCGGAGGCTGGACATAAAAAGTTGAAGGTATTCTCTGCCTCAGCTGAAGGGCTTTAGTAAGTTTAACCAATGGGAGAGTCAAAGATCTGCCCCTTGTTATGCAAGTGTCCAATCATGAGTGAGCAGAGGCAGGACATAAACCGTTGAAGGCATTCTTCGTTTCAGTTGACGATCTGGGAGTTAACCAATGGGAAAGTCAAATATCTGCTTGGTTTTGTAGCTGTCCAATCAATAGTGAGCAGAGGCGGGACATAAATATGCTAGGGTAAACGGTGTAAGAATAGCGAATTTCGCGCAATATAGCTATTATAGAGACCGTTATTGAGAATTATATAGAGAACTTCGAAGTAAAATTTCAAATTACTTTTTACAAATTAACCATTTATTCAGCGCCTGTCAGGCACGTCAGGTCTCATTTATTTTCACACAAGCTGTTTATTTTACACATGCTGTTTAAAAGTTTTGGGTTTTTTTTTTTTTACAGTAAAACAGGTTTAAAAGGCACTGCATATCAACAGGACACTCCGTACTGCATCTCCAGCCCTGCCCCACCCCTTGTTCACTGTATTTATCACATACCTTTTCATAGTCGTGCATACTGATAAATCATCTCCGAATCGATTTATCACCAAACTCCTCAATAATGCGATCCAAGTCATTATTTTATTACTATAACATCTCAAAATCTTGGCAAATGTCCGTGATTTTCTTTGAGGGCTGGATGCGGAAGCAGCTATCTTGTTTCTTTATGTCCATGTTATGTCTGTGGTGAAAGGACTATGCATATTGCTCAGGTTCGCCTTTTTCTGGCTTCTATCTGCTTCTCTCGGCATCTCTCGGCCATTGAAAGCTTTTCTTTGCTTTTTTCGGAGAAAAACTAAGGGGACCTGTGATTAACGCCTTTTTGATGGCTTTCCGCACTGGAAAGGAAACGTTGTAATGTCAGACCTCGTCTGACATAGGACTGCAACGTGTTAAAAATAAAACATGAACACTAAACGGAGACATCGTAGTCGATTTGGTTACGAATACATTTTCAATAAGAACTTTCTCAGAAAAAAAATTGGAGATCGTTAAAAAAGGGAGGTATACACAAAAAACGGGACACAGGAAGGGAAGGGATATACTCGCCACTTCCAAAATTCAAATTATTAAAGGTATCCGTGGCTTACCGGTAGCTGTCAATTAAAAAAATAATAATGCTGGAACTGTCTTTTGTTCAGTACAGAAAAGGTGATATGGAACAGCACTGCCTACAGCAATGTAGGATATCCATCAAAGTCAGCACAAAAACATGAGCGTTCCCAAAGTCACTTGCGAGCCACTGTAACACTCAAAACTTTTGGACAAACCTGGATTGATGTTCAACCTGATGAGCAGAAGCGTAGGGATACAAGTGTAGGGAAAACAAATGTGAGGTTCTTAAACGCTTGATTGATTCTGTTGTTTACCTTGGCAAGCAAAAACTGTCTTTCAGAGGGCGCGATGAAGGCACCAATTCCTCAAATAGAGGTAATTATGTGGAATCACTTTTTCTGATTTTTGACTACGATAGCATGTTAAGCAATCACTTTTCAATAGCCACAGTATTCTTGGGTACCTCTAAAAAGATTCAGAACGACTTTATCTCTTCTGTGTCTCAGGTTCTGCTCGATGTAATAAAAGCAAAAGTACAGGAAGCCGGTACGTAGCTGTAATGTAGATGAAACAACCGATGTTGGAAACGCAGCTCAGCTGTCTTGTGTTTTCAGGTATGTGACAGTGACCCAAAAGAATGGTTGTTCTGTGAAAAATTGTTACATTTACTAAAATAAAAACAGTAGATTTAGATTTTATTGATTTTTTAAGTATTATTATGCAGGACAGCAGCTATAAGATCGTTACCTTTATTAAAAATGTGCATTGCTTAATCTACCAGTCAAATCAACTAATGCCCATAAATTAACCTATCAAAAATTGTAATCGAGTGACAGTCCTAATATATATATATATATATATATATATATATATATATATATATATATATATATATATATATATATATATATATATGGAGCACAAATAAATCACAAGAAAATAATTATTGATTACACATGAAGACAATATTGAAAAGCTACAACTTTATATTTAAAGTTGTTTTTGCTTTACCGATTGTTTAAATCTTTTAAAATAAATAATGTTCAAGCAGATTGGAACAGGAGGGACAGTGGTAGACACACATGTCTGTGTGTGTGTGAAAGAGTGCCATATTGCTCAGTCTTTCACTAAGGATTATATTATGTAAAAGCAAACAACTGACCATATGCCGTGATGTATACAAAAGGATTCCAGATTATTATTTGACTAGTTTGTCTTTTTTTTATTTTGAATGTAAAGCTCGCCTTTTTTTAACATTGTACTTTAAAAAAAAAAATAGCCATATGTTGTTGCAATAGCCAGATAGGGCTGATGTATTTTTTACTGTGCTGTTAGGTGTTCAGGCTGCTGTCTCCCTATTAGGTCTGCTCTGTGTTTAAAAGGGTTTGCTCAGTATAAAAGCAGATCCATGTGTTGTAATGTAGCCCCAGGATGGGTTGTATTATTCCTCTCCTCTTCACCAGCAGGGACCCAGCTTTCTCCTCCTCACAGTCCTTTGTCTGGAACAGATGGAAATGGGGAGAAAGGGGAAAAAAGAGTCAGTCTGTTCTCATTAACTCTCAAACTGAACAAACACAAACCTCACAATACCTCGACACTGGATACAGGGAGCAGCTCATACTGAGACCATCTGCACCAGTGGTGGGGAAAGAAATTTTATATATATATATATATATATATATATATATATATATATATATATATATATATATATATATATATATGGATATATGAGAAAAAATACAAAACTCATTTAATGCCCGTCCACAGGGACAGATTCATCAATCTCCTCAAATAAATTGAATGATTTCAATACTCTAACTCGGAGCAAGACAGCCAGCATGAACCAGCTTGAATGGGGACCATCTGCACAGAGACTGTATTAAATACATTTTAAAACTCCTAAACAGAATAAGACAGAGCCTGTGTCTGATCTGTTTTTTAACACCCTGTTCTGTAACCTTGTTTGCTTTTTATTACTTTATGGTGATTTATTCAGTGACATATTGTAGAGCAGATGATGTATCTTTCCAGTTGGTGCTCTTCTTATAAAATACACACAATACAAATAAAACAAAACAAATAAAGTAACCCAATTCCAACAACAGAGCCGTGATGGGCATTGGACAGCTGATGAATTGTATTGTCTATAGAATGTTCTTTTAAGGCATTGATGCAAAGTCACTGAAGTCTTTGTTAACTGAAAACTTGAACGCCTGTTCTTTGTGAGTAATTGTAAAACTTCTTATCAAAGGGTGGACTGTCAATACAAAAAAAATCAAAGGTTAACATAAAGGTAAATGCGTTACTTGCATACAAAAAAAGAAGAAAAAAAGATTTAAAGCAGAAACAAAAAATTATGACAAATGTAAATAATGTAAATGGGCTAGAACAACAAAAAAGGCACAAAGAAAACAGTTTACTGCATGTTTCTGATTATTCAGCCAATTAAATGCCTGAATTGATATACAGTACCCATTCAAACCAGTTGGTGGTAAAGGTTTAAAATACTGGTACATTGTAGTAAGTTAGAAACAAAGTATCGGTGGTACAATTACATAAAACCCCAAGATCAACAGTTTGAGCTCAAATGAATCCGTATTTAAAAGTTCCGTTTTATGACTGGGTAGTATCCAGAAACACAGTGTTGAAGCAGGGGAGTTATTTCTCCAAACACATTTCATATGTACAAAAATGGTCATGTTACAACGAAAAGGACCAGCCATATAAAGATGTGATATCTACAAAAGGGTTCAAGTTACAGTACATACAGAAGTGTCAGCCCTGTAAAGACGTAATAGAAAAGTTTAATTAATGACCTACAATGCCTTATATGGTCTTGCTCCTGTCATGCAGAGTTGCCCCTTTTTTATTTCAATTCGGAATATGGTGACCATATTCTGAGTAGCGCTGTTTGTCTCTGCCAGAACCCCTTTCACTGGGTTCAAGCCTCTACCTCTCCTCTTGATATCTTTGTCAGGATAAAGGAGATTCCAGCTCACCCAGCAATGAGCCAGGGAAGAGAGATCAGGGTCAAGAGGAGAATGTATGCAATATATTTCAATGCAAGTTACTGTAAAGCATTTACATTTATATATAAATACATAAAAAAGCAAATCAACAACCAGTAATGGAATGTAACAGAACAGCCATAGTAACCCCTGACCAAGTTTAAAGTGGATGCAGTTAACCGTTTCAACGACTTGTAAACTACCTAGTCTGAGCAAATCTGGGGGGGGGGGGGGGGGGGGTTGGGTGGAATATAACTGTGATAGGTATCTAATTTGTAGCATGTAATCAACTATCAAAGGTTGGGATTTTAGTTGAGCCTAATGGTGAAACTGCTGGATCCTCAGCTAATGCACCATCCTTGCACTATTGCACCACTCATATGTCATTGTAGATATAACTTGTTGCATCTTAACTTGTTGCATCCTGTTTTCTATTGCATTTTAGTAGTATTATTTGCGCTTACTGTAAACTATACTGCGTTTAAATTGTGCATTGTAACCCTGTACTGCCCTGTAACATCAGCAAGTCGCCTTGGATAAAGGCATCTGCCAAATAAACAAATAAATAATAGGGTGGCACGGTGGCATGGTGGTTAGCGTTGCTGCCTTACAGCTCCAGGGTCCTGCGTTCGATTCCCAGCTCGGGGGTCTGTCTGTGTGGAGTTTGCATGTTCTACCCGTGTTCGCGTGGGTTTTTGCTGGCACTCCGGTTTCCTCCCATCGTCCAAAGACATGCTGGTTAGGTTGATTGGTCTCTCTAAATTGCCCTCTGAGTGTGTGTGTTGCCCTGCAATGGACTGGCGTCCCGTCTGGGGTGTAGTCCTGCCTTGCACCCTGTGTCTGCCGGGTTAGGTTCCGGCTCACCACGACCCTCTGTAGGATGAATATAATGGATGTAATAATAATGGCTTCAAATACTACAGGAATAACACCTGAATATCTTATGCACTTCCTCTAAGTTCTGAAGTAATTCATTTTGCATTCAGCCCTGTTGATATATCCAGAACAATTTATGTCCTGAAGGCCCTGTATACTATCTCACTGCACTTATTAATCAATTTGACTCAGAAGGTAAAATGCCATACTGTGATGGCAGGTGAATGACACATACAATAAGTTAAATATTATCTCTGAAAGGGACATTACCACAGCACAATATTGAGGGGACAACGATACATGGGGACCAATATAAAAAAGAACGTGCTCCACAGTGCTGTACAGCGAAACTCTTTAAAATGAAAACAGAATAGTAATAGATTAATTTAAAATATTACCAAAGTTATTAGAAATGAAAAAGTTGAACTAGAGCAGCTGGTATGCCAAAGTGTAACAATTAACCTATTCCCCTGCAATACCCTGCTTCTACTGTAGTTGATGCAAAAAATACATCATTAAGAAAAATTCCATCCTCTGGGGCATTGTTGTAGGGGGACGGGTTAATGGTTACACTCTGGTGTACTAGCTTTACTTAGAGTGAAGATATGTTTGAGAGGCAGAATCACCTAGGTGATGACAAAACAGAAAATAATATACAAATTGATTCTATATCAGATCCACCTTTGTGATTGATATACAGCTCTTGTAATAAGATATGTATTAAATTAGGAAATGCTTCTACATGTAACCGCCATGGATAAACCAAAACATGACAGTATACAAGGCCTAAAGGCTTAAAAGCAGCAGGTATCAGATAAAACAGACTTCTCAATCCATACGGAGTGAAGCGAGCTACTGCCCCTTTATGAACCCGGGAGTGCACAGCAGCTCCATTTTAACGTCTGTTCCCTCAGCTAGCACCCAGCCTGTTTGATGCCGCTGGCCTCTGAATGATTTCACTCTTTTACTCAATCTATTATCACGAAGAGTCTCCATACAATGCACTGCATTCAATATTCATTTTATCACTCACTTTTTAAATTTATTTGTTGGCTGTTTTTCGTTATTTTTATACACCAGCATTGTGATCGACAGTGTCATAATCGCAATGCTCAGCAAAATGGTAGAATCAAAAGGGTTTATCTACAGCCTTTACCACTTGAATGAAAATGTTTTTGGGTACTTGGTTTCCATAATGAAATAAATGTCTACTCACACTCTCTAACACGCATACACGTACCCACACATCATTATTATTATTATTATTATTATTATTATTATTATTATTATTATTATTATTATTAGTAGTAGTAGTAGTAGTAGTAGTAGTAGTAGTAGTGGTAGTCCTATTTAATGCCTAGTAGGCCGGACTACACCGACCGCCCAAAGGCGGCCGGAGAAAAGATTCAATTTAGCACCCCTAAAATAGGGGTGCCAACAAAGACTAGGCCTTAACTAATTAAAGAAAGAACCGGTAAAAATGTCTGTAAATTAAATCTTTATAACAAAAGGGGAGGTGGAACAGAGCACGCCCCCCAGAGCCCATTGGTCGACAAAAGATGTCATGTCGCCAGCAGACTCCGCGTGGGCGTGCTCTAACTTAACCCGAGATCGGGCAAGGTTGCCCGAGCCGCCCTGGCGACCAGCGACTCGGGCGTCAGCCACTCTGACCGCTCGCGATCCAGGAGATCCCAGACTCTGGTCACCTTGGCCGAGATTAGCGCGTGCCGCACCGAGGGGGACTCCAACGCCTGCGCACCTAGGTGGGGGTTGTGCAGCAGGGACTCCAGAAGGAATCCATCGCCCTCGGTCGGAATGGCGTCTCGGCCGACGTTGAACATGCTCCGGGTCCTGAGCAGGTCCTGGTAAAAGACCGGCAGCTCGGGGAGACGGATTCCCCAGAGATCGATCCAGTAGTAGTAGTCGTAGTAGTAGTCGTCGTAATATATCTGCATTCAAAGTTCCAGTTAATATATTATGTTCAGTGAGAAATGGGTCTTGTAGAGCCACAGGCTTTTACAAAACAAAAGATTGGCAATGGCTTCTCTGGAACTGCAGCCACCTGTGCTCTTGGTGACTGTTCATAGTTTTTTGTCTATAAAGTCACTACCAGAGATGAATAATTCATTCCATTTTACAAAGCAAGATCACTTAGTGCCGGTAGGGCCCTACTTTGAAGCAAGTGCAAAGGCAAAGACTATTTTTTAGACAGGAGTAAAATATTCAGCTAGCATGACTTCCTAAACAACAATTGAAAGAGATCATTCCTGCAACTACTGTATGTTGTTTCTACCACTACACCTTTACAATGATTTTTATTCCTCTCAGAATATTTGCACTTGTAAATTGTGTTGTAGTAGTATATTTAATGTAGCATTTATGTTTATTAAACAAATGTTTTATTTTACTTTTAACTCATATACAGGGGACACTTTCATACTTGTTAAAACTACAGCGGTGTGAACGATGAATCTCAAAGCAAAGAGGGAAATGTGAATGAAGGAAATGTGGCCTTTATCTCATGTAGAATAAATATGTTTTGAACAGATGACTCATCATGACTTTTCGAGGGTCAGTTGAAGGTAGGCTTGTGGCATTGTATTGCCCTCTGGTGGCTAACAATGCTGTGGGTTTTTTTTCCTCATTTTATTCATTTCCACTTTACACCTAATGATTCACTCTCAAAAGGCTTGTTTATATTTTAAATTAGTAATCTGGATTTCAGAGCACTTATTATATTTGGGCAATATTAACACCCAGACTGTGATTCTTATTACATTAGGGGAAGATGATTGACATGTTGAAATAAATAGGCTAGGCTAGATGTGTGTGTGTGTGTGTGTGTGTGTGTGTGTGTGTGTGTGTGTGTGTGTGTGTGTGTGTGTGTGTGTGTTTGTGTGTGTGTGTGTGTATCTGAGTATTTTGGGATGGTATCGAAACCAGAATAGCAGTTTTTCATTTTGACAGTCATTTGGTCTGTGTGCCCATTATGCATGTCTCTTCCATTACTATTTAAGTAACAGTATATGAAGTGACACCAGTACTGAGCATTTTGAAACTCTGGCCACAAGTGGGCGCAGGAGTCTTAGTCTTTCATTTTCATGTGGTCCTCCAGACGAATAAAACTTGATGATTTATTCCCTTTTTAGGAGTCACTGATTATATTATTTTTTATATAATAACTACTTTCTATATGTAATTGCAAGTGTGTCAAATTGCACGTAATATAAAACCATGCCGCTAAATATTATACAATTAAAAAACAACAACATTTTGTCTGGATTTGAGTTTTCACAGACATCTGCAATTTCCTTTTTTAAAGATAATAATCCCTATGTTTTTCTTGATACAATGTAGAAGTCCGTCCCCCCCCCCCCCGTCCCCCCCCCCCCAAAAAAAAAATGCTAAAATGTGCTCGCAATTAAATTATATCTATAACTTTTAGCTGCTGTTTCATATTTTCTATTCTAATTATCATCTGTGTTTGGCAGTACCACGGATTTGTTTAAAAAATCCAGTTAAAAAACAGGCCTTGTCCTCACCTTTCTTGCCCTATGCTGAATTCTTGATTTTTGATACTGGCACTGAACAAGCCATGGGGTTAACATGACAGATTAGTATAACGCTGAAGGAATGGTCTGAGTCATCAAACACATAGCTTTAAAGCTGCTCAAAGTTAATTAACCATGTGATTTGCACATATGGGCTTGAACAGCGCCCCCTATGAGCATTGCATGTCTGTGCCAGGACCAGAATTCAACATTACCCTACAATACCTATAGCCCAAAAATTGTTAATAGCCATGCACAACAGCTGTTAAAGAAATGTGGTATTTACTGATGTCAATGTTTTGGAGCTCATGTGTGCTTAAACATTTTATTATAAGCCTACTGCTAATTACTGGTAAACCCAGTAGGCCTACATTAATCACAAACATGATATACAATTTAATGCAATAACACAGAAGAGAATTTCTCTGACATTTCCAAAGACTCCCAATGGCCCAGCACAGCTAGCTCCCTTTTGGGAAGCAGATTTTCCTAATTCCTCAGACACAACAACCTGTTTAATTAATATGTGAGAGGAGTTTTCTTGTTGCTTTACATGTCATGGCATGCCAGAACAAGACAGGTTAGCACAAGCTGCTGAAGTATCCAAAATGAATTCTTTAAAGGGAACTCTTCATGCAGCCTATGAAAACAAAAAGAAGGAGGTGACTCTGTCAAATGAAAACAAGACGTCAACAACAACAACAAAACCTATTATGATTTTTCTTTTCCTTTTTAAGAACGTTCACTCTAATTAATCTATTTTTTACAGCTTGAGGTACTCATTTTCTGAATTTCAACAAGGGCTAAAACTTAAAACAGGTTCTCAGTTTTAACCACCCAGACACTGTGCTTCACTAAATTGGGATCCAAGTCAGATCTGCCAGACAGTGTGATGCATGTGCTGATGATTTATGGGTCTCTTTCAGCAGCTCCTGTACGGAAGACAAGAAGGGCCGGGCGTGGAAACAGGTATCTTTGCAGATCGTTCACTGCTCATTTGATATCTTTTAAAGGGTACTGGTCAGACAAGTAGGATTTTGATAAATGTGTGTTTGGGTTCCAGCCGAAGTGACAATTGCTGGACTGTCAGAAACTGTTTTTTTAGTTGACCTGACTAAATCAAAACATTTTGTTACACTTTCAGACTGCCTACTGCTTTCAAACGGTATATCAGCATGCGCTTGATGTTTTAATTTGTTCAACATCCCTGTGTGAAACTGATCTTTTGGAAGTGCAGTTTCTATTAAACTGGAAGGCTGTGCACATTCAATCATGTCTTTCTTTGAGTTACTGCCAGTGCCAGATGTGGACAAAACTACCCAATGATCGTTAGAGTTTAAGTGCTTTAGGAAAATTCTTAACACAACTGAAAAGTCAAGAGGCTGTAAATTAAGCTATAAGTACTGCACAATTACTCATGTCAAAAGCACACAGCTCAGTCAGAGGGAAATCTACCTATTTCCCCTTATAGATTTTTTGTTTGCTTTATTTAACTGCTTGAGATTCTATTTTGTGCAACTGTTCATGTTTTTACAGTACCTATATCAAAGTGCTATTGCATTGCCAAATAGCTTAAAACCCCATGCCAACAAAACACATGGTTACTATTTTTGTCAGAAAGCTTCTATTACAAGTAATTAATCCCATGCAGACCAGGGATGGTATAGTTTGGGGCTTTGGAATAATTATGTCTATGAAAGCCATGTTAACCTTTATAAAAGTTTCCCATACTAAAAGCATAGCCAAGTATAATACAGCATAGTGAAAGTATAGGTAAGCACTAAAGCCCAGAGAGAAAAAAAAACATGGTAAACCAATGATAAACTATGGTACCATAAATGCATAGTATAAACGTGGGGAAAGTATGTGAAAACTGCAAAATTACTGTGCAAATTTACTGTGGGAAACTTTTATAAGGGAAATTGAGAACTCTGAATGTGGATTTTTCTTTCTGCACGATTTGTGTTTAATGTAGGCCCCATGTAACTCATTTTTAAAGATTATTGGTCCTCTTTTTAGCTGGTTTAGATTCAATTGCAAGATTATAATTCTGAAACCAAGTTCAAGGCCTCTGAATTAACCTCACATGGTTTCTACAGCTGGACAGGGCTGCTCTATAATCTCTTTGATATTGATGTCTATTTCCTAAGAGGCCCTGTCGTCCTCATGCTTGGTTGGTGAAGTGATGCTTCTCAGGAAAATCTTGCCGGGACATTAGGGTGAATGCCTTTGCTCTTCTGTGACATTTTCTTTTGTTCTTTAACATATCTCATCTGGAGGACTACGCAGTGCTCCACGCATCATGCTGGGTTGCTGACGGATGAGTATGTTCAGTTTTCTGGTGAAGCCAGAATTTAAAATTGCCCCTGCTGGAGAGGGCATTGTTTAACATATGCACACAAGAATACAGCAGCCTAAATAGGGCATATTTTGAAACGTTCAAAACTTGAATGTCTCTTAAGCATTCTCAAGTTGTTTGTTGCTTATTTTGTAACAACAACTGACTTTTCTCCTTTATAAAACAAAAGCTAATTAAAGACAGGACATGCTTATGTGTTTCAGAAGTCGTTCGTTTTTCTCATTTGGAAAGTCCAGTCCCAGCAGTCACACTGTTTGAGTAAATTATGATTTGGTTGTATTTATTTTGCTTCTTCAAAACACTCATGTTATAATTGGACATCTAAATAGGAGACCAAAAACCACAAACATTTCTTGCCACAGAAACATCTACAGTTTGAAGTGAGTTGCTGTGAAAATACATTTCAGCCCCCATGTTTATGTAAATGGTTTCCCTTTTTTTTTTCATCAAGCAAGGTTTATTTAAGATATTTCTATACTCAAACAAAGAGAATGCTTGTCTATTTCCAATCAGTTTTCAAACCACTTCCCACTCTATTTAATTTAAAGGCATGTTTACCTCACAGAGAACTAAATAGCTAGCCAATTCTAATTTTAACAAACCGATACAGTCCCTCATTCTCTGCAATCCTTAATACTCCCCTGGTTCCCTCAACAGCTGTGCTTTCACTGCAGCATACAAATCTGCCTTCTATTTTACTCTTAGCTTCTTCACACTTATCTACCATAGTATTAGTAACTGGGATACCGTCCAGCAACTACAAGGTACTGGGAACCTCTAAAGCTCCCCAGGTTCTCTTATTTGTGTGAAAACTACATTGTGTTATTCATTCCCACAGTCTGCCTTCTATTTCACTCTGTCTGTGATTTAATTAGCACCTTAAAGCTCCACTTTTAACCTGAGCTCTTAAATATACATATGCTTTCTTCAAATCTTGGCTGTAATCTGAACCTATCATTAATACCATACTTCATTATTATTATTATTATTATTATTATTATTATTATTATTATTATTATTATTGTCTTTTGTTCCATAAGTTAAAAAAAATAATTACAGTACATGTCATAACTGTCAGAAAGGTCATACAAAGCTTGGTAATGCAAATTGAATATGTCCCCCTAAATAATAAAATAAGTTAAATGTTTAATTTTCATTTAGGAGATTATAATTGTCAGCACAAAATGGAAAAAAATATTGTGCCGTCCAAACAAACCCAGCATAGAAACTACTCAGCCAGCAAGGTCCCCTAGTTTACCTAAAGATTTAAGTAGAATAATCTGATCCCTATGTTTTATAACAAGGCTTGTCTGAAACCACTTGGGAGTTCTGTAACACTTGACTGACCATGTGACACATTGTGGCCACTTTATAAGTGGCCAAATCCTTTATAACCTCTTAGTGACCATGTAGATCTACTAAAAGACAAATACTAGTCTATTTGCCTTTGCAGGCTAGGCATAATATGTTTCTTTTCTGGTTAAATAATACATTAAATAATACATTTTACTGTAGGATATGGCTGAAAATGTAAAACTTAAATGAGAAACAATAATATTTTATTAGTAAGATGTGAGTTTTTTTCTGACTGTAATTTTATAAAAAGATAGCTGTTTTATTTTATTTTACAAACATATTAATTATTTTAGATGAGACCAGAAACTATTATACTGTACATTACATGTTGCATTTTGGATTTTTCTTAAAGCTGTAACATTTTCTCGTAACATCGAAACTATTCTGTGAAATACCTCGACACACCTCCCCCTACTGTGCCATAATAGCACTACACCTTTTTCTCACGTTTTGTGTTACTGGTGCTGCCCCCTGCTATTTTCTGTGTAAAATCGATCCCTGCGGTTTCTATCCGGGTTAGTTTCTGTGTCCCCAGCTGCTTAATGTATGTGTATTTTACAGAGATAAAGTCCTGGACTGGTGTTTGTTGTTTACATAAAAAGGTGAGTTTCTGTTTTCGTGTGTTAGCGCTAAATGTAATCTTCAGCTCCACAAAACACTGTTTTTTGTTATAATTATTATTTCTGTAGTTGCATATGCTTGAGGGTTAAACTTACATATTCCTGTTTGATCTGCGGTGTGTGGGCTGGGCTGCTTTTTACCCTATTATAGTATAGCTATTTAAAATCCTTTATAGCAATTATTGGTTTTGAATCGTTGCTTTTTTATATGTGCCGCGTAGTGCAATTGTTTTGAGTTATTGCAGAATGGTTGCTTAACATTCTCATGTAACTACAGCAACACCGTGTACATTGGAAAAGGCCTTTCCTGCTTGTGAGCTTCAGTCACAGTACAGTAGCCCTACATTAAACTTATATTTTACGTTTAATCCACCTATATATATATATATATATATATATATATATATATATATATATATATATATATATTCATTCATTGGTTTTCTGCAAGCAATTGCTTTTTTGCATGTAACGACACCGTGTGTTTTTCTTTAAATCAAGTCAGAAAAGGCCCCTTCGTTCCGCTGTATTCAGCTTGACAGCTTCGCCTCATCGCATTGCTATGCTGGGGTTCAGGTGACATCTAATTTCTTTAAAATATAACTGTTGGTGGTTTCCATGTCGGTAACGATACATTGATACTATAGCTAGGCCAAAAAAGAACCGGGGAGTTTCCTGCTAATGTCCGTCTCGGAGCTCACTGCTGGTAGGAAGGAAGGCAATTAAAAAGCGTTGGGCAGCGAGGTGAAAATGATGAACATTCAGTTTTTGACAGTGTTTTTTCAAGAAATGTAGAAAGCGACGGTAGCCTGTCATAAAACAGTGTTCTAAAAGCAGACCGATTTTCTTCTTTATGGGATGAAAGTTTTTCTTCAAAAGCCAACACCTTGTTATACTCACAGGCTTGCTTAACTGTACTTCCACAGATGCCTAAAGAAGCATGAAGGAAATACTGTATCTCTTTGATGTGTAGGATAATAAGTTAGACGCTTATGATTGTCATAGCGCGGAAATGTATACAGAACGCTAAGAAAGTAACAAAGCTGTGGCTACTGTACTCCGTGGTTTGAAGGCCAACAGAAAAAAGTAAATGTAACACTTTGTGTACTGTATTTGTACTTTTATTTGTAGGCCTAATTGTTTTTTTTACACAGTTTGATTTTACCTCACACAAAAAAATGGTGGGAAAACCTTGATAAATCAGGGCTGGTTTTCTTTTTATTTTTTAGAACAAGCAGAAATGTAGAAATACAGATCACTGACTGGGTTTAACAAAACTGTGCAGTACTGGCACAACTAGAGTAGGTAGCTATGGAATGTGAATCAAGAACTATGTTGAAACATTTGACTGGTAGAACTGGAAGTTTGCAAGTGGTCTTTTTAAGCTCTATCTTATGTGCAACTTGTCTTGGTGAAACAATATTTTAAATGTGGAGCAAAAAAATAAACCAGTTTACAGTTTCTATCCAATATTTATTGAATGCTCGTGTTTTTGGGGTTTGGTAGCTTTATTTCCTTTCTTGAATTTAAGAAAATTTAGGAATGAGAGAAATTAGCCTGTTTTAGCTTGTCTGGTTCCTAGTAGTGTAGCTGATATCAAAACTTTCGTGTTGGGTTATAAAATATCCAAGTTATTCTGCTTCAGCAACATGATTAGATAACCCATTCCATACCCTCACCACTGTGTGAAGCAGTGTCTCCTTCCCTCTTTCTTAAGTCTACCTGCTCTTAATTCCCAACTGTTTCCTCTGGTCCTCGTTTCTGTTCAGTATTTGGTTAAAGTTAACTATGACAACGCCTTTTAAGATTTCAAAGACATCGGTCTCCCCCCCCACAACTTTTTTTTCTGTGCTAAATATATTTCGTTTTTTCAGCCTATCTTCATAACGCATTCCTTTAAGCCCTGGTGTAAAGTACAGTCTCTAGCTATGTGATACGTCCTGAAGGCTGAGGTGATATATCGATGCATTATATAGTTTGACAACTATCGATAGCCAAGCCAGTGCATCGTTTTTGTGTAAAGGGTTTTAACACAGGAATATATATATATATATATATATATATATATATATATATATATATATATATATATTATTTAAATTTGGTATCTGCAATTATTTTTTGCATTAAGCACAGACCTTCTCAGGTCTGACTCTCTGAATCTGCATGTGACTGAGCTCATCTTCTCCCCCCTGCCCCGCCCCCTGTGAGTTTACTGATGGTATCTGTGCCAGAGTCTTCAAAGTAACAGTTAAGAGCGTGTGCTAGAATTACAAATACTGTATCGACCGAGCGACAAAGCCTTTCGATGTTTGACAATTATTTTCTAAAGTAAGACGGCAAGAAAGAAAAGTAAAGAAAGTGATGTTTGGGATACTCCGGTAACACAACTAATTTGCATGACCACTTAATTATTATTTGTTTATTTAGCAGACGCCTTTATCCAAGGCGACTTACAGAGACTAGGGTGTGTGAACTATGCATCAGCTGCAGAGTCACTTACAACTACGTCTCACCTGAAAGACGGAGCACAAGGAGATTAAGTGACTTGCTCAGGGTCACACAATGAGTCAGTGGCTGAGGTGGGATTTGAACCGGGGATCTCCTGGTTACAAGCCTGTTTCTTTAACCACTGGACCACACAGCCTCCACTTAATGAGATGCAGAGGTCGCGCTAGCCTTTAAAAATGTGCATTTGTAAAAAGCATACCATCTCAAAATCTGCGTTTTCAACCATAACATCAGTGTTTTTACATCAACATAGTTATATTATTTTTTTCCAGTGTAACTGTTTCAGATTAACGAAGTTAACATGCAAAACGGAACACAGTATAAATAACGGTACTGATAGTAGAAATAGACATAAAACGATTTATTTTGAAAATCTCCCGCACCCCCCCATTCACGACGTAAAAATCAGTATTGTAGAACATGTACCAATGTCTCTGCGAGTAGCTGCCAACATCAGAACTATTTACAGTTTTGCTGTTTAAAAGTTATTATAATTTTTCTTTTAGCACCCAAGTCAAATTACTCATGCTCTTTCCAAATCAAAGTCTTAATAATTCTCAGGAGCTTTCTTTGAAATTGTCATGTTTTAGCTGAACCTCACGTAAACGACAGCGTTTGCTGGTCTGCCCTCTGTTCTCACAGCTAAAACCCTGTTCTGCTGGTGCACTACATGGGACCTCCACAGATTATTGCTGTTCTGCAGGGTTTTTTTTACCCTTTCATAACGCTGATGAATCGATGCATCAGCTTTTTTGGAGAATTATATATATTGATAGTGAAAAATTAGGCATCGCCACAGCCTTAAGTCCTGTCACCGAATGTGATTATTTGTAGAATCTGACTGGCTGTGTCTTGGCTAATAAATAATGCAGTACTGTCGCTTCTTCATGTATATAATTTTTTGACAATTATTTTGAAAGGGTATAATACAGTGTGATATACAGTGTATGTTCCCTGTTGAAGCAGTCCAACATATCAAATAAAACAGGACATTGTATGATGGGACATCTCAGATGTGCACATGCTGAGTTAAACACAAACATATTCTGGTTGGGTGAGAATTCATGTTTTGAAGCCCAATCAGCAGTGGGTGGACTGCCTAGACTGGTTTGGATAAATAGGGAAGCCTATTGAACCAACATAAGGTGCATGGAAGTCTGCAAAAACAGTATCTGCAACCAGTATCTACCTGAGGAACACAGCCTCTGCAACACTTCTGAAACCTAGAGCTGTCAGCTCTTGAGAGAGCTATGCAGTATTTAGAGAGAGCAGGCATGACAACCAGAGCTTTATTGTTTAATATAAGCCTGTTTGTAAGGCAGATTGGTACTGTATGTGGAAAATGTGTTTTCTTTGTGTTTTTTGCAGAATACAAATGTGTAAAAAGTGCAACAACTCAGTTTTTGCTTGTCCTGTACTCCCTGGCTCTTTTATAGTTTGACTATATATATGCAATTATTTATTTATTTTAATTATTTTTTTTTTTATAAAGGTTTGCATTTCAGTTTCTTCTTTCTGCTCCCCTCACTCATGTTACCGCATACTTGATTAGCTTTTAGTATGTGTGTTTTGTGAATAATATTTATAAAGTGACACTAATATCACATCCATGCTATTACATACTGTGCATTGGATTAATTCGTCAGAGATTTAAATACTTTGTGTTCAAATGCTTGTTAGTAATTCAATCTGAAAGTGAAAGGGTGACTGAATTAGCTTAAAATAAAGAAGAGATATGTTTACCACACTTTGAAGAAGCATTGTGTTTTCTGATAAACAGTAACAAATGTCTATTGATGAACACAATCCTTGTTATGTTTACCTCCAAACGCGTATTTGAAAATCCAATTACTTGATTTCAGCACTAAATTATTTTATTTACTGAGGAAAAAAAAAATGTACTCGTGGTATGTGGTTTTCACCAAAAAAAAAAAAAAAGATATATATATATATATATAGCCTAGGTTTATTTGTATACATACATTATTAAATCAAGGAAGGGGTGAACCTTTATGCCTGCTATAGCTAGTCATCAGGTGACATAGCTAGTCATCAGGTGGGTCTTACTTCTTAGTTGCCACCAGTGTTGCTACATTGACACAGTTAAGAGGAATTTGAGTATGGTAGCCATGAGTAAGGCTGCTGCAGTGTCTGTTACTATCTGTTTTTGTTTCAGTTGGAAGCATGTACAGCACAGGATTATTGTTCAGTCAGTTATCAAGAGACAACTCCATCCAAACTGCTGTTTTGATTCCAGTGATGATCCAAATGTTCATTAATTGCAGCACATCTTTCTTTTTCTTGCCTGCAGCACAATTATTGGCTGAAGATTAAAGTTCTGGAATGACACTTGGCAACCGTAGCCACTTAGTGATCTTAATTGGCACCCAGGGCTTAAAATGTTGGCCATTGCTGGTATACCAGCATGACTCCATTCTACTCAGCCATGCAGTTTTTAATCTGCTTTGTTTTTATTTACACATGATGGATTTCCGAGAATTCTTGTTTAGAAGAGGTTCCACTGTGTATCGTATGCTGGGTTTGTGTGGAGCAGGCAAGCTTAGTGAGGACGCTCGCAACTAAACCATTTTTATTTTATTTTTTTACTTTTGTTCTACTGCTAGAAAATCTCGACGTAAGATCCAGTATCTGATAATCTTCACCTGTGTCCGCAAGTCTGTTGATTTGTCACTCTTTTCAGTACAACAATAATGCCTGCTACTGTATGTTTTAAAACTCGCTCTACCTTTTTATCCCACGTCTTACTCCTCAATAAACCTCTGCATCATTAGATCAGTTACATAGTTGATTTGTTTTTTTGAGCTTGCAGTTAAACCTGGAACAGCCCAAACTGCTATGTACTGTAAAGGGCGTCACTGTATTTCCATTTCCATCTGTTTTATTATTAATTTGCTGAGTTTCCATTGACTGTAGTGCTGCATGTTTCCATTATAGCAATTGATAATAAAGCTGCAGTGTTCCTCTAAAGCTTAGTGGCTTATCTCTATGCCCTTTGCTCAGTTTCAGCCCAGAGGTCATGAGTGGTTGAAAGTAATTTCGATCTGATTTTGGGTGCCTACTCATTAGTGAAATTTGCCCTAGTCATCTCAGCTCAGTATATAATTGACAGGACGTTAACATCTTAGAAAAGAAAAACACTACTGCTATTAGCACTAATTGTTACCTCTGCAGGCAATCTAACAGGCCAAGGGTTTATCATGAGTGGAGACTACTAGACTCTCATCTCTTGATGGGTGGTCCTTGAAGGGCAGGCTTGAGGCATGTTGATACGGCAGCGTGGGAAAAGCTATAGTCTGTTCTGTTTTATTTTTCACTGAAATCATCACAAAAACAAACCGCTAGCCTTCACTGGAGAAATCACAGACATGGTGAATAATTTTGCACATATTTATTTTTGCAATCCCATTACTGCTAAACCCTGAATAAAGCCTCTGCATCTCTAATAAATCTAATCTGGTGAAAACATGCCAGTGCCATAAAAACATTAATAATCCTCCTGTTCATTGTGATTGTGTGACCTTTTGACATTTTGTAAGTCACATGCACAATACCTCGCAGCTGGACAAAAAATATACTTTGATTTTCAGGGATACTGTATCTTTCACTGTTCAACCAGGGTTGGGTCAATTCCTGTTTTACAATTCAAATTTAATTTCCAGTTCCTTTTTTTTTTTTTTTTTTTAAATCAATCCACAATTAAAATTCCCATTCCCTTTTAATCAATTTCGACACATCCTTGATCAAAATTTCAGTTAGCAGTATTCTTTGTTAAAATGAGCTTCTCATAGTGGCAACAAATTACTTAAATTGAAGTCACTGATTTGTCCATTTAAATTAGCTTAAAATGAAAGCAGTTGAGCAATCATAACAATTATATCTCTAAAATATAAATTACAATTCCTTTGAAGGAATTGGAATTGGGAATTTAAAAGGAATGGAATTGGGAATTTAAAAGGAATTGGAAGTGGAATCGGAATTGAAAAACAGGAATTGATTCCAACCCTGATTGTGACGCTCAATGCACAAAGATATTCTTTAAGATGAAATGCCCTGCTGTAATTTAGCAGTCAGAAAATGTGTGGAGTACATTAACCCTTGCAGTACAGTAAATCGATTCTGCAAGGATATGCATTTCAAAATTAGACAATCCCTTGCCAGCCAATTGCTCTCCAGTTACCATGGAAAATAAATGCCTACAGTTTAGCTCACAGAAAAAAAAAAAACCCTCCCAGCCTATAGACAGCCACGTCCGGTATTCACAAAGCCTCGTTATAAACGACAGGGTTGCGATTGTTCTTGCATTACTTCAGTTACCGGGAACTTGAAAAGCAGGCTCCTGTGTTCTCTTGGCCAGGGACAAACACACTCGTAAATCAGTCACCCAGCTCTTTTGGAAATGTGAAGAATACGGTACATACACCTTTAGTCCCTGTAAAGGTCAGAACTGCCTCCTTAAACTAGTAGATTTGATTACATCGTTTTAGTTGGAAATTCCTTGTATTTATTATTTAGAGGGCATCATTAATGCATGACGCATCTTCCATACTATATCAAGTATTTTCTGGCACATAAGTGGATGTATTTTTGCGAGAATATTTAGAATTTAAATGATTTTGGAATTTAATATTAAATCAAAACTAATTGAATCCGGAAATCTACAAGCCCAAATACATTATGTACATGATAATTAAAAAAACAAAAATCTGTTTTGAAACCAATTCCTGAAAATGATCCTCAAATGGCTTCAGCTGAAACAAAGTGGTCAGCCAGGTCCTGGTTGCATTTTTCTAATGCAGGTATGAGAAACCACTACAGTAAGTGGCTCTCTGGAGGATGCATATCTCTTGGTCAGACAGTGTTTATCTTGCTTTTAAGGTACAGTAAACCAGGTCCAGTTTGACAACACCACTTGTTTGCATTATGGATGAAGTTTGCTGAATAGAAGGCCAAATTGAGGTATTTGTATATATAAATATTAGTTGTAGTCTCTGCCAAACTGTGCAGAATGTGGTACTACTGTGTGTGTGTGTACATGTATTTTATTTTACACTCGGCAATGGTTTACACACATTTGACGTGATGCCACAGATTCCAGTTTAATAAATTGTTTCTAGAGGCGGTCCTTAATTTCTACCAAATAGAAACTGCTCATTCAGAAAATAAATTTAATAATCTCTTGTAAAAGTGAAGAAATGAACAAGATTAGTGAAGTGGCTTCAGGATCACACTCTAATCAGCAGTACAGTATCTGTGCTCAACTTAAAAAAAAACACGATTCGAGGCGTTAAAAAAGTAAAACTTACTACAAAAATATTAATAGATACATTTCCCAGTGCTGCTCGGCAATGTCCCGCCTTCCTGACTTGTATCTATCATTGATTTGTTCTGAATACTTTAAACCCGCTCCAACTACTGAGTGACAGCACATTCCTACATTTCTATTTGAGACTCCACTTGCAAGATTTAAAACAAGATTACAATCAGGATTGAGGCTTGCTAGCGGGATTTAAAGCTGTATTACAGTTAAGGTACGGAATTGTGGTGAAATGTACAAAAATGCCTACACACAAAAATCCCAGAAGAATGTGCCCGTGACCATAGTGATTTCATTGTGGAAGACAGCAAAGGAAAGAAGATACAACTTAAGTGTGCAAGTACTGTCGAGTTAAAACACATATTTTGACACAAAAAAAACGCTCAAGCATTTTGGAAAGTAACCGAAAACACTAATTTCATACAGTGTATCAAAAACGAAACCCCCGAAAAAAAACAAAACTCAAACAGCTCAAAATAAGCACCGAAAAATACAATTAATAAAACCTCAAAAACAGAAGCCCTAATTATAAGACACACAAACAGTACTATTGGGTAACAGTTGACACAGGAAATATTTATTGTTGCCCTTGTTACACTTGTTGTGTCTCTTTTATTTTGTATTTTAGTTTATAACTTTAATTATTCTTGAACTGTAACCTTGTATTACATTGTAACCCGTGTAAGTCGCTTTGGATAAATGTGTCTACTAAATAAATAAATAAATGAAACAAAAAATGGTTACACTTTCAAATTCTAAGCAAGTTACAAGCTTACCAGTGCCATTAATCAATAAAACAACCTTTTTTTTTTACTTCAAATATTATAAATGGTTCCCTGTGTGGTTTAAAATATATATATATATATATATATATATATATATATATATATATATATATATATATATATATATATATATATATATATTCTCATGTTAGTTCAACTGCTGTTTCAGCCTCATCTTGTTTACGTTTCCTTTCATAGAATTTATGTTTAGCGCTTCCCATGTGTTCTACAATGGTCTGCCTGCGAGTGTAATCTACAGCCTTGCTACATAAAGTACAAAACAGCACATTACCATTGACGTGAAATTCGTCCTTGCCAAACCCGTTGACCCGATCTTTAGGGGTGATTTTTATTGTTTTCGACATCTTTGAACAGCTCTGAATACTGAAGTAAACTGAACTTGAATACCGGAAGCAGTTTTATTAGATAGGTATGTTTACGTATATTTAAAGCAAAGTAGCCTGTGTTAATGTTTTAGATATTATATGTGTATTGATTTGGTTATTATCAAACAAACTAAAAAAAAGCCTTGCATGTTTTTTGCCCCTCCCCAAGTGTAAAACTAAAAAATCTTCAAAATCTGTATTTTTCCGTGTTATCGTAGGAAATCTGCGTTTTTCCGTGTTATTCCGCAACAAACGGATTCCTAGGATCCCTGGTAGTAACTGTTCTGAAGATCCTCCCTAAAACAGTTTAACTACTGTTAGTGTGTCTGCAGTTCCATATTGACAGTCCTAGGTTCTGTACTACCGTTTTATTAATCGGGGCATAGGGCCTTTCAGACTGCAAAACATTAACACAACCTGTAAAGGGTCACTAACAGATATTATATAGACTACATTAAGTTATATGAAGTGAGAACGGGTATACCTTTTGATCTGAAATTTGTTCTCAAAAGAAATTATATATGAAATGGTTAATAACAGGACACATTATTATAGCTTAGCAGATTAAAAAAAAACCATAAAACATTTTTAAAACCCACTCTAAATTGTATACACTGCTTTGTAGCATTGCAACAGCATGGTACTGGTATAGCATAATCATGCTTCAAAGGTTCAAGAACTGGCCGCCTTTGCCTTGGTTTGTCCTGCTGTGATTATGAAAGCACATTCCTTCCTTCCTTTCCTGTTCCACCACTGATTGCAGTGTCTCTGCCTATGATCCTGACTTGTTGGTATGAATCCTTAAAGAAGTGAGGGTTCAGCAGGTTCCACTGCCTATTGTTTGATAAAAGGTGATACCATTGTTATATAGATTGTCACAGTGTGAGGTCCATTTCTCTTTATTTTAGCTTTATAATCTGCTAACAGAACAAGCACCACAAATACAGTGCATTCTAAGTAGGAAGCTCAAAGAAAGACTTGAGAACCTTTTATGAGACCTCCCTGCCTGATTTCCCCTTTTAAAACAAAGGAATCTGCCAGCACAAAAGAAGCAGACCAACAGCAAAACGACAAACCGTATGGGTCATAGGCATAGCACTAAAAGTTACAATGACAAAAAAATAAAAACTTTATGACATACCGAAAAGATCTGCATATATGGGCCTCCTTTTTTTTTTTTTTTTTAACGAGGGCCCCGAAAACTACCTTTTTAAAGTGTAGTCAGCTTTTGTCTGAGATTTGCCCATCCTCATTCGTGAAATAAGGAAAGTACTCCCATGTAGATTTGTTGAGCATTCTCTCCATATCATTTTGAGTCGCATTTACTGTACTTTTTGTCCTTGGAATACACAAGACAATATATTTCAGTGGATGAATCTGCACATTACTAGAAGTACACAATTTCTGCAAAAGGTGCTGGATTGACCCTCTAGTACAATAGTAGAGATACTATACCCACCAAGTTGAAGTGACTTGCTCGCTGTCATCCAGATTTAAGGTGAGCAGCTCGGTAGGTTAGGCACTTTCTTTTGGGGCAGTTTAGCCTCTTGAACATTATCAGAAAGCATAGTTGTTTGTTTACAGTCCCCAACTGTTCTAAAACTACAAGAAACAAGTCAAATGGACAAGTGTTTCAACTAATATTATTTATGTCATCATTGGTTTCAATGGTATTTGCCAACATGTTGATCTATAAGCGATGTTTCTGCTACTACTTTCAACCATAAATTGACATATTTGAGCTGTGTTATAGTTCAAGAAGCAAACTAGTATATTAATAAATTCAGAGTTTAAGATAACAGCCACTTTAATTGTGACAGAAGTTTGTTTCACTACACACTTGTCATCCTAGCAGTAAAATGGGGTAATACAGTATTACAACTTCTTGTAGCAAGAGAAACAGCAGCACGTTTCAGCGTTTGTTTACATGCCATTTTGTATCGATGAGGTGCTCTAATGGAAGTCAGAATACAAAACGAGGCAATGATATGACAGCAGTTCTAGAAAGATTGGATAAACCAATCGGCGTGCCTCGAGACACTCACTCTCGCGATGACAAGTCCCATTTGAAAAGATTGAATAAACCATTTGAATTTAAGTTTGGTGATGATGAGTTATCAGGTTAATAACAGTACTGTATCAGTTGTGAACGAATCGCTAGCGGTGCCAAAAAGGTTTTCTTGTAAGTGAAGTTCCTTGTTGTACAAGCCCTATTCTCTGAGGAAATGCAGTGACTAGTATAAGGTTCTCTAATTGTGTCTTTTATCTTTATTTTATTTTTTTTCTCTACAGCTTCATGTTTCATTTGGTGGATACCCCAGGTAGGCTTCAAAATAGACGCCTCACAGTATGCAACCTCTAACCTGCTGACTGAGCCACGCTGTCTGGACAAGACTGGACACAAGCTCCCACTGTGCCTGCCCAGCACCAAAATTAGCAACCTGCAGAGGTCCCGCCATCACTCAGTGGGGCAGGATTCCGTTGCCATGGATACAGAGTCCACCTACTCCGAATATTCCCACTACTCCAGCCGCTCCAGGGGCTCTCACCGGCATGGGTAAGGGCCTTCCACCCAATCTCCAGGGCTGTTAGAGTAATACAATATTCTGGGGCTTGCAATTTGTCTGTCATTATCAGTCTGCTGTGTGTTACCCTGGAATAAAACTGTCTATCTAGAAACAAGTGGTGAAGGAGCAGTCTGGGTGTTCTGTTTTAAGTGGTCATGTATAAGTTATGAAATGCATTGACTTTAAACGACTTCATCACAAAAATTAGGAAATGCTGTTAGTGTTCTTTGCAATCAGTTTTTTTTTTTTTTAAGAACAAGAATCGTTTTAGTCATTGTTCGTAATATGAGAATGATGCATTGCAAAATAATGTTTGGCAAATTAATTCTGAAATATAATTTGCATACGTGCATTTAGAACATAAAAATAAAACTTTTGGGCTCCTTGTCCCTCGGTAGTCTCAATGTGCAAATTTTACAGCATAGAAAGAAAAAATATCATTTGAAAGCAGGAGTAAATATTTAATTTCAAAGTGTCCTCCTTTTGCAAAGGCCATCGCCCTATTTTATTGCAGCATCAGTATGGCCTTGCAGTATTCTCTAAATAATTAATTGTCTTCAAAGCAGACACATTATTGCACTTAACTCTTTCCTTACATATCCCATATAGATAACGTGTATGTATTAGATATACTGATTCTTGAGTGCCCAGTTAATCACTTGGTATGTCGATACTGTGTCACTTTTTGACCATGCTATACAATCTCACTCCAGTTCACCCTATGGTCTGGTCTGACAAGAGCCCTGGGCCACTCCTTGTGAACTTGCTTTCATTCTGCTGCCTCCCTTGTTATGAGCACCAGTTGTTGCTCATGTATCTCCTATAACTCATTTTCCTTCGTCAGACTATGTTTTGACATGTTTTCTTCAGGTCAGTTCAGGGGTTCTTTAGCAGCAGTAGTGTCTGAAGAGAGCCTGTATCAGGTTTGGGATCTTCTCTAATCAGCACTTGTGCTGCTGTTGCAGGAATGTACTTTGGTAAACTCGAATCCTGTAGCGGAATCAGACCACTGCCCAGGAATGCCACTTAAAAGGGGGTGTTTTGAGATCCAGACGGCTGTCTGCCAGTATTACATACTTTTAAAGTTGGCATGCAAGACCAATTGGCACATCAAGCCATAGAGGATGATGAAAGGAAAATTAATGCCCTGGGTTTAACCAGTTCTTGGCATGAATCCAAAAGCCTTCATCCATTTCTGTTGTATTGGAATGTTAGTAAATTGGGAGGCTGGTGGAGAAACTTAATTTTTCCAAGATTTCTATTGATGCTTTTCAAGGGCACCCCATTGTCAATGGACAGGGACTTTTAACCCTTTAACCCTTTAAATGAGCTCTGACCATATGGTAACTGCTCATTTAATGTCGTGATTAGTCAATGCTTGGAATGCTAAGGAGATAAGCTTCTTTGAAGGATTTAGTATCCTTGCACTGCTGTGCTCCAAGTGCTGTACAGTTTGTTTAATGGGCCACACCACTAAAAGTGTGTTTATACAAATTCTGTATAGCCACAAACCTCAGTATTAGAAACCTAAAGTAGTAAATTCATTTTCACAGAAAACCACGCCTGCACCTATTTGTGCTGTTGTATGGTAATACTGGCACACTGGTTTATCGACACTAATGTTTTAAATTGTGCTCCCTGTGATTGTACCATTGGTAAGTATTGGTTGCCTTATTTGCATACTATAGTCTGCTGAGAAATAAATAATAATAATAATAATAATAATAATAATAATATATTATTTCTCTGGTGGCACCATACATGTAATAAATATCCACAAGTAGAACAGTCTGATAAACACATTAAATAACTGGGTGTGAAATGCTCAGGAACAGAGCCACACAAATCTTATTGGGCAGCCAGTTTCTGGCATCAATGTTATTAAGATTACTTTTTCCAATAAGCATGACTTTTCCAAATGGCACACCTCTTTAGAAGAAAGCTTGTTTTTATATAAGACAAGTGGAAAGATGTGATTGTATGCTACTGCCTTTCTCACAATATAATCTTATTGTGGTGTTATTTTCTGAGCAACCAATGCCAAGCATTTTTGGGGGCTTCCTTTTACTTGTTAATATTTCTTATTTCATTTTGGCCCAGTTATCTTTTATTATCGCATTTCTGTTTGTATGGTTTGCACTGTCAAGCTGCTGCTGCTGCAATAACTTGCTGATGCAGACAGTGTTCCTTCAGATGGTTTGGTTCATTTTGTGTTCACCTGGGATAGAAACCAAAGTGCTGAGTCTGACTCCACGTAACCCCTGTAGGATTGAGTCCTTCTCTAAACCCATTTAATCCTGAGCCATTCTGAGGGTCTTCCAGACCAAATACCACTCTAAATCTGTTGGAATAGTGATGTAATGTAGGAAGTGATCAGCAACCACTATGATCTTATGTCAACAAACCTCTTTGCAGCTATGGCGAATAGTTTTGCATCACCCTATAGAATTAACACATTTTACTTCATAAAGTCAGTTGAAACCTGCTGAATAATGTTCCGTTAACATATTGAATTACATACCGCTTTGTAGTTTTCCATATACTTAATAAAAAACTGACAAAAAATTGAAAAGTGTGACATTTTGAAATCCAACATGCAATACTGTACTACTATTATGGCTTCAGGTAGAATTTTGTGGTGTCATTTTGTAGTTTCTTTGATTATGTGATGTATATGTATGTGTGTGTGTGTATATATATATATATATATATATATATATATATATATATATATATATATATATATAGTATCTTCATATTTCTCTGACTGTTATTAATAGGAAACTTAAATTAACCAATAATTTGAAGAACTAATGGGGTCTATAACAATATTGTTAGTTTGTATTTGAGGGAGGAAGGAAATGTAAATTGGGAGGATGGGGTTCTTTGGGTTGTACATTTTTCAAACCATTGGAAAAGATTTGAATTAAAGACACACAACATTTCTGTGCCACAGTACAATATGTGGTTAATCTTCATCTTCTATTTTAATTAGGATTTCTCTTTTTCTGTGTGGCACAGACCTATTTTAAACACAACTTAATTTAATGCACTATTGCTCAGAAGCAAACAGGACTTAGTGTTACTGCTTTTAATATTTTTTTTTTATATATCATGAAATTCAATCTGGAAATGATAAATGGTAGAGGCTAAAAGTTGATCTTATCTGAAAACCTGTTGGCTGCCCACTGAGAGTGGAAAGGTACAGTACTATAGCAGGTTGGGTTTGGTATTTTTGTGTTCTCTTGGTTTCCAGTTAATAAATAGCTCCTGCTTGCTGTTTGGGGTAGTGCTGTTTGTTTATTCAGTTTAGTACAAATTTAGGGTAGAGGCATGTTTTTTTTGTATTGCAGTGCTATAGCCATGTTTGACATGGTACTGTGTAACTCCCTTAAGAATTGACATGAATACCAGATATTGTATTGCAAATGTTTTTGGAGATGTTTATTTATTTTTTTAATTCAAGTTGTGCTCAGTATTGCTCGTGTAGAGGTTCTGATCATACAGCAGTACCCAAGAGTGAACTCAGCTTATCGTTGGGGTCGGGGTGGCAGCCTAATTGCATTTGTGTGTAACTGTAAACAGTCACATGTATACATTTACGCATGGTAGCGGAGCACTCGCGTGTCTAACTAACCTGCTTGACCTTTTTGAGGACGCAACATTGAAAATGGATAACTGCAAAGCATACGACATGTCTATTTAGATTTCCAGAAAGCTTTTGACAAAGTCCCGCATAAAAGATTAATTCTCAAACTGAACGCAGTAGGGATTCAAGGCAATGCATGCACATGGATTAGGGAGTGGTTAACATGTAGAAAACAGAAAGTACTGATTAGAAGAGAAACCTCAAAATGGAGCGAGGTAACCAGTGGTGTACCACAGGGATCAGTATTAGGTCCTCTGCTATTCCTAATCTACATTAATGATTTAGATTCTGGTATAGTAAGCAAACTTGTTAAATTTGCAGACAACACAAAAATAGGAGGCGTGGCAAACACTGTTGCAGCAGCAAACGTCATTCAAAATGATCTAGACAGCATTCAGAACTGGGCAGACACATGGCAAATGAAATTTAATAGAGAAAAGTGTAAAGTATTGCATGCAGGCAATAAAAAATGTGCATTATAAATATCATAAGGGAGATACTGAAATTGAAGAAGGGAACTATGAAAAAGACCTAGGAGTTTATGTTGACTCAGAAATGTCTTCATCTAGACAATGTGGGGAAGCTATAAAAAAGGCCAACAAGATGCTCGGATATATTGTGAGAAGTGAATTTAAACCAAGGGAAGTAATGTTAAAACTCTACAATGCATTAGTAAGACCTCACCTAGAATATTGTGTTCAGTTCTGGTCACCTCATTACAAAAAGGATATTGCTGCTATAGAAAGAGTGCAAAGAAGAGCAACCAGAATTATCCTGAGTTTAAAAGGCATGTCGTTTGCAGACAGGCTAAAAGAATTGAATCTATTCAGTCTTGAACAAAGAAGACTACGCGGCGATCTGATTCAAACATTCAAAATCCTAAAAGGTATAAACAATGTCGACCCAGAGGACTTCTTTGACCTGAAAAAAGAAACAAGGACCAGGGGTCTCAAATGGAGATTAGATAAAGGGGCATTCAGAACAGAAAATAGGAGGTACTTTTTTACACAGAGAATTGTGAGGGTCTGGAACCAGCTCCCCAGTAATGTTGTTGAAGCCGACACCCTGGGATCCTTCAAGAAGCTGCTTGATGAGATTCTGGGATCAATAAGCTACTAACAACCCAACGAGCAAGATGGGCTGAATGGCCTCCTCTCGTTTGTAAACTTTCTTATGTTCTTAACACTGCTTACTGTTTTGTTTTTTTAGTGAGAGGAGTCGGGACCGGCACAAATCTCGCAGTAAAGATGGCAGCCGCTCTGAGAAATCTGTGACCATCAATGCGCCACCAGCTGAGCCACTTCTAGGTGATGAGTCCATCCATGGAGAAGAGGTTCAGGTAACGCATTCCATGAGCACTGCAGAGCCCAAATATACACACTTCATCTACCATGGGTTAACGTTAATAGCACTTCACCAGTTTCACCTGTCTCCATTGCCTAGTAGTAGTATAGAGCAACACATAATAAAGCTGCATCACTTGAATAGCTGTTGTTTCCCAAAGAAATGAATACAGCTATGGGCAAAAGTTTTGCATCACTGAATAAATACAAATACATAGTTCCTGTTCCTTTAAGTGGAACATTTAAAGTGGGGAAAAATGCTGTTTCACCATAAGGTTATTTTCTAAGCTGAAGTGTTCTTATATGCTGAGACTACTGTACTATATAATTTTTTTCATATGTTTAAATTCTCAATCCTAAAATTTCATGTGATGCAAAGCATTTGGCCATAGCTGTACAATTGTTACCCAAAGGGATGGTTGTTTCTTCTTCATCTTCATCTTCATCTTCATCTTCATCTTCATCTTCATCTTCATCTTCATCTTCATCTTCTTCTTCTTCTTCTTCTTCTTCTTCTTCTTCTTCTTCATCTTCTTCTTCATACTGACCAGCTGAAGTTAAATGCTGCCAGGTATGGAGTGACTGGGGAGTAGTGTTGATGTGTTTTGTTCCCAGGGTAAGGGTTTGGATTAGTTGTTGGTAGTTTCAGTATTATATTACAGTGGATGTAGGCTGTAAAGGTTTCAGTTGATTGAGTAATGTGCTCAAAATGCTTCAGCCTTGAGCCATACTCTTTTGATCCATAAAAACATTCCCAGGTATCCCTCGAGACTATTACGGTTTGACAGTTGTGTTTTGCACTGAAACCCACACAAGATCAATCAAAAAAAAAAAAATGCTTTATATATTTATGTATTTATTTATTTATGGCAGTTTTACAATGGGACTTCAAGATGACCATCTATTAACCTTTAGATTGCATACTCTATGGACAGAAAAGGAGGGTGTGATGTCAGTTTCCCAAAATAACAACACAAATACTTAAATCCTGCAAAGGCGAAATTCTGACGACAGTTTAAGTCCTGGTTGTAATTGTTGTTTTAAGCATTGATTGATTTAAATAAATGTGTTTGTGACCCACACTGCTGACACAACACATTACACAATTGCCTATCTACTGAAGGCACTGTTGAAGTGAATTTAATCTTAGTGTTTGTGGAAAAACGTAGGCTGAATACATGTGTGATATCAGAAAAACAAAACATCTGCACTAACCTGCAGTGTCGGTTATTGCAGAAATTCCCCCCAAAAAAGAACAGTTTATTTCTGAAACATCTATGTACTTCGATACATATTTTTCATGCGTATGTTTGTACAATTTATGGTTTTGAAAATTTTAAAAAATTGTTCACGAAAAATATAATCTTATTTCAACACACTTGGTTGCCTGTTCAATGGTCCTCTAGCAAAACACTTGGTCAAAAACAAAGACCTCTTAATCCTGATTGTCCAGAAATGCAGAATGAAGTAACTATATCATTATGGACCAGCTACACAAGCTTACTGTACATGTGCAAGGCTAATACAGCTTTGGGGTAGGAAAAGGTGCTTGAGGAAATCATGCTGATATGCGTATGAGGTGCGGGAGAGGATTATGCAGATTATACTTCTCACTGCAGTAAACTTTGTAAAATGTGAAGGGAACGACGATCCCAGCAGCTACAGCAAGAATACATGCTGATAAAATAGCAATATGTACTATATGGGGAGGGTAGAGTGAGATTTTGCAGGGTAAACAGAACAGTGGTAAATATCAAGTGTACTACTGGGGATGTTTTGTTTATGTACTCAAAAACACGCATGAGTAGTTGTGGTGATTTTATATTTGTATGTATAAAGTAACTGCTAAAAAAAAGGTGTGCTGAAATCCTGTGACTGGGTACCAAAGAAGCGTATGTATCTGATTTTATTGATCAAACTATAGTTTCTCTTGCAGTTCAAAGATTGAATTTGTTACCAAACAGACTATATTGTAGATGGTGCGTTATCTTTAGTTATAAGACATCAAATCCTTTTTAATTGACATTTTTTTCCTGAGCCGTTATGGAGCATGTCAGCATTCATGTCTTTGGCTAACAGGCCAGAGTGACCAGGTGGCAAAACATTTTTGCTGCTGGAGGAGTCCCTGCAGCAACATTGTCAGTACCTTTGGGGATTATACATAGGGATTTTGATTTTCAGTTTTAAACGGTAAAACACCCCAGATACAAAAAAAAAATGTGTGTATCAAATAAACGCCAGAAAAACAGTGGAAATGCAAAATTATCACGCAACACTCGGGTCGGGTCAGATTTTGTTTACTCAGCAATACACAAACTGTCGATTTACTATTAAAGAGAGATGGCCGTTGCTCTCTTTGTTACTAAAAATCATTGCTTATAATTCCTGTTGCGTGGATTGGCTTCCCCCAGTAGCGCATGACATGGCTTGCAGAGCGCAGCAGCAGACACGTGACACATATCGAGGGTGTTTCTTTTAGATCATTCTTAAGTCAGAGTAATGGATTTGTTTATGAAGGACATGAAATAAAAACTTAAAAACAAATTCCATGAACAAAAGCTCACAGAAAAATGCAAGTCTGCGGTGTGGGAATCATTTGTTGTTATTGTGGACAAAGAAGGAAAACAAGTTGTCAATAGTTTATTGTTTTTGAATAGCAATATGACATGAAAGGCAAGTGTTTAGTTTACAACTTTAATACTTAAAGTTTGAAAAAGTAAAATTGAGCTTTTAGAGTAGACATTGCTGGAACTGTGGTATTGTGTTGTGTACTTCAATAGTACATTTAATATTTTTTGTTTGTTTTTTAAAAACACAAATGTTATATTTCACTTGACTTGCGTTTGCCCCTTTGCGGACTGCAGTTGTGTTCTTAAATAATACATTTAGTATTCTTATTTGTTTTACAAAACAAATATTGCATCTGAATTCCATTTTCTGTTGTGTTAAGTTTGTAATAAAATCATTTACGAGATTGTACTTCAGTTAATTAGATTTTCAGATAATATGTATTTATCTTTTTATCTTTTACACAAACATATATTTCATTTTACAGCCCTCTGTGTAGGTTCATGATGGAATAAACACTGTAGTTCAACCAGATTTCCAGGTTGACTGGAAAAACACTGCTTTTAATACTGTATCTAGTCAGTGCATATACTAAGCTCGGGAAAGGAAAAACATTCCACTGTTTTTTCGGGGCCGGGTCGGATCCGGATCTAATAACAAGAATTGTTAAGTCGGGTCGGGTAAATAGTTGTCAGTTCATGGTCGGGTTGGGTTGATTAATTTGGACCTGTGAAGACCTCTAACCTGGGGTCATTTTTGACCAGATTCTCCCTTCTAGGTTTTGTATGCATCATAATTTATAGCAGAAGAGAGGAAATGTGACTGTGTGTGCTGTAAATTTAACAGCTTCTGTGTATAAATGTAAGATGTCAAGGTTTCACCTGTCTGAGAGGTTTTAAGCCCCTGTTTCCCAGTGATGTTTTTAGAGCAAATGATCAGGTCTAGAGAGGTTTAAAAGTACAGCAGGAAACAATACTATTTTAGGAAAAGTGTCTGATCTTTGTCCACTTTTTTTCAGGAATCTGTTTCAAATTGATCTGGTCTTCTATTATTTGAATTGCAAAGCTCCATTGAAAAAGCAGGGTTGAGTTCTGCTGCCCACTGAAAGCGATTTCCCCTCCTTTCCCCTCCTGCCAATCAAGCACACTGAATGAGACCCAGAATATCCGGTTTTTAGCCCCCTACTGAGATATAAACTTATGGTACTGGAGAGCTGCACTTCATTTCAGCAGGAAGAGCTTTAAATGCATTATGCCACTTCAGTATCTGTTAATGTATTGTATTAAGAAAATAAACAAGTCTTTTAATCTTGAATCTGTAAACTACAGAAAGGAAGCATCCCTATTGAGAGCCACTTGCTGTAGTTTCAAACCTAATCAAGCCTGCTTTCTATATCATTATTGTGAACTAAACAAATATTGTTTAATTCATTGTAAAATCAGTTGTTCTGGCAGGAGAAGCTTGAAGAGCTGGAGTGATGATGTATAAATGTAACATTCCAGTGGCGTCACAGACACATTTTTTGTGTCTAATTTCAAATGCTTTTATTTTTTTAAATTGTTTACTGATTTAAAATCTACCCTTCACTGATTGTCTATGTATAAATACTATTTAAAAAGGGTTGTATTAATGAAGTTTCTGGTGAGTTACGAAATGTGCACCTGACATACTGACCAAACTTACTTCAATCCATGCCGTCTTTTCTATATCCCCAGGATATGACAGAATATTGTAAGGATACGAATCATACAAAGACTGAGACTGACATTTGAATTGTTAGCAAGTTGTAAATTGAGGCCCTGTATTGTGTGCTCCTGTTGTAATCTCTCGTCTTTTTGTCACCCAATCCCTTTTAGATTTCACGGTGTTACGAACCGGAAAAGCATTTTCTAATTGTCATATGCTAACCACACCTCTGTGTGAAGTGACTCACTGCAGACAGCAGGCTTTCATGTTTAAAAAATGCAGCATGAAAGTATGGTTGTACATTACCCCTTAAGGCAAAAGGGGAGTTTTCCTTTCTTGTCGGGTGGAGTACATTACAGTTTTTGAAATCGTAAAATTGCTTTTATATAATGGACAGTTAAAAGAAACACCATTATGACTGAATCCATGGTGGAACAGATAGTGTTTTTTTTTTTTGTTTGTTTTTTTTTGTTTTTGTTTTTTGACGACATATGGTGAAGAAATAAGTTTTGTAGCTAAGTGTCTGGCCGAAAGCTTTAAAATTCTTAGAGACTGACTGGTTTTGTGGCTTGGTGTCTCCATGCCCCGACTCCCTGAGGTCTGAAATTTGCTTCCAATTCCTACTGTTAGAAGTCATGTGTCATAACCCCAGTCTCTGGAATTCATAAATCTGTCTCCTACCATTTGAAAACACTGATTTATAATGGCTATTAGTTTGACCTGAAATAGTGCTAATGATTGCTAATGACTGTACAGTGCCTTTGGGTAGAATGCACACGATAGGTGGGTTATTAGTGAAATTTGTTGGGGAAAAGCCTCAGTGTCGGTAATCATAGAACAGATTGTGCTTTTGATAGTCCTGTTTTTGCAAACATTTTGTCACTTTTAGTCCCTGTTAAGATATCTATAAAATGTTAGCTGTGGTTAATGCCAGATTATCACATTTTTATCTTTTTGTGAGTTAAGCTCTTCAGAAATAAAATGCATGTATATATAAAAAAAGGGCTTTCCATTTATCTAGGTTACTGCTGCTGTTCCAATCTTTTGAGATAAAGATACAAACCACAAGGCCAGTGGTTTGTTGTAATGTTGTTCATGTTATCTAGGACGACTGTGTGTGCTCCTTAACAACATGCTATAAAATGATCTAGTCTTGTTTGCTTTGTAGCAGCAGCAGTCTGAAGTCCTGGGATTCCTTAAACATCTCTTATGGTATTTATTATGGGCACAGCTGAGATTACACCTGCTTGCCTGTGCCAGATCTTTAGGCTCAGACAGTGCTAGGATAAACAAAGCTTAGTTTTCTTTAGTCTGTTCCCTGCTATTAGTGAAACAGGGCTTCACCCAAGGAGTTTTCTTTCTCTGTACTGACCCTGAACAGTATACACAGCTTGTTGGCTTCACACATACATTTTTCAAGAATTTGTTTGAATGATTAAACTTTTACATGTTTGGAATGTTAAGTTTACATAAATGACAACATTGTTGTTGTATATAAGAATGCATGGGTACATGTGGAATAGTCAATGAATAAATACTGAAAATTAAATAAATTACCATAAACTGTATAGTTACTACAAACACAGAGGCCAACATCTATATTTCACATGTATGTCTTTTAATAAACACAATTCTGAATTTGTATTTTTTAATGATTTAATTACAAGAGCACGGTTACAAACTGCAGCATCTTGACCAAATTCCAGTCCAATAGACATTCTAGTTTCCCAGTAAATCTGTCTGGATGTTACTGTATAGGCTACAGATAGTCTCAGTTCACCAGCCTTGTTCAGCATGTGGTCCTGCTCTGTTGTGTAACTGAAGAATTAAAAGTTTTTAGTTGTCAGCTTTGATTTGTGAATGCCCTTCACTCCAACAAACAAACAAACATAAATAAATAAATAAATAAGAAAGAAAGAAACATTACTAGATTGAAGACCAGGGAATGATGTATTGCCTTGCATTATGCACAATTCTTAACACTCCGTTTCAGGGGTCCTGCTGGTGCAAGCCTTAGATAACACTGTACTGTTAGACATTGGGACATTTAGCATTCATCACAAGTAAAGCAACTAAAAGCGCAGACCACACACACACATAACTTACCAAGGGCATTTTAATCGGGGTTTTGCATATCTGGTGATAAATTATTCCAGCACTATTCCAGGCATTTAAAAATGTTATCAACTGACAGAATATCCCATTTGGCTATAATATACTGCAATAAAACTCATTCGGCTGGGTGATGGGCTGCATTTATTGCCCAATGCAAAAATGGCAATGTGTATTCAGATTTATTATCCACTTATTCCTTATTCTAAAACCATATTTATATCCCATGCATCCGTCTGGATTGAGAACTGTATATATCAGTCTTGAGTAACCCTTCCTTTAGGCTGCTGAAATGAAAGGAGTGTATAAATATTACTACTAGGTGATAAGAGAATCATTTTTTGGCAGAAAACTACAAAAAAAAAAAACAACTGTGCCTTATTTACTGAAGGCTGCAGATTGTATTTACTGGAATGTGATTTTAGGAACTCATTCCAGTCGTATTTTAAATTCTATGTTGTAGTTCAGTTGAATACCATTTACAACTTTAGCAACAAACTGACTTCAAACTCCACACAATCACAAGTCCGTTGCTCCAGTAGTTTTAAGACACACACTTTGACAGGTTCAGTGGTATTACGTGACAGACAATGGCTTTGCTGCAGGTTTTTACATCATGTCAGCCATTCTTTGTCTACATGTGAATTCTCTGAAAGCAAGACTTTATCTTTTATCTAGTAAAAGCAAGTGCATACGATGCTTGTATAAGGCATGATTTCTGCACTTCAGTAAGCAAGATTGTCAATCCTGTTTTAGTGAGATACAAGTCCTCAAGTGACTTTATTAAAAATAAAATTAAAAAAAAATTCAAATAGTTACCTTGAAGTATTTTTTATGGTTTAAATTAGAGATGATTTACAGTAAGCTACACACAGTATTCATGTTATTAGCGATAAGTATTGTAAGGTATTTCTCTCGCCAAAGTATCCTACTCAGTCCTGTGTTGTACCTTTGTGAAGTAGGCTTCCCTTATTAATCCTGCTTGTTTCTCTGCTCTGGTTCTTCCCGTAGGATGACAACTGGGGTGAGACCACGACAGCAGTCACAGGGACGTCAGAGCACAGCATCTCCCAGGAGGACATTGCACGGATCAGCAAAGACATGGAGGACAGCGTGGGACTGGACTGCAAACGCTACCTGGGGCTGACAGTGGCAGCAGTTCTGGGGCTACTCGTGTTTCTGACGCCCATAGCCTTCCTAATCCTGCCGCAGGTGCTGTGGAGGGACAAGCTGGAGCCCTGCGGCACAGCCTGTGAGGGCCTCTTCATCTCGGTGGCCTTCAAGCTACTCATTCTGCTGCTGGGCACTTGGGCGCTCTTCTTCCGTCCTCCCCGGGCTGGCATGCCCCGTGTCTTCGTCTTCAGAGTCCTGCTCATGGTGCTCATCTTCCTGTTTGTTGTCTCTTACTGGTTGTTCTATGGCGTGCGCATCCTGGAAACGAAAGACAGTAACTACCAGGGTATCGTGCAGTATGCCGTCTCACTGGTGGACGCCTTGCTCTTTATCCACTACTTGGCCATTGTGCTGCTGGAGATGCGTCAGCTGCAGCCCATGTTCTCGGTCAAAGCCACCCGCTCCACTGATGGGGAGACGTACTTCTATAACCTGGGTCACCTGAGGTAATGGCATTTTTATTTCTACATTCATTTCATTGTGGATGTGTGTTTGTGTCCCCGTTTTGTTTAAAAATGTAATTTAGTCTAACTTGCCTGGAACTGCGGTTCAGTAATAAAGTTTGAAGCTTTAGAGTATATCGCCAGAATATTGCTTAATTTCTGTACAGTATTGTTACTACTGTGTTTGTATTTTGCCAGGTGTGCATATTTCTGTCACCTAACAAATAAGTCTGGAGATGCATGTGCTGTTAAGAGCAACATACAGAAATCAAGACAAGGGTCCATATAGTAGGTAGTTTTAACAAGAAATGTGTCTCCCCTGGCAACAAGTTAGAGAAATTTTGCAGTATATCGAAGGTACTCTTTTACAGCTTTAATCTTTTTGATCGTAGTCTGGAGAGAAAATATTTTATCAAAGAAACAGCCCAGCGGAGCATATTTCAGTGGATCAATCTTCCATTTGAATGATACCTAGTCTTTTTTTCTTCTTTTTCTCTTCTGTAGAATAGTCACAGTAACAAGTTATTGTAATGCAGATTTTAAAGGGAAGAGCTTTTTTCTTATTCATCAGCCACACTTTTTGTCAGTATTTTAAGTAATTTTGCATTCATTATGCAGGCCATTAACTTAAAACAAGTTGGCAATAGACACATTTATTTCGGACCAAGTCCTTGCAAGACATTCTGATGAAGTAGTTTCGTGTTGGCCAAAAGACCTTCATGACATTTTATGAAAACAGTTATTGGACACAAATAATATCAGTGAAAAAAAACATTATTGCACTGGGGTGGCTGGGGTTTATGGGTATTTACCTTAAAGCTTGCTATTCTGAAATGTATCTGACGAAATGCTACATTAGCTGCTGGATTTAACTTTCTTGGCTGGATCCAGGTTTTAAATTTAAAAGCATTTTAAGCTGTCCTTGAGAATCCGAACCACATGCTGCTGTATATAAAACCATGTGGTGCCGGCAAGCAATTAAGTTACTGCTACTTAACAAATTACCCAGCTGACCCAGGGACATGTTTTGAAAAACTATTCTCGGAATGGGTTTTAAGTCATGTGGTGGTGAGAGGTTTGTGCTTGTCAAACAAATAGTCTGTTTCAATTTAACTGCTTTTGCTGTTTTCTCAAAGGCACACGCATTCATTTATTTTTTTTTCTTAGGGATGATCACAATTTGATTATTTTAACACTACTATTTTAATTAAGATGTATTGCAGTGTTTTATGTTGACTTCATTTTTGGACTCCCCACCCCCAGGCTACTAACATGTTTGATCCTGAAATGTTGAATCTCTTCAAATAAATACTCCACAGACTTCTTAATAAAACTTCATGTTGGTGGTGTGGGTGTGGCGATGGAAATAAGACTCCAATTGCATAGCAATTTCGCCCATTCCAGGTTTTACTATAAGATACATTAGCTACAGTTTATAGGTAAAAAGCTCAGATGTGTTGCGTAAAACCAGGAATGGATCAAATTGCTATGCAGTGGGAGTCTTATTTCCGTCCCTGACCTGCCTTACCTTTTAAAAATGTATATTTTGACGGATAGCTGGGAAGTGGGTTAATGAGCTACACTTTCCCATTTGGACACCCTTGTCTTGAATTCAAATAACTGTGTAAACAAATTAAATGAGTTTGAAGGTTCAGCTTTTTTTCAGTTTTCAATTTGACATTACAAAACTAATGAGCATTTGAAGCAATTGTTAATCTGGTGTTAAAATCCCGCGATTTGAACATAAGGGTTGGTGTGTTGGAATTGGATTTAGAATTGCTAGAAGATTTACAGTACTCTAGGATTTCTTTTTTTTTTTTTATTCAATCCAGTTTCATTACAGGTAAAGGAAATTAGTGACCCACTGTTTTTTTATCGCTTGTCATAGGAATGATATAAACCACGTTCTTTGAGATTGTCTTCACTGTTGATGCACAGCTGTATTCTATGATTCTCTAAAAGCAGCTGTTGTGTAAAAGGTTTCACTGCCTGGTTGCTTTAACCTCATTTTACAACATGTTTACAAACCATTCAATTTGATATGGCATTTTCCTTTTATTCAATAAAAAATGCTGATTTATAATTAGAAATAGAACCAAAGATTTGCTTTGACTTTAATGTATTTTGAAATGTTCTGTGTAGCAGGATGTAAAAAATGTACCCTCACTGTTGACCCACTTTTCTTTTGAAGATTAAAAAAAAATCCAATATTAACAATATCTATGTTTTCGCAGCATTCAGCGAGCTGCTGTGGTAATTTTGGAGAATTATTACAAAGATTTCTCTGTGCACAATCCTGCATTGTTGACAGCCTCCAAATCGCGAGCAGCCAAGCACATGGCAGGACTGAAGGTGTATAATGTGGATGGTAAGTGCAGCTGAAATAAACCGAAGTTATTGTGGGAAGAACCACCTGAGTCCAGTGTATATATAGACTGCTCACATGAAGCAAATGAACCAAGAATAACAATTTGGCATAATACCTGCTTGGCTTGAAGATCCCCTACCTGGCCATAGGACAAGGCAGGAGACCCCCCATAAAACTATACTTAGAATTTTAAAGTAGGAGATGAGGGCGGGTGGAGGGTCAGATCATTGCTTCAATGTTTTTGTCAACTCTTGTCTGTTCTTGTGTGTGTTTCTGTGTGTCTTGGTGCATTGTGACTTTCTCTTCCTGCATGTATCTCTCTTGTTTTTGTACTTCTCTTCCAGCTGCCCTTAGAACTAAACTAAAGTTTACTTTATGGACAGTAAGTAAATACTTTCACCAAAATATTTGGCTTCTTTTAGCGTTTGAACTTCCAGCCTCTGAAATTCCTTTTTTTGGCATTCAATGTGTCCCAAAATCTTGCTATATACATTGCAACAGACACTGGTAAAAAAAAAAAAAGAGGAGGCTCCTTTCCTGTTAAAGGATATTTTAAATGCTGGTTGCTGTAAATTGAAATCGCATATAGTGAGTCCTGGCTAGGATATCTTTGATACAGTTTAATTGAGAGGGCACTGTTATCTGACTTAAATCAGGATTACACCTGCTTGCTAACATTGTCACATTTCTCCAATGTCAAGTTTCTCCTTATTTGAGGGTTTCAGTGTATTAATCTAAAACCAATTATCTATCCTAACTCATTCTAAAAACATCAACATGCTGTACCAGATAAAACCTTGAACCACCGAGACATTATATAAGTCAATAAACTACTAACTGTGCCATATGGATTAAAGTCAGCAGATATAGCTTATTCTGTTAACATCCAGGTGCATTGGTAGTGTGTGTTTGTTGCCACCATATGAAGTAGTAGGACACACATTATCACCACCATGCCATTTAGACTGTGGATGCATATTCTTGGAGGTGGTACACATCACACTTGTATTTAGGGCGACAGCTGTGATGAAACTTGCTTAAGACCTTTAGCAAAGGTCCTTGATTTGTATCATAATCGGGTGGTATTGAGGTTGTCTGTCTATCATCATGGCTTGGCATCTCTTCCCATTGAATTACCTGGAAAGACAAGGGCTGTTTGCGAACCAATAAACTCACAGTTTAAAGACGTCTTACCATTCGACTAAGCAATCTCGAGAGGTCAGTACGTGTCCTATGCTGCTTTATTTATTATTAACTCATCAGGCGTGTGTGTGTGTGTGTGTGTGTGTGTGTGTGTGTGGCACGTGTTTACATATCTAGAGAACCGCTTCTCCAGCTGAGATGAATCTTGCTTGGGACATTCTTTAACAAATGCTGTTGAGATTCAGAATCTGGGAGTTCATGGAGGCAACTAACTGAATGTCAACCATCTTTACAAGCTTTATATGTGCATACGGTGGACGTAGTTCTTGGTAATTTTACTTTTTCATGATACTAATGGAAATACCAATAGATTTCAAAATCATTCAAGCTCATAATGGTGTTGGCAGAGGTGTCGCACATTCAAATTATCAAAACAAACATGTCAAAACTATCACCGTTCTCTTTACTAAAACACAGTTAAACTCTAGTAAGTGCAGCTTAGACGGTAGCAACTGTATACAATATATTGTAAAACTTTTAGCGTGCTGCAGCGAGTGTTCAGACTGTAAGGTGATGCTTGCAAACCTAGCATGTTGTGTTTTGTGTTTGCAGGTCCAGAGAACAATGCTCCAGGGCAGTCCCGAGCCATGATCACTGCCGCTGCCAGGCGGAGAGACACCAGTCACAATGATCTGTACTATGAAGAGGCAGACCATGACCGACGAGTAAAGAAACGCAAATCAAGGTGACTTGATGAGATATACAAACAGTACTGCTTAATAAGTTAACAAAGGAAGTATTTTAGTACACTTTTAAATTCTAAGGAAGTTACAAGCTCATCAGTGCCATCAATCAATAATATAAACAAACTTACCATTTTACTTTAAACATTACAAATACTTCTGTGTAGTAATAATACAAACCAAAAAATAGTTTAGTTTATCTCCAAGTTAGTCTTTGTCACCTGGATGGCTATTGTCAAACTTCTTGCCTGATCTTTAGGGGTGATTTTTGTATTGTTTTCGGCATCTTTAAGCAGCTTGTTCAGTAGTAACGCACTGGATACTGAAGTAAACTGCAGCTACATTTCGACATGAATGTAAGACTTAGTGCGTCTCGTTCAACCTTGACCTCTGTATGCCAGAAGCAGTTTTATTGAATAAGTATGTTTATGTAAATTTAAAGCAAAATTGCCTGTGTTGATGATTATATATAATCAGTGTATTGATTTAGTTCTCAAACAAACAAAAAAAAGCCTTGCATGTTTTTTGCCCCGCCCCAAGTGTAAAACTAAAAATTCTCTGCCAGCATAGAAAATCTGTGTTTTTCCACAGCAAACGGATTCCTAGGATCCCTGGTAATCAATAATGAAATACTGCGATTTAAAACAAAGAACGAGTGAAATAAAACTTAAACTTGCTCCTGTCTGTAGGCTGGTGGTGGCAGTGGAGGAGGCGTTCACCCACATCAAGCGCATGCAGGAGGAGGAGCAGAAGAAGGCCCCAGGGGAGGTGATGGATCCCCGTGAAGCAGCACAGGCCATATTCCCTTCCATGGCCAGGGCGCTGCAGAAATACCTCCGCACCACTAGGCAGCACCACTGCCATACAATGGAGAGCATCCAGCAGCACTTGGCTTTCTGCATCACAAACAATATGACACCGAAGGTATTTTTTTTTTAAATACTAAGCTGTGTAATCAACAATATTTGGTAGTGGTTTGTGCTAAGATTATTTATTTATTTATTTATTTATTTATTTATTTATTTATTTATTTATTTGGCAGGAGCCTTTATCAAAGATGATGGATATCTCCTAGGATAATTAATTAAATTTGATTTATTTGATTGATTTTGATGTTTTTGTTTGTATGTTTCTCCCCCTTTTTTCTTCTAGGCCTTCCTAGAGAGTTATCTGAACCCAGGACCCACACTGCAGTACAGTCAAAACCGCTGGTTTGCCCGTCAGTGGACTCTCGTCAGCGAGAAAGCTGTTACAAACGGCCTAAACGATGGGGTGGTCTTTGTCCTCAAGTGCACAGACTTTAGCCTTGTTGTGACTGTTAAGAAAATCCCCTTCATCAAACTCTCTGAGGAATTCATCGACCCCAAGTCACACAAGTTTGTGCTCCGATTACAATCTGAAACATCCGTCTAGGGTCTTGTTGCAGAATTCACAGGTTTGATTGTTTGTTTGTTTTTTTTTAGAATTTTTTTCATAAAAATTGAAATAAGCAAAAATGATGTGTGTATGTATGTATGTGTGTATATATATAAAGCAGATGATGAACTTGTAGTGACCATCTGCATTTTCTTTGAACGAATAAGTCTAACCATGTATAAAATCAATTTATTTGGACACCAGTAAACTTGGGGGAACCAGCTTTTAATTGTTCATAGGTAGTAGTAAATGACACTGGTATGAGCAATAAGGCTCATCACAAAGGACCACTACAGAAGTAACCACCCTCCCCACAACATTGCAGTAACTTTGGCAGTGCAGCGTCCTTGATTTATGTTATTAGGTTTTTTTTTAGTTTTTTGTTGACTTTATAATATGGAATTGGCCTGCAACTCGTTACCTGCTTTGGAGACAATCTTGTTACAGTTTTTAGTATTATTTTAACTCATACATACATTGTAAGCGAATCACTTATATGGAAACTGTAAGATGTGTTGTGTTTTTACAGCTGTTTTAACAGCATAATGCACAGCAGTCTCTTTTTAACATCAATTGCAAGAGAAGTATTTTAGGCCTGTAACAGAATTCTTGGCTTGGCTTTTTGTTCAGTGCCCATGGTTATCGGCTGAGTTAATTGTAGCATGTATAAGTATAAACGGGTGTCGTCAAAACTTGTAAGGACTGCTTTGCTGTGTAGGCTAAAAGAAAAAAGAGATCTATCTATTCCCAGTGATAACGTATTTTTTTCACACCATTCATTAGCTGAAACAAAAAATATTTCAGCCGCAGTGAGCTACTTTTGTTTCCATGTGCCAAGCTCTTGGTAAAGGATATTTAGAAGAGTTCCTTGAGTTGATAAAGCTGTGTATTTATATTGGCATTCTAGTCCAACGTTTCCAGTGGCTAGGGGTTTGCTACTTGTTACTTTCAGAAAAGGATGTATTGGCATGGTTAGCAGACTAATACAGAGTAGTGCTTAATCAGCGTGCACAGAGTTTGAATGCTCACAACAATTTTTTAAAGAAGCATTGCTGTAACTTAAGTGTGTATATATAAATCTAATTTACATTAAACTGGAAAACACACACAAAGCTAAAACCAGTTTAAAACATCAGTTTTCATATCTAAACCGAAAGGTCAATGCTACCTGAAGCAGAAGATGAAAGGACAAAGCAAGATCATTCCTGTATATTCTTTTGAAGAGTGGGTTTAAACTGTAAGTGTGAGTGGTCAGCGGGTTTAAACTGTAATTTTGTAAGAAACTGAACAATCTCCAAGAACACGCAGACGCACTAAAAGATATATATATATATATATATATATATATATATATATATATATATATATATATATATATATATATATATAATTTGTGATGCTACCAACGATGGCACAGAGGACACATACAAGACAGACAAACATAACTCCAAATGGCACACAAAACAAACCTGTTTCCACATATAAATTACACCAACACTAATTCCCCACTGTGGTATGTTTAAAAGAAAACAGTAAAGAAATGAAAAAGGAAAGAATGTACACTTGCATGCTGAATACAGTAAGTACATGTCCTTTCTCTTGAAAAACCTATCCAGCGTAGATTGCTCCTCACGCCTGTTGCCTGGTTGCAGTTTGTGTGAAGATGACGGACAGGCAACGATTGCATTCGTCATGCATGATTCGTACTACGATAGGTCATCTTTGAATTGGCGTTATCTTTGAATTAGTCAACTGTGGTCTTTGTTTTCACTGAGAGAATAACACACTTGACACTGGAGAAAGTTCAGTGTCAGTCAGTACTGAGATCGTTGTATCCAGGTGGATCCTGTACATGATCGTTCTAATAGGGCTAATTTGCATTGGAAAAATCGGTTCTTGCTGTTGGGATCGTTAAACGGGTGTTTGTTATAAGAAGGGTTTGTTATAGTGAAGTTAGCCTGTGTGTGTGTCTCTGTCCTCTCTCTCTCTCTCTCTCTCTCTCTCTCTCTCTCTCTCTCTCTCTCTCTCTCTCTCTCTCTCTCTCTCTCTCTCTCTCTCTCTCTCTCTCTCTCTCTCTCTCTCTCTCTCTCTCTCTCTCTCTCTCTCTCTCTCTCTCTCTCTCTCTCTCTCTCTCTCTCTCTCTCTCTCTCTCTATATATATATATATATATATATATATATATATATATATATATATATATATATATATATATATACTGAATAAGGTGGCAATGCTTTTTTATTTTTACAAATTCAGTTGCATGTAAAATATCCAATCTGCATTCCATCAAAAAAAGATAGGACAGGAAAGACAGACATACCAGTAACTTTTTTTTTATTTTATTTTAAATTGTTCTGTTTATAAACAATATATAAAAAAGTGGCACTGTGTTACAGAACGTTTTGTGAAGCATGCTTAACCATTGTGAACTCTGTCCCATGTACATACCTCTCGCAATGTGAATATCTATAAGGTTTTATAGCCATTCCTCATTTTCAACTAATGAAATCCATGTTCCTTAACATGTCACTAAACCTTTATGTATCCCCCTCCTTTCTCCCAAGATGTTTTCTAGTTGTGTACAGTGTGTGTCGGTACATTTGCATATATGTTGGAAGTGGTTTATAGGACATGGTATTAAGATTACTAAATTACACTATAGAGTGCTGGTTTTGTGTGTCAGGATAAAACAAGAACAGTGCCATATACCTCTGTGTGTGTGTGTGTGTGTGTATGTGTGTGTATATATATATATATATATATATATATATATATATATATATATATATATATATAAATTGTACTGTATATAATCTGTTTTTTAAGGAAACCTTGATTGTAGTCCCAACCACAATATTTCTGACAAGTGACAAAGTGCACATAAAGAAGTAATATTGCTGAAGAGAAAAATTTGCAGCAATAAAAATGTCTGCTTCCAATGTTCTGGCTAAGCCAACTACGTACTTCATTCCTGTTTATATAATGGCATAACAATGAGCCTGCCTGAATGTCTTTGTCTTTTTTTATGCATTATGTGGTTGTGGCTATGCTGTGCCAGGTGATTCAAACTGATATCGGTGCTTACATGCCACATTTTCACTGATTTGTATAACTGGAAATGACGACTATCTACAAGTGTTCTTGGAACTACTGTATATACCCTCCTGGCCACTGAATTTGAGAAACACATTTGATCTAGTTAGTAACTAAAACTTTGTTTGTGATCATTCAGCTATTGTTGGCTTATTTTCATATTGTTTTTATAATTGGTTTATATGAACCTGGGGATGCTTTGAAGCCCCCTGGTCATCTCAAAACTTTTATTTCAATAACCAAAAAATGTGCTGTGACATTCCAGTTTAGTTAATGTACATGCTATTTGACAGTGAGTATTAAAACATGAAGGTTTCATATTCCCAGGAGCTTTGGTGGAAAAATACAAAACTAAACCCACTGAATCTAACCTCCATGCATTTCCCCTAAATTCCTAGTTACAAAGCATTATTACTTGTTTTAAAAAATGTGCATGAAGCATTACATTTGTAGTTTAAATACTAGCAAATGATGCAATACTGGCCTATGCTTTTGGATATGAAACCAAGGTCATCTTGTGGTCCTGTAGTTACTGTATTTCAGCAACCGTTTGTGCTGGGGGGGGGGGGGGTCTTGATCACTTATCGTTCTGTATCTTTCGATCACTGTGTACCGTAAAGATCTGAAATTAAGATCTCTAGTTGCTTTGTAAAAAATAATAATAATTCTGTTTTTGTGTGTGTATGTGTGTGTGTAATATATATATATATATATATATATATATATATATATATATATATATATATATATATATATATATATATATATATATATATATATATAAATAATGACAAGGTAACACTAGCCAGCCTCTCTTCTTTTATATTTTTCTTCTATCTGCACATATCACTTTTAACAAATCACAGATTTCTTTGTTCTGTTTTCTATTTGTTAAATTAAACAGAAAAAAAACTATACAGCAGAGGTATTTGAAACTAACAATGTGTGTGTAGAGTAGTAAATTATTCTGTTTGGAAATGTGTTAATCTGAATTTGACTTTTTTTTTGTATCGGAACTGTTTTACACACTGCAGATTTTGTACATGAAAAATAAATTGAAAACCAGTTGTATCGTCTCTATCATTATTATTAAAGCACTACAGCGGTCAGGAAAAAAAAACATCCCTTGTCATCTGTGTTTTTGCCAGGATATTGACTTCTTCAACCCTTAAATCTACTTTGTACATTTTCTTAATGTGTCGTTTTTTATATCTGTTCTGTATGCATTCTATTCTGTGTAATACATATTAATATTTTTTTAAACACTCAAGATAAATCTTGTTTTATTCATTTGTATATTGTCTGAAAATTAAATGCACTTTTATTGTGTTGACAAATTTCTGTTCTTTTTAATTTTACTAAGTTCTTTGCATATTTTCCACAAGAACTGGGCTGGTTGTTTATCATACATACAGTGTTGTGAAAAAGTATTTGCCCCCGGTCTGATTTTCTGCATTTTTGCATATTTTTGACACTGAATGTTATCAGATCTTCAACCAAAACCTAATATTAGATAAAAGGGACCCTGAGTGAACAAATAATACAAACATTTGATACATATTTCATTTATTTATTAAAGAAAGTTATGCAACATCCAATGCCCCCGTGTGAAAAAGTAATCGCCCCCATAGACTCAATAACTGGTTACGCCACCTTTAGCAGCAATAACTGCAACCAAATGCTTCCTGTAGTTATTGATTAGTCTCTCACAGCGCTGTGGAGGAATTTTGGCTCACTCCTCCATGCAGAACTGCTTCAACTCGGTGACATTTGTGGGTTTTCGAGCATGAACTGCTCGTTTCAGGTCCTGCCACAACATCTCAATGGGGTTTAGGTTTGGTTTGATTAGGCCATTCCAAAACTTTAAATTTCTTTTTCTTCAACCATTCTGATGTAGACTTGCTTGTGTGTTTCGGATCATTGTCTTGCTGCATGACCCAGCTGCGCTTCAGCTTCAGCTCACGGATGGATGGTCTTACATTCTCCTGTAGAATTCTGGTACAGAGCAGAATTCATGGTTCCTTCAATGATGCAGCAAAGCATCCCCAAACCATGACACTACCACCACCATGCTTGACCATTGGTATGAGGTTCGTACTGTGGAATGCAGTGTTTGGTTTTCACCAGACATAACTGGGCCCATGTCGGCCAAAAAGTTCCACTTTTGACTCATCTGTCCATAGAACATTGTTTCAGAACTCATGAGGATCATCCAGGTGCTTTTTGGCAAACAATACAAGCATTCATGTTCTTCTTAGTGAGCAATGGTATCCGCCTTGCTACTCTGCCATGAATCCCATTTTTGCCCAGTGTCTTTCTGATGGTAGAGTCATGGACACTGACCTTAACCGAGGCGAGAGAGGCCTGCAGATCCCTGGATGTTGTTCTAGGGTTCTTTGTGACTTCCTGGACGATTTTACGCCTTGCTCTTGGAGAGATTTTGGCAGGACGGCCACTCCTGGGATAGATTCACTACTGTCCCAAACTTTCACCATTTGGACAATATGGCTCTCACTGTGGTTCGGTGGAGCCCCAGAGCCTTAGAAATGGCTTTGTAACCCTTTCCAGACTGATAGGCATCAACAACTTTTTTCCGGAGGTCTTCAGGAATTTCTTTGTTAGTGGCATGATGTGCCTCTAGAACCTGTGTGCCGACAACTTCACTCTGATGGTAAGGGGCAAAGTTAGTCAGATTTATATTGGGCAGGTCTGGCCCAAATCAGACCTGGTTGTTAACCAAAGTACTCAAACAGCTGACCCTAATTATCCCTTTAATTGGGTTGAGTTAACTAGGGAGGGGGGGCAATAACTTTTTCACACCTGAAGATTGCATGTTTGATTACCTTGCACACCAAACAAATGAAAGAAGCACCAAACTTTTCTCTCAGACTCCCTCTATATACTACTACAACCCACAAAAAAATCTGACTAAATACAATGTGAAAACTGCAAAAATGCAGAAAATCAGACGGGGCAAATACTTTTTCACGGCACTGTACATACAGTGCCTATAGAAAGTCTACACCCCCTTGAACTTTTTTCACATTTTGTTGTGTCAGTGCCTCAGAGTTTCATGCATTTAAATTATTTTTTTTCCCACTTATCTACACACCATACTCCACACTGTTAAGGGGAAAAAAGTTATATATTAAAAATACAAAACTGAAAGATCATAATTGGATAAGTCTCCAACCCCCCCGAGTTAATACCTGGTGGAAGCACCTTTGGTAGCAATTACAGCTGTCAGTGAATTTTCCTTGTCAGCAAACATTGCTGGTGCGGTTACTGTTTTGTTCCTCTAACTTGCATATGTGACACTGCTGTGAAGCTACAGCTTTCAAGGCAAGTTACTGCCAAAAACTGCATCTAACCCAAAACCTGGTAAAGTAATTTTAATACAAATATAATACTGCATAGTTTTTATTTGCATCATCCTATTAGCAGCTTTAGATAATGAGAGAAAACAAGTTACAAGTCACATTGATACAATAGCTTTGCTAGGATTTTTGGTTTTTGTAGAGGACATCTGCAAACTACCACTTGCAGAGAAGTTGCACACAACATTTTGTCAACATTTCAGAGGGCTTTAACGTACTGGCTGGGTATTTTCAGTTAGTGGTTGTGTGGTCCAGTGGTTAAAGAAAAGGGCTTGTAAGCAGGAGGTCCCCGGTTCGAATCCCACCTCAGCCACTGACTCATTGTGTGACCCTGAGCAAGTCACTTAACCTCCTTGTGCTCCGTCTTTCGGGTGAGATGTAATTGTAAGTGACTCTGCAGCTGATGCATAGTTCACACACCCTAGTCTTTGTAAGTCGCCTTGGATAAAGGCGTCTGCTAAATGAACAAATAATAACAACAGATTGGACCAGATTTAAATTCTTACCCAATACAGAGTGAGGAAATTATAAATGCATCATCACTGAGGATCTTTGCAAAAGATGTCAGGATAATTAAGATTTGAATATAAAAGCTTGCCATGCTAGTTTATGACCATTTCTAAGCACTACTGTAATCATTGAGCCTACTTAGGTTACCACCTCTGAAACAATGGCCATCCCCCAGCCTCCCCCACCAACTAAGGGTCTTATGTGTATTTAGACCTGGACAAACTGATTGCTACTGTGGAAAATGTCCTGGTTGTTTGGTTGAACAGTCTGGTCTGCACTTGATCAACACACACGCAAATAAATTGTCAACATAAATATTGAAGTGTCCAATTGTGCACTGTGAAAAGTGAGCCTCACTTGCCTGCAGCTTAGAATTCAGGCTAAGACGTACTGTCTGGAGCCTATGGTTTTGCATTACTTTTTATTTTGCACTGCATGCCACAGCTGCCAGACATTGTTAACTTCAATTAAAGTGCTTTCAGAGTGAGATGAGGTTAAACAGCTAGTATAACGTGGATGTTTTTAAATGGAGAGTGTACTTAGGCTGTTAAACATAGAGTAATGCACATATATAACTATTTTACTAGAAGCAAATATGCAAAAGTTATCTATGGACAAAATAGTCCAATAAACCTATTCTCAATCAACTGTGATTCTGATTTGATAGTGTCACCATTTTGATTTCAAACAATCTTGTCCAAATTACATCAGAAGATATTACAAGATCTTACAAATCTAGACAAATATGGGTCAAACGTGTTGAGAATGCATCTCTGGCACCTCCCCTGACAAACATCTCTTCCTTGCACTGCTACAATGGATGTGCCTGTTTGTCTGTCTTGTCCTTCTCCAGGGCCAGTGTGGGGTTTTAACTCCTTCCAGAGGATTTGGAAGTCATCCCAGTCTTGTTTGTCCTCCCCACTGGACCAAGTTTGTGCTGAGAAGACTGGTGCAGGAATGGAGCCCTCACTTTATCACCTTGGCTAAGCGGCTTCTTCTGCTCATGATGTATTTTAAGACAGTTAAACCCATGACACCCTGAGTAAGATCCTGCCCTGTATTGTGCTCTAAATGGAAATATTAATGAGCATTCATTCCCCCAAAACTCATTAATAAAAACTAGAATGTTTATGAGAGTATATTTCAAGTAATGTTCATCCAATTGTGATGCTTAATGTCCCTGATGTCACAGTCAGTTAACCAGTGTTGCTAATACTGGAATGTACATCATTGATGTAATAGCTGAACCACATCTGAATAATTTGAAATTATGATATGCAGCATTTGTTTGAAAGCAGCATTTTATTTATTTAAATAGGAATATGTTTAAAATGTTTATCTCTATATATTTGTTAGGGATGTTTGTTATATATTTGTTTATTTTTATTATAGAATAACAAAATGTGATGACAGGGGTAAGACCAGTGTGCAGATTTAAACAATTACACTTGATAGTATGAAAGAAGTAATGGCTCTATTTTTGTTTAACAGAAGGAATATGACACTAACAAAAAGCCTTCTACTAAATATATGAAGATGGTTACTGAAATGGTGTTCAAGATTTAAAGCAAGCTAATCACCTTTCTGAAAAGCATGCAGCTCAGTCTTGCTGCGAGTACAGAAGAGTTCAGAAGCTGGAAGAAAACCTTCCGTGCATGGTTCCTGTGCCCCAGTGTAAGCCCACATCTGCTTTGCTGCTGTGACTCAGACCATCAAATGATTATATCTATTAGTTGTGTGTTTGACTTTATTTAAGAAATTAAATAACAACATAACAAATCTGTATCTTAACTGTATCCAATCACAACACAAAGATCTTCCAAACGCAAAGATTAGCGTGCATCTGTCAGCCAATCCTATTAGTGCCTCTGTCACTATAACAGTAACAAGCAGACACGATAGAAAAATTGTAGTAGTTTTACTGTACCTACAGTATATAGAAAAACTAACCACTGCAAAGTTTATATGATGGAAATACGCAACATAGAAGCTTTTTTTTTTTTCTTGATAAACATTACTCCATAAGATCCATTCATTACAATCTGGTATGTGTATATGCAAAAATGTGTGACATACAGACATCCCCCATATCCCTGAAACTTTAAACTCAGTAACATATGTTAAATAAAGTTAATACCAAGTTTTATGACAATTGTATAAACCTTTTATTCAGAAATATGTCAAGTGTGATATACAGGTGGATGGATGCTGTGTGGTCCAGTGGTTAAAGACAAGGGCTTGTAACCAGAAGGTCCCCGGTTCAAATCCCGGCTCAGCCACTGACTCATTGTGTGACCCTGAGCAAGTCACTTAACCTCCTTGTGCTCTGTCTTTCAGGTGAGACGTAATTGTAAGTGACTCTGCAGCTGATGCATAGTTCACACACCCGAGTCTCTGTAAGTTGCCTTGGATAAAGGCGTCTGCTAAATAAACAAATAATCAAAAATGGATGAACAGACAGAGAGGACACCCCCTATATCCTCAGCATCTGTTATTCTCAATTGCTTTAGCTAAATAATTTTATTACCAAGCTTCAAGACAATGTAATAAGCGCCTCTCTGGATACAGTGCCTTGCATATATATTCACCCCCCTTGGACTTTTCCACATTTTGTAGTGTTACAACCTGGAATTAAAATGGATTTAATTAGGATTTTTTGTCACTGATCTACACAAAATAGTCCATAATGTCAAAGTGGGGGGAAAAATCTACACATTTTTCAAAATTATTTACAAATAAAAAACTGAAAAGTCTTGATTGCATAAGTATTCTCCCCCTTTGCTGTGACACCCCTAAATAAGCTCTGGTGCAACCAATTGCCTTCAGAAGTCACATAATTAGTTGAATGGAGTCCACCTGTGTGCAATTAAAGTGTCACATGATCTCAGATTAAATACACTTGTTTCTGGAAGGCCCCAGAGTTTGTTAGAGAGCATATCTAAACAAACAGCATCATGAAGACCAAGGAGCTATCAAAACAAGTCCGGGATAAAGTTCTGGAGAAGCACCAATCAGGTTGGGTTATAAAAAAATATCCCAAACTTTGAACATCCCCCGGAGCACCGTTAAATCCATTATTAAAAAATGGAAAGAATATGGCACAACCGCGACTGCCTAGAGAAGGCCGTCCACCAAAACTCAGTGACCAGGTAAGGAGTGCATTAGTCAGAGAAGCAACCAAGAGGCCAATGGTAACTCTGAAGGAGCTGGAGAGATCGACAGCTGAGATGGGAGAAATCGTCCATGGGACAACTATAACCAGGACGCTCCACAAAGCTGGGCTTTATGGAAGAGTGGTGAGAAGAAAGCCTTTGCTGAAAAAAACCCATATCAAATCCTGTTTGGATTTTGCCAAAAGGCATGTGGGAGACACAGCAAACGTGGAAAAAGGTTCTCTGGTCTGATGAGACCAGAATTGAACTTTTTGGCCTTAGCGCAAAATGCTATGTGTGGCGCAAAGCCAACACTGCTCATCACCCTGAGAACACCATCCCCACGGTGAAGCATGGTGGTGGCAACATCATGTTATGGGGATGCTTTTCATCGGCAGGCTGGGAAACTGATTGAGGGCAAGATGGATGGCGCCAAATACAGGGAAATTCTAGAGGAAAACCTGTTTCAGTCTGCAAGAGACCTGGGTCTGGGGCGGAGGTTCACCTTCCAGCAGGACAATGACCCTAAACACACAGCCAAAGCTACACTGGAGTGGTTTAAAAACAAGAACCTGAATGTCTTAGAATGGCCCAGTCAAAATCCAGACCTCAATCCGATTGAGAATCTGTGGCAAGACTTGAAAATTGCCCATCCAACTTGACAGAGCTTGAGCAATTTTGCCAAGAATAATGGGCAAAAATTGCAGGATCCAGATGTACAAAGCTGGTAGAGACTTGCCCAAAAAGACTCACAGCTGTAATTGCTGCCAAAGGTGCTTCTACCAAGTATTGACTCAGGGGGGTGAATACTTATGCAACCAACAAATGTCTTTTTTTTTGTTTAATTAACTTTTGTGTCACAATAAAAAAACATATTTTGCACCTTCAAAGTGTTAAGTATGTTGTGTAAATCAAATGGTAAAAATCCCAATTAAATCCATTTTAATTCCAGGTTGTAACACTACAAAATGTGGAAAAGTCCAAGAGGGGTGAATACTTCTGCAAGGCACTGTAAGTGTGACATACAGATGGAGTGATGTACAGAGAGACAGACCCCACTATATCACTAGAATTTGATATTCTAAACAACTTATGTCAAATCATTTTAATACCATATGTGCTTATGTAGCCTCTACAATATCCCCTTTGTAAGGGGATTTCTCCAGTGGGGTTAATAATGGATACAATTACCTCTTACGCCCTCTAGTCCCATGGGCGGAACACGGAACTGCACGTAAATATTATATTTCATAACTCATTTTTAATATTATTACAAAAGCAAAAGAGAAAAAAAGCTGACTCGATATCAAAATCATTGTTTTCCTACCGTCAAACAGCGAAGGAATTTTTTGAATCCGTCATTTTACCGCTGAGATATCCCATTCACAATGTGTCTAGTACCCCCTTGCATTCAAAACAAAAGCAATCGACTAGCTTGCGTTTTGCTGCTCTGGTCTTACAACCTTGATGACGATGAAGTCTCCTTGATCATGTTGTAGGGGAGGTCACAAGCTTTCCATTCATGCCTTTACTTTGTTTGTAACCCAATCCATCACAGAGTAATCGATGTGCAAACAAACACATAAGGGGGAAAAAAAAGCCTTTCAAAGGCAAATGCATGTGGCAATGGCTAGCCTGTGAGGTGCCTGAAGATAACATCCCTTTTAGAACTTAGTATATCAATTGACATAAAGATTTACACAATGTTTATTTTTGGAGAGGTTTGGGGACCCTTGGGCTTAGCTTTGTAAAAACTCCTGTAGAATTTGATCCCTTTGTTCAAACAGTTCCAAATTTTTACCCAGTATATTAGACATGTTGGTGAAGCACTGGAAAGAAATCTGGCTCTTTTCATGTGCTACAAGTTGAAAAAATGATTATAGAACATAAAAAAATGAAAAGCGTTTGTTGTTTTTTTTATGTATTTTTTCTGGATATCTCCTTCCAGTGTGGTACTGAGTAAGACTTTTATCACACCTGAGGTTTTAGTCTTGATGCCCAAGGGGTTACCTTGAATTCAAGCCCTGAACCATGCCTGTGCTGTCTATACTTTGGAAGATATTGTGATTTATTTAAGGGCACAGCCCCCCAGGCGGAAATTGTCTGTGAGGGGCTGGGGTTTTGACAGGTTAAACAAAGTTAAGCGCTTACAATTTATTGAGTAAAGCAATTACCAGATTGATGGAAAATTCTACTGTATGTGTCTATTTATGTTTGCTGTTCTGTTTTCCTTGCAGGAGTGTAATATTTCTTGGCTATGATATTCCTCTTGATTGAAGCGAAGAAAGGTGCAGCTTGATGACCTTGCTAAAGCGGACACCGCACTGAATGATTGATGTATGGGTTTACAGTGCAGCAGAACAGACAATGGGCTCAGCTTACAGCTTGTGTTGCCAGCTCTGAGGCAGAAGGAAAGAAAAAATATTTAGTGAGTTTGAAACTCACTAAATGTTTCCCGGGAATGCTAATATTTTTTAATTAGACAATCAATAAATACACCTTTGTAATTAGCAAAAAAAAGTCAATGGGCTGCACGGTGGCACAGTGGTTAGCGCTGCTGCCTCACAGCTCCGGGGTCCTGGGTTCTGGCCTTAGGGGTCTGTCTGTCTGGAGTTTACATGTTCTCCCCGTGTTCGCGTGGGTTTCCTCCTACAGTCTAAATTGCCCCTTAGTTACTCTGTGATGGACTGGCGTCCCATCCAGGGTGTAGTCCTGCCTTGCGCCCTGTGTCTGCTGGATTAGGCTCTGGCTCACCGCGACCCTCTATAGGATTAAGTGGTTACAGATAATGTATGGATGGAAAAACAAGTCATATTTTCCTGTTGATGTGATAATTAGAAAGAAATGAGAACAATGTCCTATTGGAAAACCCTTAGAGATTAATTAGTGTGGTTCCATAAAATATAGTGTTATATGTCCCCACTTGTTGCTACAACTGTTTAAATAATGTAATTTTTCTTTTCATTGTTACCATCCTGACAACGTTTTACACATAACCTTAAAATCTGTTTCAAATATCTATTCAAAATGTCTGCTGTAAGAAAATCTCTGGTAAAGTGACATCCTATGTGGAAAATGGCAAGTCAAATAAGATGACCTTTTCTTCCATATTGAAATGTCACAGAAGATTATGTGAGGAATCATTTCAGGAAGTTACAATAAAACTCAATTGTAGTTTATATTTGTTTTTATTAATTATTAAGGTACATTCCTGACAATAGATGGCCAATTTCCCTAGCATGACTTCACCATGAAAGGGAGATAATAGCGTTTCACAGGAGTCAAATCCCTGTGAGTAGAATACAAGGTAGGAAGCTCCATTCACATGATTTATTTAGTTATAAATGTCAACAGAACAATAATATAGGTATATATTGTACTGATGCTGTTTGACTTGCCTTTGAAAATACATTGTTTTACTAGACATTCAAAATAAGCATCTCTGGTCAGAAAATGGCATAAATGTTTTTTGACTGCGACTAGGCCCTATTCACATGAGGTATTTAAAGATTTTTTAATGAATAAAATACAGTTTGATACTCATGACTACTTTAACAACTACCTCTCAAACATGAATATCAAACCTTATTTTACTAAAAAAAAAAAAAAAAAAAAAAAACTTATTTAAGTATGTGTGACATACAGATGTGATATGTATTTTAACCCTAAAGTATTTAACTCTAATGTGTCATATGCAGAAAACTTTTACTGTTTACTCTGTAGTTGCCTTTTGCGATGGGCATAAACAAGTAGAAGTCGATATTACAGTACATTGTAAAAACGATTGCGCTAATCATTGTTGATTTACCAGTGTCATTCTGTGCATTTTTATAGCACACCACGCCATTCTGAGAGTTCAAAATTAAATATGCACTATAGCCTTGATAGAATTCATTATTACATTATTCAACTGTCATAGACATGACCAACTCAAGACATTTGTCCCTAAAGACATTTTTTCTAAAGTTTCATATCTACTATCTCTGGTCCAAAGAGAGATTTTGCTTTTTGAAAGCCACGTATGTTGACAATGGTAAAGTAAAGTAGTTAAAGAGATTTGGTTTTGTATATTCCATGTTTAAACCACTATGGGTTAGATTCTCAAACTATTTGTAATGACCTTATACAAGCAAATGGTAGGTTTTCAGCAAAACAAAGTAAGTTAAAAAGTCTAATTCTCAAACATGTATTTTACATTAGTAAAATATAAAATAATGGGTTTTTTTTCACGTGTTATTGACATAATTACATTTCTGATTCTGAAACCCTATGTTTTAACTGGTAATTTTTTTGTTACTTCAGTAAACGAGATGTTATTTGTTTTTGACTTTTGAAAAATGGATTTAAAGAAAAAAATATAAACAATAATAGGATAAAATAGTGAAAGTACAAAATGTACAAAACTGTTTTATCTATAAAATCATTCAAGGTGGAATTTCTCCTGAACTTGCTGCCACTGGCAGAGGAATCCTTTTTTTAGCAGCAGAATCCAGCACAAACTGTAAGTCTAAGTATTTGTATAATGCCTGTGATAAGATTCTGTCATAGATACACAGTTAATAAATTAATCATCATCGTCATCGTCATCATCATCATCATCATCATCATCGTCATCATCGTCATCATCATCGTCGTCATCATCATCATCATCTTCATCATCGTCGTCATCTTCATCATCATCATTGTCATCATCATCATCATTGTCACCATCATCATCATCATCCTCATCATCATCATCCTCAGTGTTTACTTTCCCAGACAGCACATCCTCAATCCAGTCTTCCAGCTCCTGAGCTGTGGGCAGGTCTTCATCATCTGTGATATCCATCCACACGCTATCAGCCTTCAGGTAGAATTGAACAATAATTAGCATTGTGGATCAAAAGGACATAACATAAACAACCTTGACAGAGACTAGTCAAAAATGTTTGTTGTGTATTGTATCTACTGTAAATCTTAGCATTTAACGTTATGGATGAACTACTTACAATATTCACTCGATATAAGAAGAAATCCTTGCAGAATACATTAACAGAGGCTTCAAATCCAAAGTTAATTTCTAGTATTGCTGCTGGACTGTGGATGCATGCAATACATTTAAAAATGAATACATATATGGTAGATAACATTCAGCAGCATTCCAAAAAATATTAATCTAGTCTCCATTCATCCAAACTCAGTGAATACAAAAGCCCTGTTTAGCTTTGAGAACTAATTTCCAAAGAATTTATAAATCATTTGAATCATTTCAAGTAGTTCCCAAATCATGCAGTTTGGTTTCACGTTCCTGAACCAGTAAACATTATCAAGAGGCACATGAGTTGTGAAACTTACATCAGTAACATTCACCACTCCAATTTGGGGTTTATAGAGGTCAATTTTGAAGGTTTTCTCCCAATAAGCGATCAACTGAAATTAGAACAGGAAATGGCTTAATATAGAGAACATCTTTTATAGATCTTATGACAAAGGGACTCTACTTCTGCCCACCAATGGAAAGTCATCTGGGTCAATCCACAAAATACTGAGGTCAGGGTTGTTGGTGTTGTCTCTGGCCACTTCTTTCAGAATCTCCAGGAACTCAAAACCATCTAAAACGGAGAATGGAATATATGTTATTTTATAATACAATCATTTCTACAGCTCACTAATTACAGATATATTAAAGTTTGTGCTCAGACAATGTACCTTAATAATAAAAACAAATATAAACTACAAATGAGTTTTATTGTAACTTCCTGAAAGGACTGTTAACATTCTGTCACATTTCAGGCAACAAAGGAATCAACTGGAAACATGTATTTCATATTCTACTATAATCCTTAACAAGAATGTGATGTACCACATATATTTAATTAAACATTAAAGCTGGTGGTATGAATCCCAAATTACCACACACAAGTTGCTATGGTTTTCAAAAGACTCACCAGGGTCTTCCTCTTCAGCAAAGGCAACAATGTGGAATCCATCCAAATCGTCCTCCTGCACAGTAACCATTGAAGAAAAAGTGCATCCGTATTTAACAAAAATGATGATATTTAAATGTAATTCAATATAATCTAATACTATCAAAAAAAGCATATGTATATGGAAACTCAGCAATAAACAAAAAGATGCAGTACATCATATGGACAGAAAGACATATGGTAAGACAGGCCAAAAAAATTCTCATTTGGCACAACATTACTGTTACTATTAGTATGTTATCTACTAGACCTTGGAATAGATGATTTTCATTAAATCTCTGAATGGATACATGTGTCATACAGTGCAGTAGAATGGCTATGCTGTGCAATACCTGCAAATATAGTGCACAACACATTAACCCCTGTTTCTCAAACATGTCTACTGTTACCCCTGTGTCCTTAACTCATCCTTCTGAGATGTTTCTCACTAGTTTTGTTTTGTATCATTTTCACAAAATTATGCCATTTCTGCATTGATAAACTGGGGAACTGGCTCCAGAATATATAAAAGTGTTTTTTTTCCCCATTGCTTTAGTCCAGGAATATCAATAAATTACCTTGACAAAAGCAAAAATATGTATAGGCTTAATATATGTGTGTGGCATAGTCTATATCATGAGCCTGATCTTGGTTAAGCTGGTATTTGAATGTATAGAATGCAGCAGAAAACTATTATTGACTTAAACACATGCTAACTCTGCAAATACTGGGAATATCAAAATCAGAGTTCTTCTTACCCAGGTCTCAAACATGTCTTGTGCACGCAACTTTCTAAGAGTAGCTCTGAAAAAGTAGCAAAGCAGAAATAAACCAGAGTGCATTTATACTTTGAAAGCCATGAATAAAAACTACCACTGTACACAATAAATAAAATGGTACCCAGTTAATATCATCGGCTACAATGACAGTTCCTTTATCAATACTGCTTTGAGTTTAATGTGAAGGCCAGGGACATTCACAGAATATGTACACATATGGGTGCCCATTTTATTGGCTCCCATGTACATGGTATCAAATGTAAAGCAGTTTACTTTATTTTCTTTCAGTGTTTTTTTTTTAAAAATCCTATCAAAGTTTAGATTCTACAGCTTGCTGATTATGATTAAACTTTGTACAAATGATCACTTATGGTTTAAAGTTTTTGTAATTAACTGTATTATTATTGTTATGCACAGTGTATGTATTTGTTTATGTCTGCTGTCTGCTTGTGTTGTTGTCCTTCCCTGTTTAAAAGTCCAAAAGACCTGAATATAAATAAAAACTGAAATATCAACTGTCATACGAACATACATTTGCCTATTACTATAATGTTGTTAAGGAAGGCAACCGTCTACAACAGTTATTGATTAAAAAAAAAGACTTAATAATCATTCATCAAAATATTAAGTAATGAGTTGAAGCTTTGTGAACAAGGCCTTCTTAAACTTTGTTCTGAAGGCTAGCTGTGCTCAAACTTTCAATGACAAGGTCAAGCAGGTGCACACTAGTGGCTTTCTTAGAGTCACTAACCTTTGGATTCAGAAGAATGCACTTTACTTTTAATAAAAACAGCTGTGAGGATTATGTTACTGTCCAATGTTTGATACAAGTACATTAATTACAAGGGATAACGTCAGCATTGTGCAGTGCTGCATAACACTGTGATACAGTCCTGAAGCTTGTTCTAAAGGGGTGGAAAAACAAAATGTCTGCTTCCTTGACCATTCTCAGAGATCTAAGTGGATCAGGAGGCGAGTCCCCACCGCTGTTTAATTAATTGTAAAGCAACACACAATATAGGGCCAAGTTCATACAATGATTTTTGTTTTTTGATTTTCATGGATCCACAATAAGTCTATGCTTTCTCTTCCATTAAGCTGAAATCTGAAACATACCCCCCTAGAACAAGAATGGGCAAAGATAAGCAGTATTCATTGTCTTTAAATAGGAACCAATCCGCTCACAGAAAAGCAGCTTAAAACTAAAACCCCACACATGCCAGTTCCCATTGTTCTGGCCAGCTCTCAAGGACTATACAAGTACTGTAATAGCACATGGTCTTTAGTGAGCAGAAGCAGACAAGAGAATCATGAATAAGGAAAAGTACCACATCAATGAGCCCCAGTGAATTAGGTCATCTGGTGGCTGACCAGGGTCTATGTCAATCACTTGCACATTCTTCCATGTTTATATGTCAATTGCTCTCCCTGCCAACACAATATACAATCCCACTGCCGTGCAAGATAGAGGTTTAACCAGTATGTCAGTTGTTTGGATAAAAATCTTGATGATGTGGCATAAATTTGAATTTGGGATGTATTTAAAATACACTGTTGTTTGGGCTCCCGAGTGGCGCATCCAGTAAAGGCGCTCTGCGTGGAGTGCAGGATGTGCCCTATAGTCTGGACGTTGCGAGTTCGAGTCCAGGCTATTCCTTTGCCGACCGAGGACGGGAGCTCCCAGAGGGCGGCGCTCAATTGGCCGAGCGCCGCTCGGGGGAGGGAGGATTAGGTCGGCCAGGGTGTCCTCGGCTCACCGCGCACCAGCGACCCCTGTAGTCTGACTGGGCACCTGCGGGCTTGCCTGTAAGCTGCCCAGAGCTGCGTTGTCCTCCAACGCTATAGCTCTGGGTGACTGCATGGTGAGTCTGCAGTGTGTAAAAGAAGCGGTCAGTTGACGGCACACGCTTCGGAGGACAGCGTGTGCCCGTCTTCGCCGTTCCTGAGTCAGCACAGGGGTAGTAGCGGTGGACTGAGCCTAAAAATAATTGGACATTACTAAATTAGGGAGAAAACAATAAAAATAGTTAGCGACCACTAAATTAAAAAAATATATATATACTGTTGTTTGGCACTGGATTTGTGTATTCAAAGTATGTGATGTTGTTACAAATGGTCAGTCAAGATTTCTACATGGAGGTCTTCACTAGATTAATTTAGGTGTGATTTACCTTTTGTGTTCATTCACATACTCCACAATTTCCTCTTCAGTGTGTGTCTTTCCAGGAATGGTAACTGGGTCTTCCATGAAAGCTTCATAAAAGTCCACCTCATTCATTTTCAAAGTAAGTTTCTTTGCAACCTACGGTGTAAAGAACAAGATTTGGAGGCAATCTATGTGTTTCTATGTGAAGATCCTCATTCATGAGATAGGACCTGTCACTGTTCAAGGACAGACATTAACGATAATATTAATACTAAGAAGGAGAAGGAGAAGAAGAAGAAGAAGAAGAAGAAGAAGAAGAAGAAGAAGAAGATAGCAGGCAGTTTTATTAGGTTTCCTGCTACTCTATAAACCTTGTGCTTCGTTTAAACAAAAGGAACAAAATATTTGTTGAAAAATGCTTTTGTTAAAAGAAATGTATGTGTATCAAACTGCTTGTCTGTTAATTTATCAAGATGAAGAGTACTCTAATCCAAATCTGTGTTTTGCCTCTATTTTTCATATGTATGCCAATACAAAGATCACATGACGTTGTGCACTAACCAAGATGTTACATTTTTTTTTTACCATGCCATAATCTATTCATTCATTATTCATTTTTCATTCTTAACTATTTTCTGTAAAGGATCAAGCTAGCAGGAAAATATATCATCTCATTTAGAGTAATGCATCGTTCAATCGTAATCTACCAAGCTTTTTAAATGAAGTACAATGCTTGAGTTAAACAGCAGGCAGAGGCTTATAAATTAAAAGTAACATAAATTTTACTGTAATTATGCCCATTAGTTTCAACACCCATTTTCATCTTTCCCTTTCTCCAGTTTTAAAGCCAAATAAATATTTTGTGTCAAGAATGACTCAATGGGTGTACAAAAAGATAAACATTTCATAGCAGGGTTAATGTAAAAACATGATCTGAAATCCTAAATGTCTTGAGTAGGTGGAATCCTCTGTGCTCAACCTCTAGCATTTAAGTGCTTAACACTCTCTGGCTGTTAATAATTAAACAGAACTGTGCAAAGCACTACCCACTAATCTTCACAAAAGAGGGAAGTCACATTATAGCTGGTGGCTGGAGAGGTGGAGGAAGATCAGAAAACCAAATAAATACCAGACTGAAAGATGGATGGATGATGAAGTCATTATTCATCTGCTTAATTAGTGCTTAATCCTGCCATTTAAACCACTTTGCAGTCTAACAAAATGGATACTTACTCCTTTGTCGAATGTTGCGAAGAATTTAATGTATGGCTGGAAGTGCTCAGATGCCTCTTCAAAAGCATGGAAATCTAAAAGTATAAGATGTCAGGATTATCTTTGTGTACCATTTGTCTGCTATATGCAATTCTCAGTGATTTCATCAGCTCACAAGGCTAGGCCTATCTTATTTGACCTGATCATTTCTTATACCCAGGCCATGAATGTTTTGGTGGAGTCATTTCCTATGGCACTTGAATTTAACATTGTAAAAGTTTTCTGTTTACCATGTTAACCTCACCCCCATATGACAGAATGATAACAGTATCAGTGGATACAAGTTACATTGATCTAAAAGGCTCACTCTGTTATTTTGAAGCAAATGTAAAGGCAAATATAATCTGAGAGAAATAAAACAGTAACAGTATAAAACTAGCAAGTTACATTCAGCAGTTTCCAGTTTTATGCCATTCAAATTATTCCACTCTGATCTTCACTTGCTTCAGAATAAGGCCCTGAATGTGTTTTTGAAATGTATTTAGCACATACAATGCCATTACAGTGCTGTACATGCAGTCACCACAACATCTACTTGACCTTTCCCTGCAGCTGTCAGAGAATGCATAGGCAGAAAAAGCAACTCTTGTCAATGCATGACATGTCCTGTAAACCTTTATCAATTTATCAATTACACATTTTGATAGCTAGAATCCATGCTGTCTTTGCAAGTCAATCTTGTCTTCCACAAACTCTACTATAGAAAGTGCAGTTATTAAAAAAAAGATGACTTCACCATGCTCTATTTGTAAAGGGCAGAATGATGTGTCTGTGATTTATTTGAGCAGGAGAAGAAGCTATTTAAAACCTCACAATCATAGGGGGCGAGTTTACTGAAGTCATGCACAGCTATAAATGGGCCAGGTTATGACGATAACGAGTGAGACGTGGGGATTAATGACTGGAAGGGACCGTGGCCCAAAATGACATTTGAAAATATTGGCTGAAACCAGGTCAGTCTCAATTCTACAGACAACAATACAAAATGAAAAGATTATTAATACTCTGGGAGTTTTTCCTAATGGTACTGCATGTGTGCATTTCCAATGAATTCTGCTCTGTTCACACTGGAACACATCTCGGTCCAGGGTCTGTAGGTGTTTCCATTACATCTGTTTAAATCACACCTCAGCTCTCCCAAGCACCATTGCAGACTACGCTAAATGCTTTTTTTTGTCAGCATGTGCCTGTGCCACCTTATGCTAAAAACTGTGCATTCAATATACAGTAATGTGTTTTATTCACTTGAAGATCAGAACATGCAGTATTTCTTGAAATTGTGCATTTAGTTTTACTTTTAGAATGAAACTGAAACCTGAGCATGGTTGCCAATGCAGATGTTACAGATTACACAGTAAACAGTTAAAAAGAAACACAAATAAAATGGCAGCCCCAAATAGCAGGGATCCAATGTTGAGACTCACGTTCTGAATCTTCGTTTTTGAAATAGCCAATGAGTTTGTTCTCCTGGTTGATGTTGTCAAAAGCTCGGAGTTCTGAGGGGTTGCTGATGAACTCCACTGGTTCTTCCATCAGCTTGTTTTCAAGCAAAACATATCATTTCATTATTTTAAAAATAATAATATTACTATTCTAATTCTCCACTGTAACTTTTGGCTATCAGATTTATTACTCATTCAGTTTATTTTAAAGATGAAGTCCCTCGTGAATTAAGTATATCAAAAAACAAATCAATAGTACAGTACATGGCTCTGGAGTAAAGGAACAGTGAATAAGATCTTGTAGTTTTCATTGCCTGCTTTGTGAGTAAGTACTGTAGCTTCAAAATCAATTTTCAAAGTATTTTTCTACCCCTTGTCTTTTTTTGTGGTTATTGCAATTACTCGAATATTGTCTTTTTTTTTTTTTTTACAATTTTTTTCTGTGTAAAAGGTGCTTTAAATTCAGAATAATCGCAAACATCCTAAAAAAATGTTAAGGGGCCTCTGGAGGACAAGACTAGCCCAGCAAATCTCTGTCCCCAAGCTCTAAGCTGGATCCCACCTCCCCCAACCCTGGGAGCGGCAAGGCCAATGCGGTGCCCCCTCCCCCCAGAGTCCCCAGTGAAGACTGGCCCGCCTCGCACAACCAGGATTTGAACCTGCAATCTCTGTTTGTATGACTCACCCTGCAAACCACGTGGCAGTGCTTTTACCAGGTGAGCCATTCGGGGACCCCTTAAGGGGACTCTTTAAGTTATGGAGAAAAAAGTTCCTTATTTCTCTTTTGTACTTTTGTACTTACATCTAACAGAAATTCAACCAGGACGTCTGCAGCGAGTTCTCCATCAAACTCAATGACACGTTCAGCTTTGAACACATAGACACTGCCTTCCTCGTTCAGATCTAGAAAAATAAGAAACATGAAATGCCACTGACTGAATAACAGACCAGCTGTTCCATGCATAAATATTTATTACTTTGCTTAGTTTAAAATCTGTGTATTTGTAACCAACTGGATCTGTACCACTACTGGTCAGTAGCAACACAGCTTTGTCACATGGGAACCTACAGATGACATCGCTGGTTTTACAATTGACATGCCTACCTCATTATTAAAATAACTGTTCCTAACTACTTCATTTAATCCTATTCGGTTCTATATGAAAATTAGACTTTTTTTTTTTAAAGCAAACTTCTGACAAAAGCATATTGATTTGATTTAATAAAATTAGGCATTCAATATTTTGGTTTAAAGGCTTCCAGCCAATTCCCAGAAAACACAGGTACATCTGTTCTCTGGGCTACATTCAAACAGTAGACATGTCTGTAAGTGAAGCTTGCTCTGATAATTCCAGATAATCCACTGCAGTGTATATAAACAACTATGTACAAACTACTTATTTTTCCAAAGTTGTCCAAAATAAATACATAATAATTATTTGGGAAAAAAAATACTTACCACCATAAGATCTTTAACAAAGATTACTTTATTTGCTTAATTTACAACAATAATGGAGACCACAAAAAAAAAGATTTTCATAAAAACCAACCTATAAACAACCACCACAAAAATGACTGTTTCAAAGTATTATATTTATTTACTGCAAAAATAGAAATCACTCACTACAAAAGTTAGGAGAGGGAGGTTCATAAATGGCTGCTCTTGAACATGTCATCCTAATTGGATGAGGTACTTGTTTTACAATGAGCCTTCTTATATATATCACAATTGTAGCATTAGTCCCATTGTGAATAGATATTTTAGAATTAACAAATGCCTGACATTAACACTACCATACACCCAGTCCTATTGAACTAGTAAGTGTGTTTTGAAGCAATTCATTTTATTGAGTTATATAGTTACTTATAGATGACACAATCAATATGCTACAGCCACAAACATCTGAAAATGAACATTGAAGGAAATGGATGTTTAATAATTATAAACATTTCTTTTTTTGCCTTACCAAGTTTTTTGGCCACTTTGGCATCTTTCTTTGAATCTACCATTCCAAACCCAATGTGTTTATCTTCCAGAACCTGGGCAGCAAGCTGAAGAAAACCAAAAAGAGTTTCAGAGAAGTGCCTCAATGCAGTCAGGTGTCTCCATTTAGTCTTAAAAAGTATGATCGTGTACTGAAGTTCCCTAAGATGGCTTTAATAGCATTGCAGTTCACAGGAATTTAGTTAACTCCTGCAAATAGGTGCCGTGTGTCTTTCTGTGTTACTTTAATACAGTAAAAGTTTTTAATAATTATTCATACCATTTTATGAAATATTTCTAATTTTTAAACAATTTATTTAATAATAAACATATTATATTTGACATAATGTATATCTCCTTGATGACCTGATGTTTTAAACCTGCTATAAAAAAATCAATGTAGCATTTATTTAATCATTTGAACAAGTTTAAATCTTTTCAGTTATTATGGTCGGTTGTTAGTAGCTGTATGTCATTTTGTATATCGGTGAAAGTGAGTGCCTTGGTGGCAGTCACAGTGCTACACATATAATAACACTGGAGAGGATTTCTTTAGATGTCTTCTGGTATAATATAAACAGTAATGTTTATTGGGGCATTGTGTAAAGTCGAATCTGCAAGATTGCTGTGAGTAGACACAACTTTTAAAGATGCTAATTTGCTGATGTATGTCCCATTACCAAGGGGCCAGAGGTGAAAGTAAGCCGGTACGGCACAGTACTGCGTACCGGTAAAAACATTTCGACTTATCAAAACGATTGTTTAGGCTACATCGTTGTTTCTTTGTATTTTAAGTATTTTCTGGTTGTCTGGTTATTATTTAAGCAAAAGAACTGAAAGTCACTCAGGTCCCGTTCACGTGACTTATGATGACAGAGGGGTGATCGCCATAGTAACCTTCACTAATGCAACGAGCAATGCTGACTGCGAAAGGGTAATATTAATAGCTGGTCTCTTTTTTTAATCTGGTTTTTTGCACATGTAACATGGTTTGAGATTACAATATAATGAGTTGTTATCATCTGCAATAAATGCACTTGAGATGTTTAATTGTTTATTACTGTGTTAAATACGGCTTCGGAGTTGGTACGTCAGTGACTTGAAGAGAAAAAAGAACGTCCTAGTTTTTTACTCTGCAAATCTGGTAACCCAAATTACATGACCAGTGCGTCAGACACCAACATCCCAGCAGAACAACTGGACAAAACTCACAAAAAGAGTAACATATAAATCATGTTTTTTTTTCAATTCAATTCAAGAAAACAAATATGATTCCTATATCCTGTCCTACAATAGCTGTTCTGGGAACACACAGAATGAAAGTGCAATGCACACTTGTCCTGTGACATGATGACAGAAAGACCATGTGTGGTATTTGGGCCTTCACAGAAGGCCAGAAGTCAATTTCCAAATCTAATAATAAAGCGATCAGCTTTCCTGACACTGTAGGCACAAGGGTTGAAATGAAATTAATATCTATTTCTATCTTATTCTCTAACTACTGTACCTTGCTTTAATTTGTAGTGTTCATGTTGTGATGATATTCTCTTGCTCCTTAATTCATGACTACAGTACTGTATGAGATTAGCAGACCCATGACAATCTGTACTCGTAGGTAGAAGCATACATAGTCAAATGCAGCAAAATTGATGTTTGAACAGATGCAGAAAACTACTGAAGTACTGTGTTGAGTGTGGTTAATGCTACACTCAGTTTTTCAGTAAACTAAACTATATTGTTTGGTTAATTAAATATGGATTTTGTGTCTGTCCTACATTCTGAACCCAAACTGACAAGTTCCCTGTATCTGCTTTATTCCCAATTTGTATCAATTTGCTATAATAATGAAAACACACCAAACAGCAAAGCTGGTCAGTTAGAATAATGTATTTTATATGCAACCTTTGTATGTATTTCTAATGTATTTCAGTTTCTAATTATACTTCTAGAAGGTCCCACATCGTGGTCGTAGAAGCCTACAATACAGCATTTTTCAAAGGTTGCACCTTTGTAAGATAACAACTGTCATAAATGACTGCAAGCAGGTCAGCAATTAAGGAGTACAGCGCTGTTGCAGCCCATGCAATGCCTGACCTTGAAAACAACCCACTGTGAGCTGCCTTGAACTTTTTGGTGGATTCAGTTCTAAAAAAAAAGGCCCCTTTGTTTGCACGCTTTGGCAAATCTGTTTTTGCAATTTCCACCCTTACCTCCAACACCAGCTCGGTCATTTGAAACTGCTTCTGCAACTCCTTGCTGGAAGGAATGGGCTCATGGTAGAGGAGACACAGCATGTCATACTTCTTCAGCGCCTTCTTGTAATTTTTTGCATCAATGTCTATCACCCGGTCCTTTCCATCGTAAGTGGGAAATTCAAGCCCTTCTTCCGCAATGCAAAATGAGATTAGATAAAGACACGGCAACAAGAACCAAATGATCCGCATGTTTGCAATTGCTAGAGAGAAATAATAAAATGCAATTCAAATTAAATTAAAGGGCAGTAAGACACAGACAGGAGCGGCAGTGCGTCCCTATAGTTTTATCTCCTCAGTTTAAGTTTTACTGGATGCTCTTCATAACAGAGAAAGCCAGCCTGCCGCTGTAGTTCTCTGCCCAAGACAAAGAGAAAGACAAAAAAAGGCAGTAGGAATCTGCAAGGCTGAACCCTGGATATCTTACATAGCTGTCCCCACTCCCCAGCCAATTCAAAACCATTTTTAGGAAGCAGTTGTTTCAGGCTAAAAATAAACCAAGCAATGAAAAGAGGACAGAGATTACACCATGAGGGATTCACCAAGCCTCTCTATCAGCTAAACCAAAGAACCAGTTGTAAGAAAAGATAAAACGGAAATTAGTTGATTAATTAATTAAAATGAGGTCTGGGAGGGAAATGGGAATACAGTTGCCATTAAGCATCAGATGTATTTTGGAATATGTGTGTGCATCAAGTCTAAAACAGTAAAATAAAAGACAACTGGACATTAGATATCTAGATTCTGGAGAGACTTTGTGTACAGCTGTGCATAAACGAAAGCTAAAGTGACACAGCTGATATGTCCTACTATCCATTCCTTATGTAGGATCAAAGCTGTTCTTGTTTAAAATAGCACAAAGAGATTGTGGTATATCACTGGTATATAAATGTCACAAGCTTGGGGGTATCACAATCAAGTAGTTTTTCAACTTATCACTAAAAGTGGGAACTAATATTATCTCCCAACTAAAGTCATTGGACCACCAATGCATCTGACAGCCACACCAGATTCATGAAGCGTGAACTACACTCTACAGATGAGCACTCAGTGATGTCATTTCTTGAGATATGAGATAAGCTCTTGGGTACCTTCAAGATCAACATTCCTACATGCTTGAGTGGGCCAGGTTTCCAGGTAAAAATGTGAAAATAAAGGCCCTTCCTTATATACTAATGCATCATGGAGTATAAGGCATCTCTCTATACACTTGTATAAAATGTACTTGTGTGCTGACTAAGAGTTGAACCACTGACCTCGTAACTGCAAGAGTGCATTATAGAGCATTGGATTGTTACTGCTAATATAGGCAGGTTTTAAACCATGAGGCCCTTCACTGACAGTGACAAATTAGTCATGCCATATAACCTGACCCCCCCCCCCCATACACACACACAAAAGCATTTCTTATAATAGTATTTATATATAAAAAGACACTGCAAATAAATACCTCAAAATGTTCTTATAAATTACTTAAGTACAACCACGTTGTTTATTCCAGTAGAACAGTTTTGTATTTCCTTTTTGTATATTGGACATTACCACCACAGAAACAAAATGATGTTTGCCACTGAAAAACGTTTTGAAAGAGCAATTATAAAAGTTTATTGTAGTATTATGTGGTAAGTGCTTAGCACTGTTTAGTGAAATTATCAGTGAACAAATCGTACAATAAAAAATTGCAAAGACAGAGTACATACTGTATGTAGTTTAGGCCTGGGAAGCAGAATTACAGTACACATTTACCATGGTCAAATATAATATGGGATACTAATTTGTTTAAAGCAGGAATTTATTTTTGCTGTTGTATTTTAATTAGTAGAGCAAAATATACTTTCAGCTAAATAATAATAGTACAAATATACTGGACTTGCTCTTATTGTATTACTCTTGCTCTTATTGTATTACTTGTATTGTAACACTTGAAATGTATTTGCTTACGATTGTAAGTCGCCCTGGATAAGGGCGTCTGCTAAGAAATAAATAATAATAATAATAATAATAATAATAATAATAATAATAATAATAATAATAATAATAATAATAACTGCATCATTACCCTGTATCTTTTCACATTTTTGCTTACACACAGTACTTTTCAGGTACTCCATTAAAAAGGTGTTAATAGATTAACAAAGGTCTGGAAAAAAGGTTAAGAAGGAGTATAAAGTGGCTCTGGAGCATGATTAGTGCCTTAATGTGATGTGAAACCATGCTGGTAACACAGGGCTTGGAATCCCAAGTCTCTAACTGTCTGACCTCCTTGTACTTCAGTCCTGTCCTGAACAGCTGTTGCATTCAGTTCATGCAGACCTCACTGTAAGTGCAATGTGACCAGTTAATCTGGATTACCTGCAAAACTGCTCTTTACAACTGATTTTTTCAGTATTCATTTTTCTTAAACATTTTTGACACAGTAGATTTAGAGGGGTGATTTTCAAAGTGTGTTGAGTAAAACGTGGAGCTAAAAAAGAATACCGTATTTTGTGCTATATTTTACTTAAACGTCTTACGAAAAGCAGAACATACAGACGTGCTCAAATTTGTTGGTACCCTTACAGCTCATTGAAATAATGATTCATTCCTCCTGAAAAGTCATGAAATTAAAAGCTATTTTATCATGTATACTTGCATGCCTTTGGTATGTCATAGAATAAAGCAAAGAAGCTGTGAAAAGAGATGAATTACTGCTTATTCTACAAATATACTCTAAAATGGCCTGGACACATTTGTTGGTACCCCTTAGAAAAGATAATAAATAATTGGATTATAGTGATATTTCAAACTAATTAGTTTCTTTAATTAGTATCACACATGTCTCCAATCTTGTAATCAGTCATTCAGCCTATTTAAATGGAGAAAAGTAGTCACTGTGCTGTTTGGTATCATTGTGTGCACCACACTGAACATGGACAAGAGAAAGCAAAGGAGAGAGTTGTCTGAGGAGATCAGAAAGAAAATAATAGACAAGCATGGTAAAGGTAAAGGCTACGAGACCATCTCCAAGCAGCTTGATGTTCCTGTGACAACAGTTGCAAATATTATTAAGAAGTTTAAGGTCCATGGAACTGTAGCCAACCTCCCTGGGCGCGGCCGCAAGAGGAAAATCGACCCCAGATTGAACAGAAGGATAGTGCGAATGGTAGAAAAAGAACCAAGGATAACTGCCAAAGAGATACAAGCTGAACTCCAAGGTGAAGGTACGTCAGTTTCTGATCGCACCATCCGTCGCTTTTTGAGCGAAAGTGGGCTCCTTGGAAGAAGACCCAGGAGGACTCCACTTTTGACAGAAAAACATAAAAAAGCCAGACTGGAATTTGCTAAAATGCATATTGACAAGCCAAAATCCTTCTGGGAGAATGTCCTTTGGACAGATGAGTCAAAACTGGAGCTTTTTGGCAAGTCACATCAGCTCTATGTTCACAGACGAAAAAATGAAGCTTTCAAAGAAAAGAACACCATACCTACAGTGAAACATGGAGGAGGCTCGGTTTTGTTTTGGGGCTGCTTTGCTGCGCCTGGCACAGGGTGCCTTGAATCTGTGCAAGGCACAATGAAATCTCAAGACTATCAAGGCATTCTGGAGCAAAACGTACTGCCCAGTGTCAGAAAGCTCTGTCTCAGTCGCAGGTCATGGGTCCTCCAACAGGATAATGACCCAAAACACACAGCTAAAAGCACCCAAGAATGGATAAGAACAAAACATTGGACTATTCTGAAGTGGCCTTCTATGAGTCCTGATCTGAATCCTCTCGAACATCTATGGAAACAGCTGAAACTTGCAGTCTGGAGAAGGCACCCATCAAACCTGAGACAGCTGGAGCAGTTTGCTCAGGAAGAGTGGGCCAAACTACCTGTTAACAGGTGCAGAAGTCTCATTGAGAGCTACAGAAAACGTTTGATTGCAGTGATTGCCTCTAAAGGTTGTGCAACAAAATATTAGGTTAGTGGTCCCATCATTTTTGTCCATGCCATTTTCATTTGTTTTATTATTTACAATATTATGTTGAATAAAAAATCAAAAGCAAAGTCTGATTTCTATTAAATATGGAATAAACAATGGTGGATGCCAATTACTTTTGTCAGTTTCAAGTTATTTCAGAGAAAATTGTGCATTCTTCATTTTTTGTGGAGGGGTACCAACAAATTTGAGCACGTCTGTATAATTAAACTGAAATACACAAGCTAAGCAGATTTATGCTTTTGAAATTGATGAACGCAAGTCCAAATTCTCTTACCTAGTTTCAAAAATAACCCCTTTGTGGGCACAGTAAAATATATATATATATATATATATATATATATATATATATATATATATATATATAAAATGATAATATTACACATTCTACACATTCTAATCCCAATATTGCAAGATACTGTCAACAGTATGAATTTGAGTAGTTTATAGAAAAAAAATATATATTTTTAAAGGGGAAAAAAATCTGTCATCATTACCAAGAAATAAAACTGGCATGTTTTCAAAAAACAGGAGCTAATGAGAATGAACTCCATTTGGTAAACTGCCATGTTGAGTGTGAGATACAATCCAGAGCTCCCAATTTCAAATTCTAATGTAGCTACACTGCTGACCTTGGCTGGGGTCCCATAGGGAGTGCTGCATTAGTATTTGTGCTAACCCGGGCTAAGGAGGGAAAACCAGCTAGGTTGTTATGCCTTCATTTGAACACGTGTTTTTTTTCTTGTATGTACTATGAGACATTCCAAATAATTACAGACCATAATTCCTTGTCCTTTTTACACTCAGTCACATAATCAATGCATGTTATTGCAACATTTGGGATTTTTAAATATCCATACATTCATTTAGGTTTGCATTGAAGACTTCCCAAGTACATTTTTAAGCATGTTGTTTAGGGAAGCTCTAGACAGGTAGGCTCTGGGATTAAATTCTCAGTTCCAAAGATAAAATAAGACTTATTTTGCCACAAGGGCACCAATGGCTTGGAATCATCCCCAGAATTAAGCATAGTGCGAGAGATTCTCTTGGCTTTGTATTCCAAATGTAGACCTGTTAGTTAAAAGGCTTCTGAGATGTAATTCTGGTAACAATTATTATTATTATTATTATTATTATTATTATTATTATTATTATTATTATTATTATTTTGTAGGACTGCAAATTAACACACTTTTATATTTATTTCGGTACCCAAACATAGCTTCAAAACACAATCTAAATTTTAAGGTAAAACTATTAATTTGACTTAATAGACTTGCCTTATAATTTTAGTGCTAAAGGGTAGTGGATTGGCAGCACAGAATAAACAAGCCTGCTCTATGATCATCATGATAGCTAAGCCAGCAGTTATAAATCATTATTATCAGTTTAAATCATCTCTCCTTAAAAGAATATCAGCACGTAGGTTTGTGTTAAAAAGTGCACCACTCTTTAGATTTTTATTTTATTTTAATTTTATTTTAATGCAAAAGGCTAAATAAGATGTTCTGGAATTGTTGTTAATTGACAGCTTAGTAAACATTGCAAATACCACCATGTTTTAAGGCACTATAGCAGTGCAGAAATCGACTTGGCCGTTCTGACATATTGGCTTGTGTTTTTTTTTTTTTTTTTTTTAAATGTACGGTAAATCTACCAGTTTACTAGCACCATCTAATGGCTAATTTATCATCTTGATGTTGGAATTGCAAAAAAAAAAAAAAAAAAAAAAAAAAAATCACACCTGATTAGTTCAATTTAATTATTTTTAGAAATAAATTTAAGTAGGTAGAGCTCATAAGAAGTTCACTTCAAGGAAAATTACAATGACAGGTGAAAAACGTCTATTTTAATATTGTTTCTCGACTGCATTCGCTAACGATAGATTTCCCAAATGAAGGTATTATTATTATTATTATTATTATTATTATTATTATTATTATTATTATTATTATTGAAACAGGGAGGCTACAAAACGCGAATATCAAATATTTTGTAAAGTAGAGAATTGACACAAGCAGCCATGACTGTTCGGGGCATGACTGTTTGTAGCTTTGGCGTCCAGGCAGATGCCATGTGGGGCGGGGACTTTCCAGACCTTACTAGGTGCTGGTAGATTCGGGCAGTCATAACTAAATTATCGAATAAATATGGATGCTATAAGGTTTCTGGTGGTTATTTTGGTGTTTGAGATTTTCAAGTTTGGTTTCAGCGAGTCAGGTAACGCATCTTTCAGGATAATTGTGTTACAATGAAACAATATGCACTTCGGCATGCGATGAGTGCAGTAACACTCTTTTCATTCATTGTGCTGGTTACGACGTCTGTAAAACGCAGTTCCGATTTTCAGATTTCTAATGATTTGGTAAATGTTTTTTTGGGAACACTATTTTAACAAACGTGTAACTAAATCATTTTCCGTATGTTACTACCAACACTTATTTCTCTTCATTTTTTGTAAAGCTGTATTCTTGAATTAATTTACCTAATGAGCACAGAGTAGTCTAAGATTGGTGCTAATCGGGGTCTGTGAAACGAGTAAAGATTCCGTCACATTATATTGTACGTGTTTGGGATGTCTGTCTCCACTTGGGATGTGTGTCACTTTATTTTTTGTATACAGTTTGTCCTCACAATATTTGTTGTGCACCTTGTATGTGTGTGTCTAGGAATAATGGTGACTGTGCTACTGACTGAGTTTTGAGTAATCATTGGGTCATACCATTTTCAAAGTGTCTGTCCGTACTCCCATTGCCACAGTATGCAAATACAATACTTTTATTTTTTAAGTTGGAAGTAACAGCCACGATTGCTTGGAAAAATACATTATTGTTCAACAAACGACTACGTTTATGATGCAATTCTGTCTTATCACCGTCTCTGATTTTCTAGATGCGAGGTGGAAGACCTACATTAATAAAATCACTGAAGGTGTTCAGAACTATCAGCCCTGTGAACAACGCAACTGTAGCTGCTATTACAGGTATGAGAGATTGGTTCTTTAAAGTTGAACTGCCTACATTTCAAACACAAGTAGTTATCCGAGAAATGATGTGTCTTCGTTCTGTGTGCTTGATTCCTGTAGAGTTTTGGAGAATGACCTCTTGCCTTTCCGAGGGGGGGTCTCTCAGGCTCTGCTTTGGGACACTGTTAATCGCGGGGTTGGTACACACTACCAAGTCATCAAGAACAAACTGTACCGGGAGGGTAACTGCATGTTTCCAGCCAGGTAAGAAGGGTACTGTAACACAATAATAACTTTGTCTGCTTAGACAGACATTTCCTTTTTTTCTGGGACAGTAGGGGCAACTTTAAGAGCACAGAAAAGGTTACGTCTTATTTTTACAGGGCAACTTGTTGCGCATGTGTAATTGAAATTAAAGGGATACATCTTGCATTCACGATGCTTGCTTATATATGTACATGTATTGTGTTCTCTCTCTGCTTAGGTGTAGCGGAGTGGAGCATTTTATTTTGGAGGTGATTGACAGGTTGCCTGATACAGAGCTTGTGATCAATGTCCGGGATTATCCACAAGTGCCCAGATGGATGAAGCCGATCCAGCCAGTCTTCTCTTTTAGCAAGGTGAAAAGTGTAACAATGCTGAACACATGTTAAAATGGAGGTGTGAGTACCTGTGAAAAAAAACTAGGTCAGAATCAGAAAAGGAGACTGCCCTGTCAAGCTCACCTCACAGCATTCTGATTTTCAGGCAGTCTTCAATGGAAGGATATGTTGTGGCTGTAGAATGTGTATATTAAGCCCCATTTGCTATAGTGGCTTTAAAGAAGTTCCAAAAATCAGTGGAACAAATGTTTGCAGTTTTATCATAACATTTTTAACTTCATGAAAATTGTCTTCATTACAGTTTTTTGGAATTTGGTACATTTCTGCCAGCCAAAGACTGTTATTCAGTTTAAAATGTAAAAAAAAAAAAAACATAAAAAGTATACAATATTTTGTATTTACAGACATCTGAATACCAAGATATCATGTATCCAGCATGGACGTTTTGGGAAGGAGGCCCTGCAGTGTGGCCGATCTACCCCACTGGTTTAGGACGCTGGGATCTCATGAGAGATGATCTAGAAAAGTAGGAAAACAAATACAATGTTAATGTCTCATTTTAAAAATAAAAGCGTTTCACTGGAGGTTGTAAATGCTTCTGTTTTGTGTGTGAATATCTGTATGCCCATGATGCTGCTTTACCATGTGTGTTGGCTGTCTTTCTTTGTTTCTTTCTGATTTCTTAAATTGTATTCTTAATTGTATTTATTTTCTGTATCAGAGCTGCAAGAAATTGGCCTTGGGGGAAGAAGCTCCACAAGGGATTTTTCAGAGGATCAAGGTTAGTTTTTTTTTTTTATATATGTAACTTTAATATATCAAGTTAATGAATATCACCATATTTACCTGGAAATAGTTGTCTCTCTTGTGTGCAGTTTGTATTCTGTCAAAATATTGTATTTATTTAAACATTAGAGATTGTGCTTTGGTTCTTTATTTATATATATATATATATATATATATATGTATATACAGACGTGCTCAAATTTGTTGGTACCCCTCCACAAAAAATGAAGAATGCACAATTTTCTCTGAAATACTTTTGTCAGTTTCAAGTTAATTGGCATCCACCATTGTTTATTCCATATTTAATAGAAATCAGACTTTGCTTTTGATTTTTTATTCAACATAATATTGTAAATAAGAAAACAAATGAAAATGGCATGGACAAAAATGATGGGACCGCTAACCTAATATTTTGTTGCACAACCTTTAGAGGCAATTACTGCAATCAAACGTTTTCTGTAGCTCTCAATGAGACTTCTGCACCTGTTAACAGGTAGTTTGGCCCACTCTTCCTGAGCAAACTGCTCCAGCTGTCTCAGGTTTGATGGGTGCCTTCTCCAGACTGCAAGTTTCAGCTCTTTCCATAGATGTTCGATAGGATTCAGATCAGGACTCATAGAAGGCCACTTCAGAATAGTCCAATGTTTTGTTCTTATCCATTCTTGGGTGCTTTTAGCTGTGTGTTTTGGGTCATTATCCTGTTGGAGGACCCATGACCTGCGACTGAGACAGAGCTTTCTGACACTGGGCAGTACGTTTCGCTCCAGAATGCCTTGATAGTCTTGAGATTTCATTGTGCCCTGTACAGATTCAAGGCACCCTGTGCCAGGCGCAGCAAAGCAGCCCCAAAACATAACCGAGCCTCCTCCATGTTTCACTGTAGGTATGGTGTTGTTTTATCTCCTCGGACAACTCTCTCCTTTGCTTTCTCTGGTCCATGTTCAGTGTGGTGCACATAATGATACCAAACAGCACAGTGACTACCTTTATCCATTTAAATAGGCTGAATGACTGATTACAAGATTGGAGACATGTGTGATACTAATTAAAGAAACTAATTAGTTTGAAATATCACTATAATCCAATTATTTATTATCTTTTCTAAGGGGTACCAACAAATGTGTCCAGGCCATTTTAGAATATCTTTGTAGAATAAGCAATAATTCATCTCTTTTCACAGCTTCTTTGCTTTATTCTATGACATACCAAAGGCATGCAAGTATACATGATAAAATAGCTTTTAATTTCATGACTTTTCAGGAGGAATGAATCATTATTTCAATGAGCTGTAAGGGTACCAACAAATTTGAGCACGTCTGTATATATATAATTTCCCTTTCAAAACAGAACAAGTGCAGAGAGAGACCCCCTTATTCTGTTATCAAGAGAGGATCCAGAACTGGTGGATGCTGAGTACACTAAAAACCAAGCCTGGAAGTCAGAAAAGGTATAACGTGTGTGCTTTCTTGTACAAAAACAATCTTGTATATTGCTTTTCTGTTGAAGAATATCATACTGCATCAAACAGCAGAGAAATTAAGGTTGTGGTGGTCTATATTGGATATTGATTCAACTGTGGAGATAAAAGCTAAAATAATTACTGTGAAGACTATGCCAAACAATCTTTGTTTAGTGTGTTCGGGGCTATATCATTTTGCTGTTGTGTTCTATACTAAAGATAGGAATGTTGTTTTTATTTATTTTTGTAAAATGAAATTTCTGAAAGTATATAAAAGCTTTTTTTGTTACTCTCAGGACACGCTTGGTAGGCCTCCAGCCAAAGAAGTCCCATTAGTAGACCACTGCAAATACAAGTAAGACCTGCAGTAATACTCCATTTCACTTTATAGGCATTGATTTTAAATGACATTTCTGAGTAGGGACTTGAAATTAGACCAGAACTGAAACATTTGAATACTGTATTTCTCATTTTTTAGGTACCTGTTTAATTTCCGAGGTGTGGCTGCCAGTTTCCGGTTGAAACATCTGTTTCTGTGTGGCTCGCTGGTTTTCCACGTGGGAGAGGAGTGGCTTGAATTCTTTTACCCACAGCTGAAACCGTGGGTCCATTACATACCTGTGAAACAAGATCTTTCTGATCTCGGGTAAAAAGATTTCTTTATTATAATCATAATAGTAATTTTACAGCCTGACCAGATGTTGACAATTAAGCAGGATTGGTAAAAATTCCTGATATCTGAAGCTTTATTAGTAAGGGATAGATAGGTGGGCATCAGGAATGGAGTTTCTTAACAAGCAGTATTGACACTGTACTGAGTTGGTTAACAGTGTACTAATAATACAATTATGTGCCCTTTCATGATAAAACTTTGTAAGCTATTGAAGGCGCTATAAAGCAGCGACTGATGTTATTCAGATAGAACAGAAGTGCTTTTCTGTTAACTTAATTTCAATGTTTTTCAGGGAGCTGCTCCAGTTTGTGAAAGAAAATGATAACTTTGCACAGAAAATAGCCAAGAGGTAAAATTGTAAATGTTTTGAACAATCAGTCTCGATTTCTGGCTTCAAGCAGAATCCTAAGTATCTTTTATATCCCTATGTTTTGCATAAATATTACAAGTTTTACATTATTAATGTATAGTGTTAAATCTCTGTTTGCAAATTAACATTATTGGAATGTTATTTTATATACAGTAATGTAAGCACACATACCTTAAAACAGGCCATTGTAGAGAGACTAAACCCCTCTATACTCCTCTATGCACTGGCAACGGTGGTTACTTTAATACAGTGCATTTTCTTTTGTTTTCCCACAGGGGGCACCAATTTATATTAGATAATTTACGAATAGAGGATGTTACTTGCTATTGGGAGAGACTGCTGACAGAATACTCCAAACTCCTCACATATCAACCAAAAAAGAAGAATAACTACATCCAGATCACGCGAAAACAGGGGAAAACAGAACTGTGATCTTGTTCAAGAGCATTTTTTGTTATACAGAAGTGATTGTTCTATTGTCTAGCATTTTAATATTTTTGTAGGATTCACCATTGACCATTTTTTAGCTTTTTTCTTTAAGCTTCAGGTGGTGACTGACTGCAAAGAGGTGTTAGTTGTGACTGGCTTTAATTGATTCTTCTGTCAAATTGTCATTGCTGTGCAGTGGAACTAACTTAAGTGTACCATGGCTTAAATTTTTGAATTTTCAGAAAAAAATAAGTATAAAGTTTTTTTCCATAATTTGTATTAAAATAATTCAAGTTTTTAATAAAATAACGTTTTTTTAAAACAAACACAGCCTGCATTATTTTTGTTGCTTTTAGGGAGTGTGGTGTGTTTGCTGTCTTTTGGGAAATGTACACCATGTGTGTATTTTGTTTATTTGATTGGAATAATTACATTTTCTTCTTTAAATATGTTTATTGCAGAACATATTTGTATGTGTATGGAAATATATGGAGCCCGGGAGGGGACATAATATAAAAAATATATATCTCGTGGTCATGTCTTACTACCCCGGGCTCCATAGAAATGCCTTGTAACAATGTATATATTTTATATAGTTAAGTTTTGTGTAGATGTACCGGTGCTCGCCCTGCAAGCACAAGGTGAATAAATTATAAACTAAACGACCTATATATTTTGTATAATACTACATCTGTGGTGCTTGAGTAAGCGTTATTAGTAATGGTTATTATCAGTCATGTATTATCAAACATATCCGCATGCCAGTGCAGTCGTCTTTTTAGAAGCATGTGTAAAAATCGAAAGGCATCTAGAAGCCATTGGGAATGACTGAAAATAAGCTAGACCATCTTTTCGTTTAGCCCTAAAACATGTTGTTGGAGGTGGAACAGGTGCATTACAATCTGGTCTGGGTGGGTTTGTTCCAGCTTTTCTTTTCAACTTGTTCTGGCTACCATGATCATTGTAGACAAAATATTCCCAATTAGCCATCCTTAGAACTTTTTTTATACAATATACTTGTTTGTTTTTATTTTATTTGTGTTGCATTCCCCATAAATTGGTTTTCATTCCTTTGCTAAGGTTTAGCAGTTAAGTATTCAGAAACCATTTATATATAGTAACATATCAGTAGTATTAGGGTTAATATTATTATTTATTTCTTAGCAGACACCCTTATCCAGGGCAACTTACAATTGTTACAAGATATCACATTATTTTTACATAATTACATAATTTTTTACACATTATTTTTACATACAAGTACCCATTTATACAGTTGGGTTTTTACTGGGGCAATCTAGGTAAAGTACCTTGCTCAAGGGTACAGCAGCAGTGTCCCCTACCTGGGATTGAACCCACGACCCTCCGGTCAAGAGTCCAGAGTCCTAACCACTACTCCACACTGCTGCATTATAAATATCATATGGGAGTGTCACAAAGACACTCCCCAATGTTTCTCTATGCAATAAAACATGACGGTTTTTTGTTTTATTTTGTTTTGTTTTTGTATTTTGTATACATTTTAAAATGGTACAATAGATAGCAGGCACCACATGTTTTAAATAACGGTACCGTAAAAATCCAGACATTAAAATAAATAAAAACAGAAATGACCGCTAATGAAAATCAGCGGGTGGGTTTTTACGATGTTTTGTGATAACGATTTTGTATAAATAAAAAACCCCAACCGTATTCAAATTTTCAGATCAATCAAAAAAGTAGTTCAGATCGGTTAACCGTATGCTTTTGCAGAACAAGCATAAACCAGATGAAACGTATAATAATATTGCATTTCGGTCATCCTCCAATAGGTGCTGCTCTAAAATACCGCTACACGTTCTATTGCTCTAATGATTGCTCTTGCTGTGTAGCTCAGCGTCTCGTTGAAAACATGAGGTAGTTGACATTGGAGGACGCTGTGTTAGTGCTGTGTTGATCAGGTAGGGAAGGTTTTGTGACAGTGGCAGATGGAACACTCAAGATACTCAGTCAAATTCAGTCAGACATGTGTTAACTGCATTCAAATAATTCAAATAAAATATAATGTTAATTAGTATCTGGTGTTGTCGTGTATATTGCTTGTATCGTAACTTGGATAATAAATATGTTATGCATTCACATCTACACAGCGGTTTAAGAATATACGGTACTAATTACCAACAATGTACTATAAACTGACCTTGCAGGCGTCTGTTTATGTAATGTGGTTTACTCGACAGTCAGTTTTACCTATCTGGTTGGATTTGCAATCTGTATGCGTTAATGTTTATGTGTTTTTAGAACCCTTTTCAATTAGACATCGCGTGTGTAATTTATAAATTAAAACCTGAATTTAAATTATCGGGACTGAAGAGAATAGTTCAATAAAACCTATTGCTGAAATGTAGGGGAACAGTTGCCTTTAACAACAATATTTATTTATTTATTTTTACAAACAAGCCAGGTGTGCTGATAAACACTGCCCACCACCAGTGTCAGGACCATGCTTTGTACAATATGTTCATCACATATTCCATATGATTCCACATATTAGCATTTACAGTAATGTGGCAGAGTTCTGTAGAGCATTTGAGGCAGCTATTGCGGTATATAAAAGAAAGGGTTTTGTTTTTTGTATTCAAGGAAAAAAAATGACTGATCCATTTTTAATACTAATTCTTTTTTTTGTTTTGTTTGTTTTTTGCAGGGTGATTTGAGCTCAGTGATGCATGATGTATCCAGAAAGGACGGCAGCAATTAAATCAGGATGTCAAAGATCAGTTAAACACCCAACGGGACCCTTCTGCACCAGAGTCCTCTGGGGTTTTGCCCCCTTCCCATGTGTCTTTGCAGCTGACAGCACGGTCTCAGATGTGCCCACAGAGAATCTGGGTCCGCTGCCACGATACATCGGCAAACCAGAGCTTCCAGAACACGGCTGGGAGCGGATTAAAGAGCTGTTTGATAGAGAGTGGGTGCTCTAAATACTACATGCATGATATAACCTGTAAAGAAATGTACTGTAATGAGGTGTGCTGCTTTTCTGGGTCAGCATTTGACTTTCTTTATACAGAATAAGTTGCAGCTTGCTGTATCTAACACATACCTTTTTAGTTTTTGTAGGGACTATAGTAGAACTTTATATGGATAGCTTTCTCAAATTTAATGAAAATGTTTATGTCCAATTCCTCATGCTGTCAGTGTAGGAAACAGTGACAACTACACAGTACTGGCTGATTCACTGAAGGCATTATCATGGGCACCAATTGTATGTTTTTGATTAAGCTGTGTATAAGAAGCTATTCTACATGCTAATGATTTAAGTCATGTCACTTAGGGTTACCATATAAATGCACATTCACTGGGACAGTTCAGGCTTTTCAGCTCGCAGCATTTTAACTGTCTCAGGTATCTTTCACTTGTTTCTTTTCTTTTATTAAAAAAAAGAAAAAGCAGGACTACACTTACCAGAATGCATTGAGGTGTGAGTTAAAAAGCTTGAACTGTCCCAGTGAATATGGAGTCACATGATAATCCTAGTCATGTGTGTTGTTTAAATCGTTGGTGAGGGATATGTATATATGTATAAACCGTTTTATAATTTGTTTCAAAGTGAGATGCAGACTTATTCAGAGGAGGTCACCAACATTGTAAAGAGTGCAGTAATGGCAGCTGCAGTAGGGATGATGTACGGCGGGTTACCAGCTGCAAGAGCTGCCAGAGAACGTTTTATCCAGCAGAGCCAGGCAGAGGTGTTCCGGCACCGCGTAGAGGCTGTGGTGAGTTCAGTTGGGCATGTCTGTACCCCAACCATGTATCAATCAATTGTGATTTAATAAAGGTACCATTGACTTTGATATGTCACATAATGTGGCTGATACATTGCAGTAATTTGGTTTCCATATGTTAAAGACCATACACTTTGAGATAGTGGCTTTTTATTTGGTAACTGTATGCTATTATTATTCTGAAGGTCAAGAGCAAAGATACTTTTGAAGATCACTATAAAAGCAATTTTTCCACAATCTCATAATCACTCCAGGAAATATTGGCCTTTTTGAAATAGACACATTTGCAAAACTGGTCCTCCTGTCAAAGTACTGTTTTGTTTGTTTGTTTTGTTTTTTCAAACCAAAACATTTTTCTAACTGTAAAAGTTTCTTTACATGACAGTGTATTACTGTATGTCATTTTCTTCTATATACAAATTGCAAATGATACGCGTATAGCACTGTTATAGACTGCTTATAAGTGTGTTCTGTTTTATTAGAGGTCGGCACACAACGCTGCAATCCGAGGGTTCATACGGTACGGCTGGCGTTGGAGTTGGAGGGTGGCTGCTTTTGTCACATTGTTCAAGTAAGCAGGTTATGAAGGTTGCGCTCGCAAAATACAACCATTTATCAAAACCATTGTCAAGAATGATGGAAGCATACAGTAGAGCCTGTCATATCCAATCCTGGAGGATCCGACACCCTCTATTAACCAAGGGACCTCTGGCGTGTGTCATTCACACATGTTGCTACCAACTGAACAATACTGATGGAAACTGATCAGTGCACATTTTATTATGGATCTAAAACAGTAAATTCTGTCTTAGCAGGACAGAATGGATTGAGTTGCAGATTTTTTTTTAAATGCCCAGTTTAACCATGTTAAATAAAAGAAAACAAGAAAGCAAGGATTAATATAATTTCTGTACCTTTAAAAGCTGAAACCATTTTTTTTTTTGCTGACCTCCAAAGCCAGTCTGTGTTTGTGTGCGCACGTTCTTCTTGTTTTTGTCTCGGGTTATCACGCACGCTGAAAAAAAACCTTGTCGGATTACTTTGGCATAGAGTACTGGAAGTGCTTTTTGGAATGCTGTTTTGTAAATTGCCAAGTACTCTATTACAGTGCTTTGTTTTGCAGTAATTTTCAGTAATTGTTTTGTATAGTACTGTAAACACAAAGTACCGTACTTTGGTGTTTTAGACACACTGACACACCTGATGTTGTTCATTTATAATTCCCAGACGTTTATAAAGCAAGTACAATGCAGTATAACAACTCCCACTGAGATACAATATCTTTACATATCCTATGGACCCCTGAAACCAGTTATATCGGATATGACTGTTCAGTTTAGTATATTACTGTTAAACCTTTAACAATTCACTAAACATTTATCTCTGGTTTCACATACCCACACCACCTTACCTGAGATGACATTAGATATTCCAAAATTAGCACTAATGGGGATCTGAGAAATCAGCAGTTAAATTAAACTCGAGATGTCTGGCACTAAATTCATTCAGTATGATATTTATGTCCTTTGTTACAATCAATATGTATCTAAGTGTAAACTGCAGTCACGTTTACTGCAGTTACAAATATTTGTAAATGTGGTAGACCACTAGATTAAGGATATAATTCAGTTTCCCTTTTCTTTTTTGTTAATTTCAGTTCTATGAGCACTGGTCTGTCTGTGTACAGAGATAAGTACGTGCTTAGTCACTACTCTGCAGCAGGAGGTGAGAATGCTTTACTGTATTTACATTCATGTCATTTTTATAGTAGGGTGTATGTATGATCTCATATGGTAGTGCTTTGAGTATTAAGCTCTCCATATAACTAGACACCGACTTTAACTCCAGCATTGACTGTTATTGAAAACTTAATTGAAGGTGCTTAGTAATAGATACATTACCTGTGAGTATGCAATTCTTTTTACAGTGTACGCGGTTGATGTTTTCTTCTATTAAACCAGTTTGTGGCACCATTGATTTTGAACATATACATTATTTTCCATTACTGCAGTGAATGATCAGATTTAGCATCATCCTTTCTGTGACAGATAAAGGTAAATGTCACAACATGTTATAGTGTGTATTATTTAAAAAATCTTAAAGAAATCATAAACTATTATACAGTCTTCCAGTGAATGAGACTAATTAACGATTCAGCTTTTATTACCATCAGTACTTTGTGTTACAGAGTTTTTATCTGTGAGTAGTTTGTTATGTGAAGCTGTCAGTAATATTTTCCTTTATAGACATTTTACAGGTGTTGTATCTTTATTAATATCATTATTATTTGTAGCCATTACAGGGGGATTGTTTAGAGTGAACTTGGGGTTAGGTGGCATGTTAGCCGGCACAGCCATCGGAGCAGTACTAGGGTAAGTGTTTTTTCCATAGATTACTAGTAGCTCAACATAAAATTCATTAGTTCCTCTGTTTGTTCAAAAGGGAATAGAACAACGTGGGGTTCAGACTCTGGGTGTTCTGGATTCTACTCCTCATATCTCAGCACAAGTGCTCACTGCTCAAACACGCTGCCACTCACAGATGCCTTCCCTGAGAAAAGAATAGCTGCTAGCTTCCTGGAAGCCAGCTGCTCTCCCTGCCCCTTCTGGCTCTCAGGTGGACTCCAGGCCCTGCAGTGTGGAGTCAAATCTCCTGCCCCCAGTCAGCAAATGAAGCAGTTGTCTGCGGATGTTTTGAGGCAAGCAAGTCCTCATCTTCAGGGCAGTCTGCTCAAAGTAGCCCATCTGCAACGCAGAAGGGCAAAATCCGGGAAACAGCAGCTGCAGATATATAAACAGCCAGTACGTAAAGCTGAAAAGGTTTCATCTGTGCCAAAATGTTCATTGTCAATTTAAACTGCAGGAGCACTAAGTAAACGTATTCTCCTTCCTTTTGAAACTGATAGACTCTGTTGGGAATGCATATGTACTATGTCATTGACATAGTGACTTGCTCAAATACGTTTGTGGGCTTTCGTAAGCTTTCATTTAACTTTCATTTCATTTTCCTGATCCTTGTGGATTTGATCTTTATTTATCTGTTAAACAAGATTTTATACATAGCTTTAATCCTCTTTCACTCAGTCATTCAGCGGAAGGTCAGTCAATTCAATGAGTTTTGTTTCACAAACATCTTTTAAATCAAATCATTAAAGTTGACCCCAAATTGGCATACAGAAACTTGGGTACACCTGCACACCAGACCCTAATGACTGTAAAAGCTGTAAAAGAGAATTTGTTTTTCAGTCTCTCATCTGCCAAAGTCACCTTCCCTTTTACTCCGCACTATCTAAGCTAGTACGCACAGTCATAACAGTGAAACCACTTCTTTTCTGGTCTCTGTCTTGTCTCTTCAAGCAATGTGTCTTTTCCAGTGGCAGTATGTGTTTTAAAACTGAGCACATATGAAAGCTGGCTGCTGGAGTGTCTGACCTACTTCTCTGTTCTTACTGCGCCCTGTAGTATTCCAGCTGGAGTGCTAATGATGGCAATGCAGAAGGCTGCTGGCGAAACCCTTCGAGAGAGAAAGAGGAGGGAGCAGAGAGAGATGTATGAGCTGAAGCTTGCTGAATGGTAAGCGACTGGAGTAATGCTAAACAGATTATAAAAACCATTACAATTAATAACATGCTTTCTGATAGTGACACAGGACACAGACCTGTATTAAGACACCTTATGTGCCAACAATGGGAATAAGTATGTCTGCATTTAAAATGAAAACACCTTTTTATTGCAATTTTTTAACATTTACCTGCAGTACCACAGATAACTACCTGGATCGCTCTCCAAAGAAGCTGATAGACAGTTTAATTTTCAGGCGCAGTTTTATCAGATAAATTGGAAGAGATGGGTTGTATTGAAGTTAGTATCATTTTTTTTTTTTTTTTACACGCATCAAGGACAATTTAATTAGCTCAAAAGTAATGACTGTATCACTACTTAACTATGTGATTCAGCACTTGCCTCTTGTGTTTCTCATAGGAGTGCCAGGCTTCATGTAACAGAAGGACTCATTGATGAAATGGACAGTAAAATAGAGGAGAATTCAACAGAGTCAGACCTGGAAACAATTGAGGAACTTTTAAACCTTCCAAGAAATCAAGAACTACCTGGGGACTCTGGCAAGAAATGAAGCTGGTTACATCAGAAATGAAGCCGGTTACATCAGAAATGAAGCCGGTTACATGGGGCTGTTTAATTTTATGACAAGTGGAATCTGTCATAACACTGTCACGACACGGTACAGTTTTGATAAACAGATGTCACATAGGCTCTCATTCATAGCACACAACCTGACGATGACTAACAACTCATTCTTTTGAAGTAATATGCTGAACGAAAGAGAGTTAATTTGTCATTGTTTTTTTTTTTTTTTTTTAAATCCAGGACCTTAAAAGGATAAATCCCAAGTATGTGTCACATGGCTGTAACTAGAGGATTCATCTTTTGTTGCTCAGATATGGCCATTCAAATATATCTCCCTAACTTCTTAAACAAAACCATCATCTGTTATGAAAAGCTTGTCAATATGGACTAATACTTAATTCATCAAATCCCTTTGATTAGAAAGGTTTGACCCTCTGGCACACAAGTGCAACCTGAAGAACGCAATTCATCATAACTAGGAGGGGTTGTAATAATAATAGTAATACATTTTGATGGAGACCCTTCATATCTGTCATAACTTGGTTGAAGCTTTAGCCAGTAAATTGCGTCTTGGTAGGCATTATTCATAACAAATAAATCATTTGCAAGAAAAAGCGAAGGGTTCTTTTTATGTTTGTTTAATTCAGAAATCAGTAGCAGGACAGTGTGGTTCAGGAAGAGGAAGGGTGTTTTAAAATCATAGAAGAGTTTTACCAGATGAGGTCCATGACTTCTAGGAAAACATGATATGGTCTACAGAGAAAGACATGACATATCTTAACTTTGTGATACAGCATCAACTTCCTCCCTCTCAAATATTCTGAAATTAAATTACTAAAAATGGAAAACCCTGCGAGAGAATTTAAGATTGTCCTGGAACAAAAAAGAACAATGTTTTCAGTGAGAGATTAAAAATGATACAACGGGCACCATGGAAGTTTACTGATGGTGTGAGTTTGACCAAGTCCTCAATGTAGATTGGCACTGCAATAAAATGCCGTCAAAATTCTGATATTGAAATCTAATGGGACTATTGTAATGCAAGTTTGCACAACTGAACCAAGAAGGAGGAATCTATACGGTAATTCAACTGGCCAAATAAATCGTACTTTTAGGGTTGGTATTCTGATAATGTTATAGTGAAAGTAATTGGAAGTAGGTTTTGAATGTTGATTTTTACTCGTGACTTTCAAAGCTCATGCTGTGGTTGGGTCACCATCTCAACAGAATCCGCCGTTTCAAGCAGTGTTTGGACAAGTATCTGAACAAACATTGACATATATCCAGCCCATGTTGCTCTAATTTCTCTAAACATTTGACAAAGAATGCCTTTTGTCCATCATATATTGCTTGATGATGTGTACAAGGTACAGAAATATTATAACCCATGAAATTAGTTGTATGGTGAAATGAAAGCCAATAGCCTTCAAGGCACATGATGCAGAACATCTTTTTCAGTCTCCTTCCTTTTGGCTAAAGCATATAATGTAGCTTAATGAAAACAACAGGACTTTTATACTTGGATAACACTTTATGGAGAGAAGTAGGTCCTTATTTTAAAATGTCCATTTCATTTTTATTTTTCCATTACTCCATATGTGAACACATAATTTCCAATAGCCATTTAACAAGGACCATATAAATAGGTACAGTATGTAAATTATCATCCAGCCATGCCATCTATGAGCAGTAGAAAGACTTTTCAACCACTTTGGGTACCACATCCCCATCCTTAAAGTACGGTATGGTACCAGAGTAATGCACTTGGGACACTGCAATTTTCAGCACAGGTCTTTTAAAGTCGTTGTGTCAAATAAAAGAATCCTGAACCTCTGTGCTGTACCCTTCAATTAGCTGCACAGGTCTCCAATGTACGTTTTTTAGAGTAACACATGTTAAGCAAACAGCATGCATGTTCATTTAAAAACATGATGCCTCGTACTACAGTGTGTTAAATAAAGTTCTCTGCTTTCTTGCCTTTAGACTCAGGAAGTCTGGTACTGTTTCTCGTCCTAGGTCATTTCCCCTGAGCAGTGTCTTTGGTGCCATGTATGTTACTAGTTGCAAAGCATGTCAGTCAGTAGGGGAAACAGCAGGCTGGTAATAACAGGAAAGAAGGCTTGCAAAGAGATTTCTTCATCCTGAAAAGCAGGCAGATTAAAAAGAAAATGCCCCTTAAACTGAGGCTGTTTTGAAAAGACAGCAGGTGCTTTTCATATGTGGATGTTTTTAATCACGTCACATGTTATTAATAAGCTGGGAGAATGCAACCAATGTAACTTCATTTCACCAAGATGTTTGGTTTGGAACAACACCTACATCTACGGAATGTTCTAATGTGTTTGCTTGTGTGTAAATCCCTCTTACAGTTCTACTCTCATTACTGAATAATCATTGAGGAAAGACTGTGGCTTAACACCCAGCATGCAATACTATCACAGCATTCTAGTACACTGCATTTGAAGATATATACTGTAGGCTTGCACAATAACAAACTGCATATATGGATAACTTGTCAGATGCAGTACCTGTGGGCCTGTATTATTATTATTATTATTATTATTTATTTCTTAGCAGACGCCCTTATCCAGGGCGACTTACAATTGTTACAAGATATCACATTATACATTATTTCACATTATTTTTACATACAATTACCCATTTATACAGTTGGGTTTTTACTGGAGCAATCTAGGTAAAGTAGCTTGCTCAAGGGTACAACAGCAGTGTCCCCCACTGGGGATTGAACCCACAACCCTCTGGTTAGGAGTCCAGAGCCCTAACCACTACTCCACACTGCTGCCCAATGTATCAAAGTTTTACTCCAATCTATAAAACTTGAAAGGATAAAAACACCTGTTCATTTTCCAAATAAAGAGTAGTTTCATTTATGTTTTAAACACTAAGATTGACTTTTATTCTTTGAAGTACACTGGAGTATAGCTTCTTACTTTCAGCAGCTGTTTGAGGACCTGTTTGATATTTTGGATCTGTGAGACCACTCTGTAAAAAGTATCCCTTCACTTGCCTATTTTACTTTAATACTTTTATCGAGAAAATTAATCAATGGTGAAAAACGTACCTGTATTCAGAAAAAACAAAGTTTCCCAAACTATCATGTTACTATGCTTATTATATCTCACTTTGAGGATTTTTTGCCTATTGTGATTGGATACTAATTGTGCATTCCAATGAACAATGAAGCCCCAACCTACTGAACACTTCAATTAATTAAATGCCAGCACCTGAATGTACAGGGCACATTTTTCTACGTTGTTGTCCTCATGCAGTTCTCAACAACAGTATACTTTATTCTACACACTGAAACATTTTGGGTGAGTATATACAATATCTCTTATCTATGTGTTTATTACACCACAGCTTAAACATGCAATATTAAAAAACATTTCTTTGACTTCAATCAGTTGTTTTTTTTTTTTGTGTGTGTGTCATAAATGTCCCTCTAAATTAGGGCAGGGGGAAAAGGGAAAATGCTTATCATTAAAAAATACATGCAACTTTAAAAATATATTTTTTAACCTTAAATTATAATGTTGCATGATTGCAATGGATACAATTATCCTTGTAACAAGAGCATGAAGTGGGAATTAAAATCTATTAGCAGAGTATTGTTTGGTGTCGCCTATATCTGTTGACTACACTTTACACTTTTTAAAATACCATAAAAAGCCTAAGACAGCTTGTAGTCCATCTTCAGTGCACTTCTTTTATTTAAAATAGTATACACTGTTACAAACAGATACTCATGGATGACACAATTACATATGACATAGTTTCCTAGAGAATTGAAATTAAGTAATAATTATTATTGATAAATAATACCCCACATAATATGAAAAACCTTATTCTCTCTCACTATCTCTTTATATATATACAGTGCCTTGCGAAAGTATTCGGCCCCCTTGAACTTTGCGACCTTTTGCCACATTTCAGGCTTCAAACATAAAGATATGAAACTGTAATTTTTTGTGAAGAATCAACAACAAGTGGGACACAATCATGAAGTGGAACGAAATTTATTGGATATTTCAAACTTTTTTAACAAATAAAAAACTGAAAAATTGGGCGTGCAAAATTATTCAGCCCCCTTAAGTTAATACTTTGTAGCGCCACCTTTTGCTGCGATTACAGCTGTAAGTCGCTTGGGGTATGTCTCTATCAGTTTTGCACATCGAGAGACTGAAATTTTTGCCCATTCCTCCTTGCAAAACAGCTCGAGCTCAGTGAGGTTGGATGGAGAGCATTTGTGAACAGTAGTTTTCAGTTCTTTCCACAGATTCTCGATTGGATTCAGGTCTGGACTTTGACTTGGCCATTCTAACACCTGGATATGTTTATTTGTGAACCATTCCATTGTAGATTTTGCTTTATGTTTTGGATCATTGTCTTGTTGGAAGACAAATCTCCGTCCCAGTCTCAGGTCTTTTGCAGACTCCATCAGGTTTTCTTCCAGAATGGTCCTGTATTTGGCTCCATCCATCTTCCCATCAATTTTAACCATCTTCCCTGTCCCTGCTGAAGAAAAGCAGGCCCAAACCATGATGCTGCCACCACCATGTTTGACAGTGGGGATGGTGTGTTCAGGGTGATGAGCTGTGTTGCTTTTACGCCAAACATAACGTTTTGCATTGTTGCCAAAAAGTTCGATTTTGGTTTCATCTGACCAGAGCACCTTCTTCCACATGTTTGGTGTGTCTCCCAGGTGGCTTGTGGCAAACTGTAAACGACACTTTTTATGGATATCTTTAAGAAATGGCTTTCTTCTTGCCACTCTTCCATAAAGGCCAGATTTGTGCAGTATACGACTGATTGTTGTCCTATGGACAGAGTCTCCCACCTCAGCTGTAGATCTCTGCAGTTCATCCAGAGTGATCATGGGCCTCTTGGCTGCATCTCTGATCAGTCTTCTCCTTGTATGAGCTGAAAGTTTAGAGGGACGGCCAGGTCTTGGTAGATTTGCAGTGGTCTGATACTCCTTCCATTTCAATATTATCGCTTGCACAGTGCTCCTTGGGATGTTTAAAGCTTGGGAAATCTTTTTGTATCCAAATCCGGCTTTAAACTTCTCCAACAGTATCTCGGACCTGCCTGGTGTGTTCCTTGTTCTTCATGATGCTCTCTGCGCTTTAAACGGACCTCTGAGACTATCACAGTGCAGGTGCATTTATATGGAGACTTGATTACACACAGGTGGATTCTATTTATCATCATTAGTCATTTAGGTCAACATTGGATCATTCAGAGATCCTCACTGAACTTCTGGAGAGAGTTTGCTGCACTGAAAGTAAAGGGGCTGAATAATTTTGCACGCCCAATTTTTCAGTTTTTTATTTGTTAAAAAAGTTTGAAATATCCAATAAATTTCGTTCCACTTCATGATTGTGTCCCACTTGTTGTTGATTCTTCACAAAAAATTACAGTTTCATATCTTTATGTTTGAAGCCTGAAATGTGGCAAAAGGTCGCAAAGTTCAAGGGGGCCGAATACTTTCGCAAGGCACTGTATATATATATATATATATATATATATATATATATATATATATATATATATATATATATATATATATAACACACACACCAGTCCGACTAACCCATCCACAGGTGATTGCCTGCCAGAAAACAAGGGTTAAGTACAGTAAGTGCAAAGTGGATTGAGTTATACAGTTCTCTTTTTTTTAAACAGATGATTGAAAAAGTGGATCTTCAAACAAGCCATTGGTCAGCATCGCAAAGAGTCGATTGAAGCTTTGAAGAACAAAGTGCCCCATAAACTTTTTGGTTTTTGCTTTTACTATTACATTAAAATGTTGGGTAGAAGTAGTTCAAAATTCACCATGTAATTCATGTAAAAAAAAATAAATTATTATTATTTATTTCTTAGCAGACGCCCTTATCCAGGGCGACTTACAATTATTACAAGATATCACATTATACATTATTTCACATACAATTACCCATTTATACAGTTGGGTTTTTACTGGAGCAATCTAGGTAAAGTACCTTGCTCAAGGATACAACAGCAGTGTCCCCCACTGGGGATTAAACCCACAACCCTCTGGTCAAGAGTCCAGAGCCCTAACCACTACTCCACACTGTTGCATGAATATAAAATGTGAATATATACAAGGGTTGGGGAAAAAAGAAATACTGGGTATGTGTATCATACACACTTGTGTAAATTTTCTGATGAGTATTGCTCAATATATTGTATTAGGCAAGTCGGTTTCTTGCTTGGTTTACATGACAGCATTTCCATAAGAGATAATGTAAGGCTGATGAAAAAAATGTTAAAGTTGGCCATTCAAGAGAATAGATTTTGTTGGAGATTTAGACCCCCCTAAAGCTGTTAATAGAGATTATAATTTAATGATCACATACTGTATGTACAGATCAAAGCACCTGGGGCGGGTTGCATTAACTTTACTAATGCTTGACATTGAGCTCCAAGTTTTCTTATACTTTCTGTACTATCCAGGACAGCACACTACTGCATTGCTGGATTTGCTGGATCTCTTGAAGCTGCTGCTGATTGTTCATAGTAAATAGCTGATTATATAAACTTTTCTATCTTACTTGGACTGACCCTCCTACCTTTGGTGTCCATGATCTTAACAAACATTTTGACTTTTCATTCTTGTCTTTGTGTCTTTTCTCCACTCATTGTACCCCAGTTACCCACCACTGCCGTATAAAATGAACCTGTGTGCAATATAAAGTGACTTAATTGGTGTGTTATCCAAATTTATTTGAGTTCTACCGATGTAGAACTGGTAGTGGCGTAGGTGGGCTACTGATTTGAATCCCCCACTTACTGTAGGTTCCTATTCTCAACCAAAAGATTGTCAGCACAATAAAAAGTGGTGCCAGTAATGAAGTTAATCAAACTAATAAGAGGTAAGAAAATCGTTTTTAAAGCTGTGGTTTGCATCACATTAACAGATCCAAATAATGACAATCATTTAAGAATGTTTGTGAAGAGTTTGGTCACATCTTCTCAATAATTCATGAAATCATTTGCAGTATTCACTATTGCTAGTATCTTGACCATCTGTCTGTATATCAATGGCAGGAGCGACAGGTCTATCCAGCTGTCTCCGGTCTAAGGCTGCCAACCACTGTGTGGACAAAGAGTATGTCCAAATCCAAAACCAAGATACTCTCTGAGTTAGCTAGTCATTAACTATTTTATGATACATTTATTTAAAATAAAATAAGTACAACCTGTAGTTAACGTATTCTATAGCGGTTTCCAAAGCAATATCGTTTACTGTTGATAAACTGCAGTCCACACGTGGATTATGGAGATTTGATAACAATGAATCTAAAGCAGTCTTTAAATGTTGCACAATAAATTAGTTAAATCTTCGTGAATAGGACAGGACCCTATAGATACTTTAAACGACTCTAAGTATTCAACATTGGTTTAAATTGCTATAATTTATAGGTTTTACAGGTTTCTATAGCCTTTTTCATGTTCAGATGGTGTTTAGAAGGTCTTGAAATGGAGTGACCTTATTGTGTCATCAGAACAGACCTGAACTGGAATGCATCAGTATCGATGCTCCCACCTACTTTTCAGGGATTTAAATCTATGCTAACAAAACACATTGTCAGCCTGGCATACTCTTTGTACTGGCAGTGCTACCAGTAACAGTACTGTTATTCATGTCCTCTGCTACCATCTGCTGGTAGGCCACGAATACAAAACTTTTCTTTGGATCCAGGCTTCATTGCAACACCACAGCAATGAATTCTGAGTTTCATATTTCAGACATTACAAGGAGTGTATCTAAGACCTGTGAGACTCCTCAAGAGCAACCTTCAATACTATCTAACACTATTTGGCAGCAGACACAGACCACATCACCCTCCTCCATCATCAAGGTTAGGGTTAGGGTTAGGGTTGGGTTTGATTAGGGTTAGATTTACAGATAGGGTAGAGGTTAGGGTGAGGGTTGGGTTTGATTAGGGTTAGATTTACAGATAGGGTAGAGGTTAGGGTGAGGGTTGGGTTTGATTAGGGTTAGATTACAGATAGGGTAGGGGTTAGGGTGAGGGTTGGGTTTGATTAGGGTTAGATTTACAGATAGGGTAGAGGTTAGGGTGAGGGTTGGGTTTGATTAGGGTTAGATTTACAGATAGGGTAGAGGTTAGGGTGAGGGTTGGGTTTGATTAGGGTTAGATTTACAGATAGGGTAGAGGTTAGGGTGAGGGTTGGGTTTGATTAGGGTTAGATTTACAGATAGGGTAGAGGTTAGGGTTAGGGTTGGGTTTGATTAGGGTTATATTTACAGATAGGGTAGGGGTTAGGGTTGGGTTTGATTAGGGTTAGATTTACAGATAGGGTAGGGGTTAGGGTTGGGTTTGATTAGGGTTAGATTTACAGATAGGGTAGGGGTTAGGGTTGGGTTTGATTAGGGTTAGATTTACAGATAGGGTAGAGGTTAGGGTTGGGTTTGATTAGGGTTAGATTTACAGATAGGGTAGGGGTTAGGGTTGGGTTTGATTAGGGTTAGATTTACAGATAGGGTAGGGGTTAGGGTTGGGTTTGATTAGGGTTAGATTTACAGATAGGGTAGAGGTTAGGGTTAGGGTTGGGTTTGATTAGGGTTATATTTACAGATAGGGTAGGGGTTAGGGTTGGGTTTGATTAGGGTTAGATTTACAGATAGGGTAGGGGTTAGGGTTGGGTTTGATTAGGGTTAGATTTACAGATAGGGTAGGGGTTAGGGTTGGGTTTGATTAGGGTTAGATTTACAGATAGGATAGGGGTTAGGGTGAGGGTTGGGTTTGATTAGGGTTAGATTTACAGATAGGGTAGAGGTTAGGGTGAGGGTTGGGTTTGATTAGGGTTAGATTTACAGATAGGGTAGAGGTTAGGGTGAGGGTTGGGTTTGATTAGGGTTAGATTTACAGATAGGGTAGAGGTTAGGGTGAGGGTTGGGTTTGATTAGGGTTAGATTTACAGATAGGGTAGAGGTTAGGGTGAGGGTTGGGTTTGATTAGGGTTAGATTTACAGATAGGGTAGAGGTTAGGGTGAGGGTTGGGTTTGATTAGGGTTAGATTTACAGATAGGGTAGAGGTTAGGGTTAGGGTTGGGTTTGATTAGGGTTAGATTACAGATAGGGTAGAGGTTAGGGTTAGGGTTGGGTTTGATTAGGGTTAGATTTACAGATAGGGTAGGGGTTAGGGTGAGGGTTGGGTTTGATTAGGGTTAGATTTACAGATAGGGTAGAGGTTAGGGTTGGGTTTGATTAGGGTTAGATTTACAGATAGGGTAGGGGTTAGGGTTGGGTTTGATTAGGGTTAGATTTACAGATAGGGTAGGGGTTAGGGTTGGGTTTGATTAGGGTTAGATTTACAGATAGGGTAGAGGTTAGGGTGAGGGTTGGGTTTGATTAGGGTTAGATTTACAGATAGGGTAGGGGTTAGGGTTGGGTTTGATTAGGGTTAGATTTACAGATAAGGTAGGGGTTAGGGTTGGGTTTGATTAGGGTTAGATTTACAGATAGGGTAGGGGTTAGGGTTGGGTTTGATTAGGGTTAGATTTACAGATAGGGTAGGGGTTAGGGTTAGGGTTAGGTTTGATTATGGGTTTGATTAAATGGGTGGCACTGGCCAGTCCACATGTGATTGTGTAATTCCCCTTTATTTATTTAAGTAGGTTTTGATTGGTGTTTTAAGATTGGTGTTTAAATTTGGTTATTGAAAATAGGAAATACATTAGTTCTCCACTTTACCATAAACATGTTGTTGAGGTTCTAGGAAGATTTATTTAATGTATTCCTAGTGGTGTAATTCCACCTCTTTTCATCAGTAGGTAGTCTAGGCCAGTCTCCCTAAAATGTGTGATTAAAGATGTACGTGCTTTTAAATTGTGTCTGGTGTTGTACAGATGAGATGCTAGTCTGATTTTGAACTTCATGATAAGCAAAGAGTAGATATGGAATCCACTAGTCCCAGTCTGAGACAGTATCGGCCACAAAATTGCATAGCATACTCTTCAAAGTCCTGTTATAACGCTCAACTAGCCCGTTGGTCTGAGGATGGTAAGGTGTGGTCTTTATGACCTTCATTCCCAACAACTGGTAAACCTCTCTCTGTATTCCTACCCTAGAGAATAATTTCAGTAAAGCAGTAGCTACCTTCACATTTCTCAAGGGAAAAGCCTCTGGATAACGGGTTGCATAATCACAGATAACTAACATAAAACGGTTACCTGATCTGCTTTTCTCAAGAGGTCCTACCACATCCATCGCTATCCTCTCAAAAGGTATGTCAATAATCGGTAAGGGGATCAATGGAGCTTTTCCTACCTTCCCTCCTGAACAAGCTAACCGACACTCTGGGCATGATTTAATATAGTCACTCACTTCAGAATATAAACCAGGCCAAAAAAATCTAGCTGGAATTCGAGCAAGCGTTTTATGCTTTCCCAAATGCCCGGCCCATGGCACAGTATGTCCAACATTTAGAATTGTACTCCTTAGTACTTGGGGTATCACTAACTGAGTTTCTTCCCTTGTCTTCCTACACAGAAGGCCCCCAGTCATCACATAGTGCTCTTATTTCAGGTTCACACCACCTTCCTGCACCTCCCCTTCAATTTCTTCTACTTTCTCATAGAGATGCTGTAATGTGCCATCAGCCCTTTGCAAATCCTCTATATTGCCTGGTACATCAAATTCTTCAGCTCCCACAGACTCACTGAGCATTTCTATTTCCTGATTCTTCTTCACTGTGCTTCCTATTCGCTCCCGACGTCTCTCCCTCCTACTCTTACAGGATTTAACAAGACCTCCCTCCAGCTCTTCACTAAAAAATGGCATGTCCTTTAGAGTATGCTCTTCGTCCTGGCACTGACTACTTTTAGACCTAGTAATCATCAGACTACAGGGCTTGGACTGCTGTACCAAATTCCTGAGTTTAGTATAGTATGGTAGCTCCGTTACATGACCAACACCCTTCCCAAACCGACTTACCCCAAGCTGGTGCGCGCGTCCCTCGACTGTAGTAGTAGGTCTTCGAGCAGTAACAAACGTCTCCATCCAGTCTGGCAGCTTCTAGGGCAGAAGAGGGATTGTGCTCCTTAATCCAGACACGTACATGGTTCACCATGTGCAGATATTGCTCCAGTATGAGTAGCTGTCTGATCTCCTGCTTAGTGTGCTTGTCTTGTTTGATCCACTTCTTATGTAAATCTCTCAAACAGACATAAAATGCTGTCTATAAGTGTCCCTGTTTATTTCATATTTTTTCAACACCGCCTCTTTCACTTTTTCATAATCCATGGTCTCCTCTGTAATCATAGCCAAGAGCTGCATGCCTTGCTGGTAAGTAAAGGTACTAGCTTGATAGCCCAGCTTGCCTTCCCAAGTATATGCGGTTGCTATGTGTTCAAAGGTAGTTAGGTATTGTCCGATGTCATCAGTTGCTTCCAGCCTCTGCAGTACCAGTTCCCTCCAGCCGATAGACAAGCTTCACCATGGCTCTGCCAACTGCTCAGTACAGGTATTGGGGCTATTTACCTTCTCCCCATCTCCCTTTACCTGGTAACTCTGCTGCACCTCCTCTTGTAGCTGGGTGAACTGGTGTTGCATTGCCTTCCAGCGTTGCTCCTGTCTAGTTCCTTCCCGTTCCATCCTTTCTTCTCGCCTCTCTTGTACATGGGGGTAAGATTGGAACATATTGGTCAGCTCTATCACTAATGGATCTCTGCTGCCAGGTGTAGTTAGCCTCAGAGTTCAGACCTCTTCAGTCTCACTGTCTGCCGCCATCGCCCCACCATCACTCTCCTCTGCCAGCGCTCCTCAGGGATGTTTGAGTGCCATGTTTCACTGCTGTCCTTTTCCACTGCAACATTACTTGTGTTGAGATGGTATTTCAGCCCCCCTGCTGGCCACTGGAAATCCCACTCTGACACTATTGTTAGGATGTGCCAAGTGGCCAAAGATGTTATTGCAGGCTAGCACACGGACAACAGAAGTTTCGTTTGCAAACTTTCGATTTTATTTTTTATTTTTTTAAAGTTTCAAGAACTGAACAGAACAAAATCATAACACAACAAATTTTCAAAGAAAATAAATAACCTTTTACAAAATAAAAGTAAAAAAATCCTAAGTGCAGATGATTAAACTGTTTTTGGCAGTAAAACAGCAAAGATATATATATTGCTATGTCTAGCCTGGACACTCATGCAGCACCCATCTTTCTCTAAACCCTTCTTCCTATTACTCTATCACAGCCTCCCTTTATACTGAGGCTGAAATCACTACTCCCCTTAGAAGAAACCAAAATAAAAACAATTAACTTTTTAAAACCATTTACATACAGTTAGCAACTATTATATAAATATATCACAAAGTTATATAACGTAACGTTCAATTTGGCTTGCACATTGCAAGCAGGCTTTATGGTACAACTGAGGTATGATCTGCCCCTCACAAACATTGCGCCTTATTGTACTGCTCTGCTCGCACAAACATGGCGCCGACTATGCACCACACTGATGCATGGAGCTGGTAGAGATCGCAGTTTAGCCTGTAGTTACGAAGCACCACAGGCCTGACTGGGCCAGTTACATTAAACTAGTATAATATATATATATATATATATATATATATATATATATATATATATATATATATATATATATATATATATATATATATATATATGTGTGTGTATATATATATATATATATATATATATATATATATATATATATATATATATATATATATATATATATATATAGTGCACATGGCTTCTGTGTCATGAATACAGGAAAATGGGCCAGTGTGCCAAAAATGCTGAAAACTAATTTACAAACCATTTTTTTACAAACCATAATTGTTGTACAGTAAGAATCTGAGAGTACGTACCGAAGTGCTGTGTTGATGGTACTTGTTCCCGCGACATGGCAAATCTTTTACAAATAGGGTTTTCTACAACTAAGCAACCAATAAGCCAAAGGAAAGCGCTGAAATCAATAAATCATAAAGAAAGTAATTATGAAAAAAAATGAAGATGAACATTTAGAGTGGAGGCTTCATGAGGCTTCATTATGATAGTGAAAAAAAGTAATGTTTTGCCTTGTTTGGCATCAGTTTCCCAGACTTGCAGATAAAACAGCAGCTTTATTTGTTGTGAATTCAACTTTTCATCATATCCAGTCTCATCGACACCAAGATACACGATCGAATTGTCTAACTTTTTGATTTGGGATTCGATGTGTTCAGGTCAAAAATGCCATTCACAATCTTTCCAGGCCTTGTTGGTATCACTCAGTTGGTGTGAACTTCAGAGTTGTTTTTTATACACTTAGCGTTAAAACCTATACATTAAAACTACACAGATACTTTTATTGACCTACCAATAGTACTATACAAGTGAATTCTTAAAAAAAAAGAAAAATCATTGCATCCCACCTTTAACAGTGTCTTTATATTCATCATAAAGTTAAATTACCTCTCTAATTTCAATGTTACTCGAGGGCAGCAGTGTGGTGTAGTGGTTAGGGCTCTGGACTCTTGACCGGAGGGTTGTGGGTTCAATCCCTGGTATGGGACACTGCTGCTGTACCCTTGAGCAAGGTACTTTCCTAAATTGCTCCAGTAAAAACTCTATAAATGGGTAATTGTATGTAAAAATAATGTGATATCTTGTAACAATTGTAAGTCGCCCTGGATAAGGGCGTCTGCTAAGAAATAAATAATAATATACATTATTTTACTTTAGATCACACATTCAAAGTTCACTGGTGCCATGCTCCCAGAAGCTGTTTCATGACTGGCTAGCAACAGCTGCAGAAGCTGCTGTGTACAGTCATTACAGCGGAACTCATGCAAGGATCTGTTAATACTAGCTAAAAACAAGGCAATAAAATTGGCAACAATTTCAAACAGAATACGATTACTGTAGAATGTTGCTATTACAAGCATTGCATAATTAATTAGGGTCCTTACGTTTAATATGCAAATAACAACAGATTTAAGACTGACATAACACTTGTTAAGCATCAGCATTAAAAAATAAATAAAAGAAAGACGTGTTTGCTTCTACTAGTAGTTAATGTATAAGGCTTTTTTGTGTACTCGAATATGTAATATGCTATTCAAATAGTTTATTTTCGTGTACTCGTGTATTTGACTACACTGACCCACGGATTCCTAATTAGGATTATTATAATTCAGTTTTAGCATTGCTGTGACCATATGGTAACAGCTCAGTTGCATGTTTGTTTGTGGAAAAATCTGTATAATTTGTACACATACATTTTCAAATCTTGAATACAGTATTTTCATTTTCCGACAAGCACACAAATATGTGTATGTTAAATGGCTGAAGTAACATATATTGAAGGCTTCGTTTAGCCACTTTCTTTTGAGACGTGGGCTCTCTTTGGTTACCATACACAGTTAGAAACATACTGAAAATAAAAACCATCATGAAAAAATATATAAATATGCTGGGCCAGATAAAATTGCATCCGGGCCAGTAAAAACACTAGCTCAGTGGCCCAAGAGGCCGGTAGTTAAAAATCTAAACATAGAGCCCTGCAAACGCCATTAACAAAATGGTATTTGCTTTTAATCTCTATTTTAATTCAGTTTTACTTGTATAGACAATTTAGGTTACTGAATAACAAACTACGCACTTCCCTGTGAATGTACACCTTCACGGGGAAACACCCACTGAGCATTCAGCACCGCTTTAAAATAACTTTTTGTTTCTGTTTGTCTTTCTTTTTTCCTATCCTGGCGTCCACCCGCGGACTCCTCCAACCCCGCAGGTAAGTCAGTACTTTTTGTTATGTATCTACTTTGTGCAATTGCTGATTTAAAACAATTCATATGCATTTAAATAAATACAATATACAGTATTATTGTTTTCGTTGCGTTCTTAATAAAAAACAGTCCTGCTTTATTCCATGACTCCTTTAAAACACATTAGCTTGTTAAAAGTTTTATTTTTGTTGTAAGGGATGGGATGTGGACACACCAATGTACAGTATATTATATTACAGTGTGCATAGATAGAATTTTTGCTGCTGTGGTTAAGTTTTGTTCAGTGTTACTATTATTAGAAGGGCTTTGTGACTGGGCAGAGGCCCTGCACACATGAAGATATGTGTTTTGTGGCTGAGCAGAGGCCCTGCACACATAAAGATATGTGTTTTGTGGCTGGTGCACCATCTTGGCTCAGGTGTGGAGGAGCAGCGTAGAGCCAAGATGGCCACACAGTTTAAAAGATGAAGCCATATTCACAATGCATTTTCCACCCTACTAAGTTGGCACCCCTTTTTGGAAAGCAAAAATCAAACTGCTAGGTTACAGAAGTTGCAAAAAACAATTAAAGTGCATGTAGGAGCTTATAAAATTAACTTTATAATCAGCCTTTTCTTTTCTTGTTAGAAAAAAACAGGTGTTAATTTAGCATGGTTGTTTGTATCTTTTGTATTCAGGGGATATGTTCTGGTGTACTGTCTGTACTTTTAAGTATTGTGTAATATTAATGACCAGAATGTATTTTAATTTGTATGTTGCTCCAGTTAAGCAGCTGTGATTCATTCAAATGGACCCGTTCTTTTCCTCAGCTTGCCTGGTACTGGATGCTCTGTGGCCTCTTGTGAAAGAGCAGTCTCTATTGCCCAGCAAAAGTCATTGCTGTACAACATTTCTAATGTTCTTATCTGGTTCCCCAGACAAGCTCAAAGAAAGGTAAAGGCAGACTTAGAGAAAAAAGTGCTAACTCAATTTGGAGCTAAATAAATAAATAAATAAAACATGGACCAATCAGAATGATTTCTAACTTCATAAAATAGCCATGGGGGAAAAATGATTAGAAACTACTCCTTTCCACACTCATTGACCATCCCTCCCTCTCTTTCTTACTAATCATATTACTGTGCACACAAAATAAACCATTCCATTCCAGGGGGGGTGACCGGATAGCCCTGGAGGATGTGAAACTCCTCACCTGCTTACAAAGGAGGATCACAAGATTGTACTGGGGGATCACCAGATGGAAACAGGTGTCTTAAAGGCTGGCTTGGATTTCTAGCAAATAATTTTCTTCCTTTTTACAAAATATGCCTTTGGTAAATTGGGCATTTTTTGTTCAATTTGATATTATTTAGAAGAAAGCTGGCAGAAATGTTGTGATAAAGTTTCACATGTAGGGGTTGAATGTATATGTCTTATAAATACTGTCCGCTACTGTAAAGGGGGCACTGATTTCTTTAAAAGGTCAAGGCAGTCCTGTTGGGTATTGTATTTTATAATGAAACCAGACATTGAGCTAATGCAAGATCACAGTTTGAAATGAAGAACAAACATTAGGCCAGCTTAGTGTTTGCACTCTCTGCATCAGATGAAGCAATAACACATAAGTTGTAAGAATGTACTTGGTATATGTAAACATTCTCGATTTTTAAAATGACTTTCAGCATTACATTTGGAAAGGACAACACAATGAAGGTCACGTTCTGCTTACGTGCAATGAAATGTTCTAATCTACTGCTAAGACCTTGCATGTACAGTAATTAAAAAGGTTAATTATGCAGATGTAGGTCTGTATTCATAAACTATAAATGCATTGCAGTCTGAACCATTTACTGTTGCTTTATTGATGGCAATAAAGGTATATAAACACCAGACATTTTGATAGCAAGATAAAAGGCTGTTGTTTATTATAGTCCTCTATATTTATTATTATTATTATTATTATTTATTTCTTAGCAGACGCCCTTATCCAGGGCGACTTACAATCGTAAGCAAATACATTTCAAGTGTTACAATACAAGTAATACAATAAGAGCAACATACAAATAAAAGGCCAATTGTCACATATACCCCTTTCATATAAGTAACAATATTATATCCATAATGGATTATTTAAATTAAATGCTATTACAATATTTTTTTGTAATCATTATGTTTCCAAACTCTGATACAAAGTCAATTGCCAGTCACTCACTTACTGATTGTCCCGTTCTGCGTATTATCACCACATTAAAATGTTCCAGACAGAGTATAATGGGAGTCCTTGCTGAATTTTCAACATCTGAATCATTAGGAGTTGTATTTACGATTACAGAAAATGAAAACACATTGGACATCCAAAGAAAAAGGAGCCTAGTCAACCAAAAGAGCAGAAATATGTAACTTGCACTGATAAGATGCTTGAATTTCAAAACCTTGATACACACATTTCAATGATTGCAGTGTCTGTATTTAGATCCAGCACTGTGTAGATCAATTAAATTAAGCACATTATCTTTATGACATTTAAAATCACATGTTATGTGTTTAAGCTCACATACACCAGGCCACCTTTGTCATGTTTGGCAAGGATAGAGTCATGGAAGACATATAAATATTGGATAAATACTACATGCCCTCTCCATTACAGTACAGTTTGTTGTACAGCAGGTTTGTAATTCTTGGGTTCTGCAGAAATATACAATACCACATAGTGTGTTTTTTTTTTTAAATGGATGTACATTTCAATCTTTATTTTGTATTATTGATTCTCAGTGCTCTCAGTTCGCCATTGGGTTTTCCATGATCAAGATCTGATTCTTCAGCTTGGCAGTCCAGTCCTCCTCAATGTACCTGTGGTAAGGGTCGTCGGAATGCTCCCTCCGTTTGGATTTCACCGTGCTCACCAGGATTGCCACAATGATGAAGGAAAACATGCCAATCATGACCATCAGGTACCAGACAACATTGTTGAAATTCTCTGCTGCCAGTCTGTCGCTCAGGGCCTTCTCTGCCTTTGTTTCATTCATGTGCCAGCTGTTCATGTAGTTGGTAAAGACCTTCTTAAAGGCATCTTCCAAGGTCTGCGTGAGATTAGCAAAATCTGACATCTTTCAGGAAGTTCTGCACAGAGACAATTAATTTATTTACAGCAGTTTCTAACAGCTCTCCAAGGGAGTTTATTTAAATGTATTTTCACAATCAGTTATTTATCAGCCCAAAAGGAACATTGGTACACATTTGTGTTATGAAGATAAGGCATGTCTTATTTACTTTAGCAAGGTCACATATGATGCTATAATCACACTTGCTGTAATTACACTTGCTACACACAGTATGTTCCTTTGAGTCTTAAAATACATGCATTTTTCTTATTGCATATACATTTAACTGGGTGATTTACCTAAAATGATCAATGCAACTTAATGATGGGACGATGGAAAATCCAGCTAATGGCGTTCAAGAACTGGCCCTGATTCTACTCAGTATTGCAGAAGGAGTGGGACAAGAAGATCAAGCAACTTGCCCTGGGTTACACTATGAGTGATGGAATTGGTTATTTTATAAACAACCCCACAAGCTTACAAAAGATGTTTGTGGAGTACATCTACACATAAATGCAGCTTTAGATATGTCTTTTCTAAATTAAGTTTTCAGAAGCAGTAAAGCTTATCGGAATCATGAGGTTTTTTAATAATTATTTTAATAGAATAATCTGACACATAGATAAAGCAAAGTCCAGGAGCCGGTTGCATAAAAGTGGATTAGACTAGTATATGCTGCTAGAACTGCTCTTAATCTGGAACTATAATTAAAAGATTATTCAACACATAGCATTCATGGCATTTACATTTCAATTCAATGTATGATTTTAAAAAAATATATCTTAAAAAAAAAATAATATGTTGAGCTGTCCATCATCCTATCTCTCCTATACATTTACTAATAAAATGACTTCCTGCAATTGAATTTTAACATAAGTTTAAGATTTAAACAAAAGCCTAAACACCTATCAAAAGCATGCACTAAAAACGTAATACTTTGTAGTCATCGGCAATGGCTCAATCTTACCTTTAAATGCAACAACAACTTAGAATACTTAAGACCCACCGGGAAGTTCAGTATAACAGCAGCAAGGAATGTGGTGACCTATTCCCTATGAAAGCAGTAATGTACTGTATCCCGCAGTTTGAATGGTTCGTTTGTATGGCTCTTCGTTTATCTCGTAGGCATTGTTTACTTATATGTCACACAGAAAAGGTATTATTGGTCAGTGGCTTTGTTCTCAGAGTGTTGAAACCTGTTAGGTATGTTGCAACAAAGATTTTTCAAGGTTACAATTCTGATAAAGATTGTCTGAACAATGCTCTATCACATGCCCAAAAAAGAAAACGAATAAAACAAACTTAACATGCTTAAATGGTTGTCATTTTCAATTGCATCAAAATGTTTCTCTTCATTTGATTTTAAATTTAAATACGACTCATTGCTCCCTCATATTTAGGATTGTGTGTAAAGAGTTATGGCCACACTTGGAGTCAGGCAACATGGAACTTCAGAGTTTTCGTTTTAGGTTTTTAATGAGTGTTTTCTTTTCTACAATATAAAGCACTTACCCACTTATCCTTTTCTAAAACACACTGACTCACCTCACCCTCACAGTGTGGTATCTCACTGTCTGATAAGCTGAGGGGCACCTTGCAGGGTTCTGTGTAGAAGGAGCAGCAGTTACAGCATCATCTATAATATATATTTATATACACTCCAGAACACTGAAAGTGGCCCAATATGGTTGTGTTGAAAATGTCAATTTTAACAAAGCCTACTCAAAATCATATTTATTTTCCTTATTTCCATCCATTACATGACCCCTATGAAGTTACAGTCACCATATGTTAAAATATGTTGTTTGACCATTAATGACCATGGTTGATGAAGATTGGGAAACGGCACAGCTGCTTCCACTTGGTAAAATATTCTCAAAGTGTGTTTGTCCTTAACCCTGTTCTGTCCGTTCTCTCCTATGAGTTACATGGCATGTTCAGACAAAATGGCTTAATACAGTACTGGAAAATGGACACTGTCTCTTCCATGTTGCACTTGAAAACCAATGTTTCAGTCTTCTCTGTGAAATATTTTAAAATCTACCATATTATCCATATACAATGTTTGAAATCCCAAATGAGGTAAACAAGTAGGTTACAGTGTTGATAAAGTTCATAAAACTGTTATATATTACAGTCACATGTAACAGGGGAGGAAATATCAACAGTAAGAATTGGACACTGAAGCTAAGGAAAGCACATGCATGCTATGGAGAAGGGGTTCCAACATCATTACATTCCTGAGCTCCTTTGTTTTCCTGGATGTGACAGCTGAGATCCCCCAGGTACAGAACATAGCTCTTGACACCCAAGTCCGTTTCGATGTAGTTGTGGTAGGGATCCTCCAAATGCTCACTCCTTTTGGACTTGACCGCACTCACCAGCGTGACCATGATGAAGAAGGAGAGGATTCCCATGAACAACACCACGTACAGATCAGAGCCATGACACTCCTGGGTCTCAAGGGTCTGGCTCAGGGCCTCTTAACTGGCCCTGACGTTGCGATGCCATTCGTCCAACAAATTTTATTTAACAAATTAATCTGTCTGCGGTTTGTGTCTCTATTTTTCAATGTGTGCATTTAGGGTTTTAGGTTGGTGCAAATCTATTAACATACCGGAAGATTCAATTTTAGTTATGATGCCACTAAAAATAGTACCAAATAACAAAAGCTATGATAACTCTTTTGTATTTATTTATTGCAAACATAAAATTTACAACTGTTAATGTTTTTGTAAACAAAAAGGCCACTATAAGGATGAAGGCGCTATATTTCAAATGTAATCCTTGGGACAGACTTCAGGGTGTACTAAACAGTGTTCCTTAGAATCTGTGGGGTTTTTTCTTCTGTTTTCTAAAATTGGTTAACACTATTATTTTAAATCATATTCACTAACAAACAAATTACCATGAATCCTGAAAACTACAATTATAGGCTCAGAGCCATCTTTCCAAAGCGTTTACTACATTCTTTAAAACTCCTATTTTTAAGGTAAAACGCTGGTTAATATTTTACAAAACTAGAAAAACACAATGATGTTTTATATTTAAAGTTCTCTTAAGCACAATCAATGTGTTTTTAATTTTAATTTTGTAACATCAACATGACTAACCCTTATAGTATTTAAAATACCTTGTCAGACGTTATGAACAAAGACAGTGTTGTGTTTTTATGTGCAGTAGTATTTTCCTACCAAAAATATAACTATAAGGTAGGATAAAATTAACAAAGAGCAAATTTGAATGTATTTTTCAGAGCCTTTGTGAGTGTATCATTTTAAATTAGAAACATGCATTTTATATTGTACTGTTAAAGTTGGCATTCTTTTTTAACATGATTTAAATTGTGTTATTTGAATAACTGTAACATATACGACACACATATTGTGGTATGAATTAATAATAATAATAATAATAATAATAATAATAATAATAATAATAATAATAATAATAATAATAATAATATCTGCTTACCTTTTGGGGGACAAAATATGAATGGCAAATCCAGTGAGTTGTTCTGAACCAAAAAAAAAAGGCATTATGAACATTAAGCTTTAGTCACTACAGTTTCATACATCACATCACCGACCACAGACAAGCACACCCTGCAAAGGTACCGTGACTTTCCATCTTCTAAATAAATGCATGGGTTAACCGTGTATGTAACTCGTGACATACATTGTAGATTAGTACTAATGTATGGTTTGCAAATTTGAGTATGTTATTCACAGTGTATTGGACTGGAGCATATTACCAGGATTTTGTTCAGCAGAGAATAAGGCAGTAGCTAAATTAGCTAATTAACTTTGTAAAAACAAAACTGTATTAGACAGTGATACAGCAATACTAAGATATTTGCATATCATTAGTGTCGTATTATATAGAAAATCAAAACTTATGAAACCGAGCGTTCCAAACTTTCCTGTGGTCGCAGTTTTGGCTCCAACATGGATTTTATTATTTCTTAGGTGTTTAACAACAACAAAGACTAGTTTTACAAACATGAAACTTTATTTAACGCATTAGCTCAGGGGTGGCCAACCCTGGTCCTGGAGAGCTACAATCCAGCATGTTGTATAGGTAACCTGCAATATTTTATTTTACAGATCTCCACTAGATGGCGCCAGATTATTGCCAAGAAAATTTACCTGAAAGTTGTAAGAAATGTTTTTCTGTAATCCCTGTACGTTTCAGTTTTTCTTTGTTTGTTTGTTTTTTAATCGTCAGTTTATGTGATATGCATTAGTCAATCCGACTGACTAGGCAGGCAAGTTGATGGATCGACAGATAGCTGGACGGGTGGATGCAGGAATGCAAAGCTTGGCAGACATAATCAGTAACATGTTTCTGTTGTAAAGGTAGCATTGTAGACCATGTCTGCAGACTGCCAGGCAAGTGATAGGAATTCAACACTGAACTGTCTTCCCAGTTTGAATATTTTGTTTGTACATTATGTATGTATGTATACGTTTAATTTTTTGTAACAGTCTCAGAAGATGTCCTTGAGATTACATTTTTTTAAATGCTTGCAGTAAATCCTAAATCAAGGTTCTAGAGCCTTCATTGGTGTTATGGTCGATGTTTGAGCATGTTGCTCTCATTTTACCATGCAGTACATTCCGTTTTGTCATACTGCCCATTGAATTTTCAGCAGTAATTTCTTCTGTAATTGAAAGTCCTCTCTTATCCTTCAAAGTGGATGGCTGGGGAGATTGTGATTTATTGTTCCAGTCTTGACTGTGTCTACCTGGATATAAACAAATGAATAAACAAATACATATTTATTCACTTCAGCAAATCCACCTCAAATTTCACAAAGTCATGTAGACAGGCAATTTGGCTCGTGCCTGTGCCAATGAACCAGTTTCATTCACATTAACAAGAATAAAAAAAAATGAAATAAAAAACTGAATATTTAATGTAATGCTTAATTACAGCAGGTGTTGACTGTAAAATCTATATTAAAATAACTACCACATGCCCTACCAGGTAGCTGGGTAAAGACATTCATCTCTAACATTCCTCTTGATGATGTATTATAGCTAAACTATAAATAAACAACCCAGGTGTTAACCTTTATACAGAAAAGGTATGATAATGTTTGGTAATATTGGTAAACTATGCCAAAGCACATCAATAAATAGCATAAGCAGGGGACACTGCATTGCAAATTTCCCATGGTAAAGTCTATATGGGGATATATAAAATGCTCAGTATGCCCGCACCTACATTGTTTATTGAGTCCAGTCATTTGAGGGGAGATGTGTGAAAACAAGTCTTGTAAGAGGACCGCGTGTGTTCTGTTTGAACATGTTAACTTTTTGCTTTGAGCAGTCAAGTCTTGTGATTGCAAAAGAAAAGCAGCCAGTGTATATAAAGCCAAGGTTTCTTTTTTTTTCTTTTTAACAAGTTTATATAAAATGTGTTATTGACATCCAAACATTCAGTCTGTGGTTAGTGCGGGTTTCATATAAATGGGCTCAGATGTCTGGCCAAGTTCTCAGGATTCCATGTTTTTTCTGTGCAGTTTGCTGAAAGAGAGTTCAAGGTAAATTGAGTTCATTGGGGTTTCTTTGCCTAATTTTGCATGCATGAACAAATAAGGTCACTTTCCACACAGGTATTTCGAGGGTGCCAATGAAAGGGGTTGTCAGGGAATTCAATCCCAGACAATTTCTGGCTGTTGAAGCAGTGACAAGACAACAGTCAGTCAAGTTTTGCTTGATTAGCCTTCTTCACCTAAAGTCTATCTTGGGCTCTGAAGGTTAAACTAGGGAGCCATGTCAGACCTTCACTGTCAGATTCCTATCTGTGGCTTTCTGTTAGTTTCCTACCTGTGGTGAACATTTTCAAAGCTTATACTCCAGATTGTAATTAATTAAAATTGAAACAAAAAAATAAGAATGTACTCAAAAGTCAAAGCTTGTCAATGTCTCTGAATCAAATGTTTAGATATATTTGTTTTTGTTTTTATTTTTATATACAGCAGTGTATAATGGCTATCAAGTACGTCTGTTCTTTTTTTATCCGTAATATATCACTTTTTTTTTTAGCTTGTAGATTTTATAGATTAGAACTATTATATACATGTTAGAATGTTTGTTTATAGGTTTGTGTTCTCGTTTATGAGTGTGTACAGTAATTTTAAGAAGTGTTTCTAAATGCACATAAAGCAGATTTTTTCAATCACATGTTGGCAAATACCTACTTATGTCATGTAATTTGTTTCAGGTAAAAAGTGGGTGTGTATGCTATACACATACTCCCCAGTGATAGCTATTAACTGTTTTCTCTTCTCTGTTTACTGAGATGATCTAAACAGACATTAAACCAGTTATACAAATATATATTTTAAATGACACTTGTTGCCTACAGCATTAATTGAACCATGTTTTCAACTTCAATTCAAATCTGAAAATAAGGCCACATCGCAATGTTAATGCCTGCTTGTGTACGTTTCTGTCTCTCTTTCCAGGATCTCTGATAGACATTTCAACACCTACCAGCGCTGGTGTATGCTGCCTGTTTAATATAAGGTGTTTTTTTGGGGTTTTTTTTTCTATTGTATCATAAAATTCAGTTTATAAATACAACATATTTGAAATCCAGCAAAATTGTCCTTATTAAAAAAAAATCAATTCCCACATAAAAGTCATATTATATTTATCTATAATATATTATTGAAATCCTTGGACCAAAACTTGCTTATACTGTATATATTTCTATACTACTTAAAATTTGCCAGCGGTCACACAAGTTAGCAGGTCGAAGTGAAGGGTGCGGTTTCCAGAACCCTGAAAGCATGCATGTAGTTGTCGGCTCAAAGGTTTTGTGAGATATCAGCAGTACTAGGCGTTACACAAAGTACAGAGTCTGCACAAAAAACAAAAACACTCAAAGAGACCTTAGAAGTCAACCATTTTGAGATGCGTCTTTTTCATAGTCTGACTGCTAGACTGGAAGTTTTTTTTGTTTTAAAGTTGTACATGTTGATTTCATTTTTTAATTTTTTTCAATACACTGCTGATGTAAATGGTTGCAGACACATGTCTGTTCTGTTCAGTTGAAGCTAGCAGCACAACACCTGTAACCACCTGCTTTTAGTCTAAGTGAAAGAAGACTTTGCATTATTTAAGCAGGTCATCTGTGGTTCAGTCTGAAAACTCATGCAATAGATTATTTATTGAAAAAGACTAAACAAAACTACTACAATATACATATTTTACACAACATTCTTTGACCTTTGGCCTCGTCTTTTGAGGTATCCCTGTCAATAAATTAGCTTGCAGATAAGTGGGGAGGCTGGCCATAGGGAAGCCATGGCCAGGAGACAGGATAGCTGACATCCCCATTAGACAAAGCCAAAAAAACAGGTGGAGGCTGAGGAGAAGGAGGCGAACTCTGGTGAGGAGCGGGGACGGATTAAGGTAAGATTTAAATCCTCTACTTGCCAATCTTTGGACATATTGGACATATTGGACATATTGGACATATTAGACAAAACAGCTATTTGATTGCCGATTTAGTCTGGTATTGGACGTGCCTAAATATGCTTAATATTTACATGATTTCATCTAAAGTTAAAGTGAGTTCCCTGTCAGAATCATCGCTTTGCTTAATTTAAAAAAAAAATAAATAAATGATATTCCAGTGCACTTAACATACTGTATTTAATGACTGGTGAAATACAACTCAAAGCTGCTGCAGTATGTCTTCTGTTTTGTTAGTTCAAATCTTTTCACAAAACAAACATTAAACTTTAAAGCTGCAGTGTGCAGTGCAAAAGCACATCATGAAAAATGCTAAAATAAAAGTATCTACATTTAAAAAATATATAAACACGTGAAAAATTCGGTCCACTAAAATAAATGGCTTTACATATTCTCTGTAAGAAGTCGTGTAAAAACAGGAAAGCGCAATCAATCAGACTGCGGAATCTCTATTATCTGATTTGAAATCACCGAACTCCACGTCTTCGTTATGTAACCTTCATCATTGATGATGCAAGCAATTGTCTGAATCATTAATGCACAGAGCAACTACTTCTATGCAGTTTTCTGTGCAACAGAAAAGAGTGCAACAGGGCTGCAGCCTCAGCCCCACTCTCTTCAACATTTATATCAATGATCTGCCTGGTCTGTTAGAGCAAGCGCCCACACCAGCCCTATGCCTGGGCCACACCACAGTGAAGAGCCTACTGTAGGCAGATGACTTAGTCATCCTATCCCACACACAGCCTGACACTGCTGGAGACATACTGTGAAACATGGGCCCTGGAGGTTAATCTGAATAAAACAAAAATTGTGACTCACATTAAGTGCATCAGGCAGCTTTAAACTGGCAATCAAAACACTAAAAGAGAAAGCGCTCAGAACGTACTACACTATTAAAAAAAACAACTGGCCGCATTTAATCCCCAACCAAATTATTACTAAAGCTGTTTGACAACATCATACAGCCAACTCTGCTCTATGGGAGTGAAGTCTGTGACCCAACCCTGATTACAGAGTACACACAGTGGGACAAGACTACAACAGAAACCACACACCTGCGCTTCTGTAAAGAGCTACTGCACTGACACAGAGAAGCCCCCAACAACAGACTAGGGAGAGGGCCTCTGCTGATCCCCATCCAGAAAATAATCACCCAGTTCTGGCTCCACCTGAGACACAGCAGCCCAAACTCCCTCCACTTCCAAGCCCTTGAATCATCCCAGGGCAGTACAGCTAAACCTTTGCTACAGTCCTACATCACATCCCTGTCCACACACACCAGCATCAACATCCACAATAGCCCTGACACTGATCCCAGCAGCCAGAGGGCACTGAGAAAAGCTGTAGGATCTGCCCTGATAGAGAAATACACCCTCTACTGGAGACAGCAGATTAAAAGCAAAATAAACTGCACCTCTACAGCTCCCTCAACAGAGAATACACCCTGGCCGAATATCTAAACCTTGTAAATAATAAAAAACAACAAAAACACCTTTTAACAAAATATAGGATTAGTGAAACCTAGTAAACCTGTACCCAGTGCAACAGTAGAGAGATTGAAACTGAGACCCACTTCATCCTCCACTGTACAGATACAGAGAGCTGAGAGAGAGATACTGCCTCAGACTGGCAGATAATATAGAGGATTTCCTGCTCCAGAGCCAGGAGGAGAAACTGCAGGTTCTTCTGGAAGAAAAGAGAGAGGGAGCAATAATAGCTTCAGAATTTGTAGCATCCTGCCATAGAGCCAGAGTCCCACTATAAGATGTGCTCAATATAACCGCGTTGCATCTGTTCTAATGTATGTTTGTGTATTGTGTTGTAGCTTTGGCAATACTTGTTCTGCTTGTCATTCCAATTAAGCATTTGAACTTGAATTGATTCCTGTTCTTTAATTCCTGGTAAAATATTGAAGGCAAAAACATTAAATCTAGATTAGAAACAAAATTGGAAATATTATTATGGATAAACATAACAAAACAATAAACCTCAGTATGGATACAATTAAGATGAAACATAATTGATAGATAAGTTGCTATTGTAATACATAACTAAAACATTTCAGTTCAATGTTTCTCAATTCTTTTTAATCTTCATGTAGTATTCCTGGCGAGTATACTGTTGGGCCCAGATTCTCCTTGCATAGGGTGCTGTTAATGAAACATTTTGATGTGGCATGTGAAGGGCAGAGCATCATAACAAGCGCATACTAAGTAGTAATTAAATGAGTCGTATAATTGAGTTTTTAAACCCAGAGAGCTTGGAGTTCTTAACTATGCCCTCTGGCTATACCCATGGACCTGGCCCCCCTTCATTACCCACAAAACTATTTATCACATTATTTTGTCCTTGATGAACCTTCCCCGTTTAACCATAAAAAAGCAACTATAATATGTTGGTTTCAGGTGTGATTAGGTTTAAATTAAAGTTGATCTTCAGAAGGATTTCTTTTAGCAAATCTCAGTACTGTTTAAAAGGAGATTATAAGACATAATAAATACTACCATGAGCCTACTCACTGAATAATTAACATGCTCTTTCCTCCACTTTACTGGTTTCTTCTTAATATGCTATTGTACAATAGTTTTTTTTTTCCGCTCAGAAATTTGGCTTTGATTTACTGATTTAATACGTTTGTTACTCTGATTAATGCTATTATCCAAGTCAAATGATGAATGTAAAACAGAGAGTTTCTCTACTTAGGATACCAATACCCCTTTATTACAACACAGTGGTGTCTCTCAGGTCTTATCCACACTGACAAGACCCATACCTACCAGCATTAAAGGTCTGACAAGACAGCCACAGCATTTGGCATTTGTAACCTACCAAGCATGCCTCCCATGGAATAATCTGGAATCCTTTTGTTGAGCATAAATTAATAATGCTGCTGTGGAGACAGACAGAGTGACTCAACTGTCAGGCACATAGTCGTCAAACAGACCATCAGCAATCTGGTATTGGCCCAATAGATCTTTAATTGCACCCCCATTGGTAATTTGACAATAGGTCTGAAGACTATCATGTGTGCTGTCATAGGAGTTGTGTATTTCCAGCAGTACAAAACGAATCTTGCTCCACAGTAATTGTTTAATAGATTGTTCCTTCTATGACTTTCTACTGCACAGAATGTCTATAGCTTGCAACTATAGAACTAAAGAGAATGTCCTGAATTCAGGTCAAAGCACCTTAACATAGACCATATCAATAAGTATAAACAAAAATATTTGCATAATTGCATTAAGACTGTTAACATTATTTAAGCAACAGAACCAGAAGAATAGGGCTTTACCGTCTGGTATGACCAGCCTTGCGTGGTTCAATGTCCCGAGGCGAAGGCGAGGCCACTCAACATAACTTCTGGTTCTATTGCTATTAGAAAATGGCTGCATTAAAAAAATAAAAAAACAAACATTTTAAGTTTTCTTTTGTTTGATTGTAATTGGAAGCTATTTTCTATTTAAACAAATTAGTTTTTAAAGAAGTCTGTATTTATGAATACAATTTTCTTTCCTAAAGGTAACAACGGTTAAGACAGATTACATAAACAGTAAAATATTGACGTGACTGACCTCTAAGGTTGGGAAGTGAGCTTCACTAGCCCCCAAAAGAGGACACCCGTCTCCCCGCAGCTGTGCCCCCAATGCAAAGAAGAAGGGATAGTAAAGAAACAGAGGTTAATTAATGTCAATTAATATTTTTTTTCCTTAGAGATTTAAGGACTAATATCACCACTCAGCGGAGAGGAAAATGAAAATGAATAGACCCTGCTGTCTTTGTCAACCCAGCAGCCCATACAAATTGTTATCTTTGGATTCATTGGAGGGGGTTGGTCTTTTTAATGGAAACTTACTCCTGTTTACTTATGTGTTTTACTAGACTGCCTGTATTAAGGTGCTTTGAAGCAAACATATTGCATTAGCACCAGAAATGTATAAAAAAACGTGCGTTTGTCGAATTTCTGAACAAACTACCTACAGCCTTTTTTAAAAAATACATTGTTATTTGTATTGAAAAAAGCAGTAAACAGTTAGTTAGTTATTTATAAATGTTGCTCCTGGGGAAGTTTGGAGATAGAAAGCATAAGACTAGTCATATGCTTATAAACATGAGAAGATGTTTTATGAGGAAAACATTTTCTTATCTTTCATTCATATTGTTCTTGTCCAGATGTGAGGAGCAAAGTGTTACCTAATAATAAACCATGTGTGCCCAATATTTCCTGTGCGTAAGCAAAATGTCCTGTTTTCAATGCGTTCCAGGTAGTGTTTTGCTGTTACTATACCCTACAACCTTACAGCCCAGATCATTCAAGGACTTCATCCAGCTAGTTACATAGAGGATACTCCATGACTGTCATGGAGACCTGTAGTTACTTCATGAATGAGGATAGTAGAATAAAGGACCAAGCCCCAAATGGGAGCCATTTTCATCAGTGAAATAAATACAGCAATCCATGAAGTATTTTGTTTAAATACAACGGTATTATGTTAATATTTAATTTATGGAAAATAAAGTATGTTTAGCCTGAATCGAACAGTTGAATATGGGAAATGATTTTCCTTATATGAAGCCGGTTATTCTCATCAATTATGAAAACTAAACTGAAAGTTATCACATTAGTGTCAAAGCAGGCTTTGTGATGTGTCAATCCTGTCACAAATATGTTCCTTCCAGAAAGTGAGTGATGTATTCAAGTATACTGGGTATGTATTTTGTGTACCTGTATTTATAATTTAACCTTCTTGCTGTTTGTTGAAGGTAAACACTCTAAGCATTTTTTTTAACTGCAAAGACGAGAGAAAACTACTTGTTGACTAACCACATGAAAGACGGCGTTAAGGGGTGGGGAAAATGTCCCTCTTCAGATGAAAGGAAGTTCAAGAAACAAACACAGCTTTCTTTAACCTCAGGTCAGATGAAATCTAAATTCTATGTGCCTTAGAATTTGTTGGTATTAAAACGAAAAGTCACAATGCCACCCAATTACTTGGTATTAAAACAACAGTGTTTTCCCCTGACTTTTCTACTCTCCTTTAAGAATTCAAGAAGCCATTTGTCTCAATCACAACTGAGAAATGTGTTAATAGTAAAATTGATTTAATTTACGTTTTTGTTTCTGTGAAACAACTCAATTGGCTTTTAAGTTTGCTAATCCTTAATTTTTGATGTTAATAAGCAACTAATCTTTATTAAAGCTATAATGAAAAGTAAAGTATTTTATGCTGATTACACTTTATTACAATCGTTCTGCGTGACTGTATTTACATAAAGATGAGTCTCTTCTGCTTTTAAATGAAAAAGACTTACAATTTAAAAGCCCATTTAGTTGTTTCACAGAAAAGCCCTGTAAATTAAATCAATTTTACTATTAACACGTTTCTCAGTTGTGATTGAGATACACAAATGGCTTAATGTTTATCAATTGCATTTTCAAAGGAGAGTAGAAAAGTTGTCGGGAAAACACCAAAAGCCAGAAGCCCTATTTTATAATCAAGTACTGTTTATTGTGTAAATATGCACATATGCAGTAAAATCCTTGTTTACAAAACAGAGAGGTTAAATTACAGGGTACACCTGGACAGTACTCCTACTGTATAGTCTACCTCTATAAACTAGCACACTGTATTGTCTGGCACAATTTTCTAGTCCCAGACAGGGTTTACTATGCACTATTGGATGCTGCACATTTTGAAATAAAGTTTTACAAGTGCTCTGTTGATGAGTGATTGCAAGTAACATATTGCACAGGCTTTGAATAAAAAAAATATTTATAATAATAGCTTTTTTTACGTTCTTGGGGCTACCCATTATTATACTAAAATGTAAAAGCCGTCAAGCCTATAGTCTACCCACAACAACAATAAAGGCCTAGTATACTTCTATATGCTTCTAAATGAGCAAATATATGGGTTAGATGCTTTAATTAATACATTACAAAATACATGTTTATAGTCTTCTGTTGCTTCCATGCCCCTAACACAGGTGTTTGTGCGGTTCCAGAACCTTATTTTATTTCAATAAAAATTTTAACTTTCATTCCCTCCCAAAAGGTCAAACATTCCTGTGTTATATCTCTCCTGCCATTTAGAGAATTGTTTGACTTGATGCTGTGTAAGAGAAACCACAAACTGGAAAGCCACACAATTCTCATAGCTTCTCAGAATACACATGCCGTCTTAGCTTTAGATTTACTCTACCCCTTAGAGCAGGACCACATGTTCGCTATAATGTGTTTCTTTTCAAAACTGCACATTTGACCTAATAAAATCTCCAAATAGTACACAGTTGAAGTAAAATGTATTTTTTAAAGTCTATAAAAATGTTATTGATTATGCTATTATATTATGATTAGAAATAATAGTGAACTACGAGCAAGGCCTCGACATTGTTTTCTTGAAGTCGTGCAACTGTAATCCTAGCACTGTGTGGTCTTGCATTGTCCTGCTGGAAGATCGACACTTCCAGATTGGCTCGCAGGAACGGAAAAACTGTTGTCTCAAGGACTTCATCAGTAAGGTTGCCATCAACCTGCACCAAAGACGTTCTTGTGTTAAAGGAGATTCCTCCCCACATCATCATGCTTCCACCGTCCCATCGGTTGGCTTGAACAACACAACAGTCAGCATAATGCTCATCACAACGTTTTCACACACGTTGTCTTCCGTCAGGTCTGTCAAAGGCAAAACGTCGGTGAATAAAATACTCCACCACTCTCTCTGCCACCAGATGTTCTCTGGCCCACAGAAGATGGTGATTTCATCTCTCAGCTGTCAACATGTTGCCCCTGAACAGCCTCCGAGGATGCAAATCATTTTCATGCAGACGGAGAGCTACAGTCATTCTGCTGATGCACGAGTTATTTCTTCCTGGAGTTTCTTGTGCTGTAGCCACTGCAGTCTGAAAACAATTACTATTTAAAATGTAAATCACATTATGTGCCCAATGCGCTATTGATGTAAAACTTGCTGCGTTTTCATTGTGCATCAGTATATGATGGAGGAATTAAAGATTAATCTCACCGCTCAGTGGAGAGGAATTGAGTTTGACTGCTGAGGTTGCTGCACCTATACAGAAGGAATTGATGGTCTTTTGCGAGGACAAGTAATGCAGAATGCCGTCCCGGTTGAAGGGGAGACCAGTCGGACGCGGAGGAGAGAGTGGAAGGAGCGAGGGCAGCAGCCATGTAGACTTAGATGGAGGCAAGGAGATTGCACAGGGAAGAATATAATTGAATAACAGATTACTGAACTGAGGAATAGACAGAGAAACAAATGAGCTGAAGGAACTAGTATCTGAAGCAGGGAGCCTCATAGCAGCGGAGAGGGATTGAGGCAGCTCAAGGGCAGGGAGGGTGCAAAGAGAACAGCAGAAAGTTTGGCTGTGGCTGGTGCAGCTGGCGCGGGAGGAGTAGACTGATGATTGCAAGTGATCTGATTTTAAAACTGCATCCAGGTGATCAGTGGCTGGAGAAACTGTGGTGTTGAGTGGTAGAATGAGTTGCTTGATGTCATAGGGATTTGGAGACGCATTTTAGAGAAAGAATCAGAGAAGCAGATTGTGTATAATAGCACCTGGGACCAGCATTATTGTTTGTTTGTTTTTTTTCAGGGAGAAGAACGAATGTAAGACTCCACTGCAGTGGAAGACTATTGACTGCCGGCTGGGTGTTTTTGACAGTTCCTAAGGAAAGGTGTGGATTATCTTTTGCGTGAACGAGGAAAGTCATTAATCGAATATTACATTGGTAATCTTTGCTGATTAAAAAAAAAGTTGAATGGGTTACTTCCCATTTGATTAAATGGGAAAATAAACAGAACACACCTCTTGTAATTCCTGCTGTGCTGGCAAGTTGAGACTTACTGTATAGCCTAGAGTGTAGTTCCTGAGGCCAAGAGTGTCTTAGTGACCATTTCTTTTAGAGAACCATTTGTGCAACAGGTTAATGATGCATACAGCTTTTGTGCTGAATAACCTGTGTGTGTAAAGCACAAATGTCAATGAATAAATATTTATAGGAAACAGTGTAGCTTCACTGCTGGTAAATAAAGTCCTATGTCAAGTAACTACATATACTAATCTTGAGGTTGTAGCTTCTTATTGGTGCCATGATAAGTATTCAGATGTTCTATAATAGATACAGTGGACTCTTATATATATATATATATATATATATAGTAACAGCAGCGAGGGATATGTGAGACAGCAGGGAGGGGGTTAAAGCCTCCTTGCAAGAAAACATGTGCGGAATGCACATTTGTTTAATTTAATTGTATTTGCTTTATTGTTTAATTGTTTTGCTTTATTGTGGAATTTAATTTGTTTTATTATTAATTATCCCCTGCACCTGGTAATTATTGTTAATTCAGAACCAGGTGCAGGGTATTTAAAGAGGGCGTTTGTATTGCTCAGGGCTGCTGAGTGGAAGGAGGCAGAAGAGGTGCTCTGCTTCCGAGCAGTCAAGAAGAAACGCGTGCAGTGTGAACGTGTGTGGTTCAGTTAAAGTGGTTTTGGTGTGACAGGTAAACGGCCTATATATATTTGTGGTAAATATAAAATGCAGAATGCTGCTTCGTGTTTTATCACATGATATTGTGATGATGAAGACAAAGCACTTCAGGCCAAAGGACTGGTAGGGAATAATTGTTAGACAGAGCTCCCTCGCTCCTGGACTAATAGTATAGCAGTACAGTACTCAATTCCAATCCCTGTTATCTAAACAAACCTCTAATACGAACAACTCTATCACAATGCAATGCCTGCTGATGGCAGCTGTAGAAAACAAACTTCAATATCATTAATCTGTGTGTAAAACAGCAAAAAATGTTCTTTCAGTCTAAAAATAGGTATTTTAAGATATTTCATGATGAAACATAACATTTATTAAAGCAGAAAATAAGTGTTGTCACATATTTATTATTTTCTCAAGTTATTATACAACAAATGTTCTTAAATATTTAAATGCTTACCTGAAAAACAATTAATGCTAAATTGTAGAATATTTTGTTTTTTATGTCCACCTTTTAAAGACATTCTACGGTATTTTCACCATCAGTGAATTCTCAAACAAAATAAAAACATAAATACATTTAACAATAACAATTGGACAGAGCGATCTTTATTATAAATATTTCCGATCTTTTTGATACAGCTGATGTCTTTTTCGTTGAAAATACAAAGTGCATTGCAGTGCATTCAACTATTTACTGGAAGCAAACTAAACCAACTAACAGGTTCCTAAATGCAGTGTATGGTAATAGGCAGTCCGTCAATAAGAATAAGACAGACATTTGCTGTATTCATTTTTAAGTGATACAAATATGTACATTTACACTACTTTTTCAGAAATGGGAGTTTGCTCAGGAAATTTCACGGAAATCGTGAAATACGTCATAACCGTGAAAAAAATACAGCCCTACCTATAAATTATATAAAAGAACAACCTTTAGTATGGTACAGATTACAATCAGTACTCGTTGCAAGATTTTACTGTTCTATTCAATGTATTTCTTAAATGTTATGTAGAGTTCATCAGGATACTAAATTACAACTTTTATAAATGCTTTTAGACCAGTTGGTACTCAGCAATTTACAACCACAAACATTGCATGTTGACATGTTTGGTGCAACAGGCCTATACCACTTTGTAATGTCATATAATTCCTGCTGCACTGGCTGTTAAGAATTATAGCCTATAGGCTATACTGTAGTTTCTAATTATACCCTGCTCGATAAAATCAAGCATGTCTTAGTGAATATTTAATTTTTGCAACAGGTTAATGATGCATACGACTTTTGTGTATATAGTACAATGTCAAGGATTAAATATTTCCTGCTTGCAAATTTATTCATAGCCAGGTAAAGTGTCTGAAGATATTAATCTACACTGATGGATATTCTTGGTTATGGCCATGACAATTACTCCCATTTTCTACGTCTTCTCTAAGTATTTTTTATTTTTTAGATGGTTGGTATTAATTAAAATGGAATAAACCTCTCAATTGCACACCCACCATTGTATGATCTTTCACACACACACACACAAAGCAATTCCCTGCAACTTGTGAAGATGAACCCAGGAGAACACAGGAGATTCCCTTTCAAATCCCCAAAACGCAGATGTAATGTAAGAAGTAGAACATTTTCAATTTTGTTCCTTTATCTAATTCTGGATTAAAATAACTATATATATATATATATATATATATATATATATATATATATATATATATATATATATATATATATATATATATATATATATATATATGTCTGTGTGTGTGTGTGTGTGTGTGTACTAATTTGTATATTTATTTATTCATTTGTTCTTTTAGATTTGTAATCTAATGACTTGCATGACATTTGGGAACTGAAATTACAGTACAAGAGTTACTGAATTCAGATTCCTAGGCAGGTGTATGACCAACCAACCCCAGACACTGTATAATCTATAGTACCAGCAGTGGTCCTGAGGAGTCTGGAGACAGAGTTGATGAGGAGTCTGCCACTGTTACACATAAGACCAGGCAGAGTGCATAACATAATGTTATAGGAACATATGCAAAAGCCAAGTTTACAGTTTGATGTACAAACTTTATCATTTTCATTGCACTTGGTTATGTTGAGTTTTATAACTATATATTCAATAACTAATGTTAAATTGACAAACGAAATCTCTTTAGATTACCCCAGGGTACCTAAGGTAACACAATTTCTAAAAAACATTTTCCATTCCTCCAAAAAGTAGAAAATAATAATAATAAAACACACACACATTTTTAAATTTTCACTTGTTTTTATAAAAAATAAATCATAAAGAACATTTAGCTCTTGGATGCATGTACACATCTGAGCATTTTTATTTGCTTATTATATTTCATTACTGGCTTTGCGTTTGTGCTCAGGTGCTTAATGTCAAGATTGAAAATCATGATCAATATTGATACTAGTCCTACAGCATATCTGGTGGTGGAATAGTGCTGACCCAGAGAAGCATGGGTACTCTGATCTGATATGCATGTCAATATTTTGTCACTGTTTTACCCTTTTTTTTCATAGTACCAACCGCAACTTTTGTTTGTGCAATTGATTCCAATATGCTGAGGTGAGTGCTGTCAACACAGGATGAATAGAATTGTGTCGTGGATACAACATGCCCTTTAACAATGCAGGAAACGCTTACATTTCCATCACAACCTTTCAGGGGTGCGGTATTTTCAGGAAGCAACAGTTAAATTAATTCATGTTCCCAATAGTTTCTTGCTAGTTTTAAACCACACATGTTTTACCCTCGAAAATTGGCCCTTATCTTCACATAATTTCTTAAAATTAATTAAAATGAGTTTCAAACAGTTTGCAACCGTTTGTATTTTATGAAGAGGGAGTAAAGTCTTTCACATCTTTTTTTATTTTTTTTATTTTTTGCTGCTTGGACAATTCTCCTACCTGCTGTACCCGTAATTTTCTTTGGACGCCCACTTCTTTCTAGCATTTCAATTGAACTTGTTCTGTGGTACGTCTTGATTATTGTTCTGATTGTGGAAGTTGGTATTCAATATTTCTTTGATACTGTTCTGTAGCCATTTCCTTTGTTGTAGTTTGCTATGCATGTTTTCTCAAACGTGAATCCAACTCCTTTGTCTTGACCATCATGTACCATGTTGTCAAAATGTTCTTTTTCAACAGATGTTGGAAATAATTACCTATTGTTCTTGGTATTTACTTTATAATACAGCTTAGTTACTATTTAATGGTTTTCAATCAATGGATATATTTTAAAAATAGTTCTGTTACATTTGTACAGACTTTTAATGTAAAGGTGGTGATACTTTTTTCTTGAACAAATACTTGAAATTGCTTAAGTGCTTTTGCTTTTTTTTTTTTTTATAAAGATTATTTGTTAAACTTCCAGAAATTAGGTATTTTGGTCTTTGTCATATTAATTAGTGGCTAATGTTCAGTAAATGTATTGAGTTTTATTATTGAGGATTTTGAAATGACTGTATTCAAGTAGCTGCAGTGCTGTGTGTTTAGATGTTTTGGACAGAGCACTCGAACTTGATTTTTCTTTCTGGGGTCCGTGTTTTCATATATGTGTTATTAATTCAAAAGAAGCCTATTACAAAGGATTGTGCTTGTGACACTAGTAAACCAGAAAACTACAATATTGTATCAAAAGCCAAAACCCAAAACAAAACATAAAGTAACACACAATAACAATATACAGTTGCCTCAGCTAAGATTTAGAATGTATTCCAAAGCCGCAATACAATGCAGCCTAGAATGCATACGCCTTGCAAAGATGCTTCATTAATTAATCTTCACTTCAAAAATAAACTAAATTGTAGCTAGTCAATCTAAGTAGTATATTAATCTATAATTAATCTATAACTGGAAAACTAAACAGTTAAATGCATTGGAGTTCAAAATAATGAGCCCATCTGGCATGTCGTAAACAGTCTGACATAAGGTCAGTAAAAGTCATAGCGGTTGATATACTGTTCAAGTTTTAAGTCAGTTGAATAATAGTCCCAGAGGCCAACAAATGGTGTATCAATCAGGCAGATTGCTTTTAATTCTAGGTGATGCAAAGCTTTTGCCCATAGCTGTACATGCCATGTTTCTCTGTATGGCCTTTAAATACCAAAATGTTGCTTCTCAGGTTAAACATACATTTGGTTATAAATGTTTTACTTGCTAAACAAGGCTAAAATGGTGATATGCAGATGAAAAAGCATTTTGAACACTTTACTTAAAATAGTTCACAATGCATATTCAGAATTGATCCCTTTCAGTGCCATTGGCAAGATTTTCTGCACCTGGGTTCAATTGTTAAATAAACACAATAATCATTGCTGCCACTGTAATCAGTCTAAGTTATACACTTTGGAACTAGTCCTCAGAATTCCCTTGAGATAGCAGGTGCTAGTTTTTTTATTTTTATTTTGTCTGCCCCATAATTTTATCTGTTTTTCTCCCAAATAATGTTCCCTCATTGCAGCAACTTTGCACAACAGCTTAGGTGAACCAAAGGTTGTGGGTGTTGTCCCACAACCAAGCCAAGAACAAACATTAGTGCTTGGGTGTGTCAACTCCCCAGGTGTTTTTTTGACAGCTGAACTTTAATTAATGCATACAAATAGATTAACAAATATAGTTTAAAGCATTAAAACGATGCCGTGAGAAGATCCTGACTTGATGAGAGTTGGATTGATGCCTCACAGCGCACCTGAGGCATTGGTTCTCTCTGTACACCCACACAATGTACATATATTTGATATACAACCATCAAGACTTAAGATAACTGTCCAAAAGATGTAGTTTAGTTTAATTAGACAACTTGACCGCCTGTTAAGGCTGTGCAAAAAACCTTTGTAGAACAGTGTCAGTAAAAAAGCTACCGTTTACCAGCCCGGTTTAGGTTTAAAAGGAGAAGCCAACTAATCCGGTCTAACAACTCACCCAGTAACACAGTATCATTTCCCGCTCTGATTTGGAGCCGTTGTTGGAAAATGCAGTTCAGGGACTAATACTGCAAACACTGGAGTGAAATGTATATTTTGAATTTTGTAAGTACATTTTAATGAAACCTGTAACCAATATAAGTGTAAATAAGTGTGATATGTGTCTGTACAGCTTACTTCATTGGCCATTATATAATTATACCAAAATATAAACACAAGATGAAAGACAAAATATACATATTTAGGGGGGGATAAAAAATAAAACACCGGTAACAATACCTCAAACAATAACAGGAGTGCAAATGTAGCGCTACGGCACTAGATTCTAGTGCCAGGGTACCTCATATAGTGCCAACATTAAATTCTGCTGCTAGTAGACGTGTTTAATTTTTTTTTCTCAGCAACCATAGATGCTGATAGTTTCGCATTGGGTCTGGACCAATCACATGACCATTTGCACCCACAGCCGTATGCACATTATGCACAGTGCGTATCATTGGTTTGCATAATTTCAGCTTCATAAGTGTGGACTTGCATGTAATCTCGTGCGATCGGATGACACGAAACAGACATTTTAAGCTTCATTTGTATTTTAATTGTATCAATGTTTTTCTTGTATTAAAATTAATTATACATTTCCCTAATTAATAACACATCATTTCCAAGTTGTGTTGTTATTGTTATTGTTATTATTATTATTATTATTGATGTTTCATTAGCTGTAGTGACTGTGAAAGTAATGATTAGAAATGGAACCAGCATAAAATATATGTGAGCTCGTTTTTTCCCCTAGTTTAAGTCTGTATTTTGTAAATAGGTTTATTTGTACCTTTTATTGTTGTCATGGACTATTTGTAATTGCTGTTCTGTCTGGATGGCAGTGCGCTGTCGTTATACATTTTCAGAAAGGGAAACGGTGATGCAATTTGATTGCAGTTTTCTAATGTGACAGTGCTGTGCTGTGAAACTCAGGAAACAACAAAAATGCAGCACTCCGATAGGCTGAAACACTTTCCAGCATGGTGATGCAGAGTCGTTATCGGCATGAGATGGGATGACAGTGTGGTTCAGTTTTGTGTACCGTGTGAAATATTTTTGAGGGTGCTCCTGTGCACGTCCCACCCACAAAACACTAAAAATGAGTTGAAGTGTTTGTGTGTGGGGAGGAGGGGCTTGATTAGGGTGGGGTTTGATCATTTTTGCGCCAGCAGGCTCTCTGCTGCTAAACTTTCAACAGTTTAGCATCAATTTTCAAAATAATTCGCACCCCTGAATAATTTTACCATAGTAAAAGCATAGCAAACTGTATGGCAGGCAGAGTGTTTTGCTAGCCAGTCTTGATGGAAAAGCATTGCTGTACCTCAAGAAATGTTGCACTATTGCTGCGGTTTGTCACTGCACTGTAAACTCCTGGCATGAACTCTCAGTATGTCACTTCTTGCCTTGCAGTGGAATATAAACAGATGAATTACTTGCACCTATCAGTCTATGAACCAATTCCATTAGACATAATACAAAGCTGAGGGGGGGGAACAAAACACAGCTCTCAACTTCTGATCTTTATTTGATTAACTGTCACAATTCATTTAATTCTGAATTATTATTATTATTATTATTCATTTCTTAGCAGACGCCCTTATCCAGGGTGACTTACAATTGTTACAAGATATCACATTATACATTATTTCACATTATACAGTTATCACATTATTTTTACATACAATTGCCCATTTATACAGTTGGGTTTTTACTGGAGCAATCTAGGTAAAGTACCTTGCTCAAGGGTACAACAGCAGTGTCCTCCACTAGGGATTGAACCCACAACCCTCCGGTCAAGAGTCCAGTGCCCTAACCACTACTCCACACTGCTGCCCACAGCAGTGTTGAGTAGTGAATAAGAGGAACATGTGACCCTGTAAGCTTATTTTCTCTTGGAGAAGGATTTTCCCTCGTGGTCAGGAGGGACCAGTCCAGGACATTCTTCTTGCGTCTTCTGGGGTAGCTTCTTTAGAATGGTGGGTCGGATCACATCAATGTCTCTTTCTAGATGGTCCAACATACTAGGAATGATGGTAGGAGAAGCGCTGAAGTCAACCAAAAATCTGAAAGGAGATATGAAGAAACTAGTTATACCATCAGCTTGTTTTTTGTTTTTGTTTTTTTGGGGCCCCTCTTTTGCATTTATTTCACGATCAAATGCATTTTAAATTAATGTGGAATTAACTAGCAGACTACTTATTCAATGCTTAATGCTTTCCTTTAATCCGACAAGCCTTGCAAGTCTTTTTGATTCTCAACCATAATCTAAAACCTAAAAGACATGTTTCCTTTTAGCAGCAGCTTATAACCAACATGCCAGATAAAACAAATGCAGCGTGCAAGGATGTCAGATACTATTTATACAGCTATGGTCAAAAGTTTTGCTTCACCCGATAGAATGAACTAATGTTCTTTCATAAAGTCCAAAGAAACCTGCTGAATAATGTTACATTAACATATTGAATAACAAACCGCTTTGTAGTTTTCCATATACTTAATGAAAAACTGACTGTATTATTACAAGATTACACCTGGCCTCTATCTTGTAAACTACATATAATCCTGTGACAGGCTGGCTGCAGGGAGGAACTCAGACCAGAGAGAGAAACACACAGACAGACGGTGATGATGAGAGAAAATGAGTGCGATGGTTGCACTCAGCGTTTAATAACACATAAATAAAAAGGTTTAACAAACAGAACACAGGACACGGCACATCACACCAAAATAAAGAGACAAACAAAACGGACTATACAGTAAACAGACGGACAGACACACAAACAAACACGGTGAGTTTTAAATAAACAAGTATCGTGCTGGTCCTACCAGCACGTAATAGCAATTGATATTTAAACTAACTTTTAGATTTATTTCTCCTTCTCTCTCACCCGTTCTCCACTCTCGAACACCCAACCCCGAGTGAAAGAAATGTGCATCTATATATACACTGTTGTGCTGGGATTCAATTACTAATTAATTATTCACTTGAATCCCAGCACGTGAATTAATTCTGTGCAACCCCGTGCTCACATACTATACTTTAAATGCATGTGCAGTGATGTGCAATCCCGTGCCTAAATACAAATATATAATTTAAATCACACGTGAAACACAGACCTGTTTATATCCCGTGTACCAATCTCTATACACCAACATTAATACACGCAACATACACCATATAACACACACATGCACACAGGGGCGGGGCACATTGCCACAAATCCATTCTAATTTAATCCCTTCTGGGGAGTAATATTCTTGCATAATCACGAATTGTAGGGTTAACTCACCGATTGCAACAGTAAAATGTACACTGTTGCTACACAGATAGTATATGCAGTATTGTGGCAATGTGCACCGCCCCGTGTGCATTTGTGTTTTATGTTGTATGTTACGTGTGTTAATGTTGGTGTATTGTAGTTAGTACACGGGATATAATGTGGGTAATGAGCACGAGTATTTAAAATGTATAATTGTATTTAGGCACTTCATGTGCATTTAAAGTATTTAATATGTGAGCACGAGGTTGCACATAATTAATTCACGTGCTGGGATTCAAGTGAATAATTAATTAGTAATTGAATCCCAGCACAACAGTATATATAGATGCATGTTTTACTCACTCGGGGTTGTGTGTTCGAGAGTGGAGAACGGGAGAGAAAGAGGAGAAACAAAAATAACAAAAACAACAAATGCTACTCGTGCGAGAGGGCTCGCACGATACTTATTGGGTTTGTCCACATCATTTGTCTGTCTATCTGTCTGTCTATTTACTTTGGCTAACGCGCCGTTTTTGTTTGTACAGTCAGTGTTCTCTGTTTTGTTCAACCTTTTTATTCGCAATAAACCGGTGCAAGCAAGCGCCTTCATCATGTGTGTTTCCTTTCCTGGGTCTGACGTAATCACTCAGCCAGCCGTGTCACATATGGTGTCAGAAACAGGATGACAGCGGCCCCAAGCGTCAGACCAGGGAAAGTGCATTCTTTTTTTTGAGTGTCCTTTTGGGGAAAAAAAAGAGAAAAAATAAAAAAAGGATTACAAATATTGTTTTTGGGGGAAACAAAAAGAGGAAATGGAAGGCTGGAGAGACGGCTGCCGGGACCTGGAGGACCTCCTCGGGGGCCTCGAGGACCAGGGCTGGTGCCTTGCCTGTGGGGTCTATGGACACACAGTGGCGATCTGCCCCTTTCAAGGTGAGGAGGAGGAGGAGGTTGGGGATGATGGCTGGGAGGTTTTTTTAAAGAACCTCTCAGAAGAGTTATGCCCTGGCTGTGGGGCTTATGGGCACACTTTAGCCATATGCCCCACGCAGTATGAAGAGAAGAGAAGGTTTTGTTGAACCTTTTTATTTGCAATAAACCGGTGCAAGCAAGCGCCTTCATCATTTCACCGTCCTGTGTGTGTTTCCTTTCCTGGGTCTGACGTAATTACTCAGCCAGCCGTGTGACAAGTATACACAAATATATAGCCATCTGTAAATCGGCATATATGTATATTTTCTAGATCTGTGAAACACGACATTCTTGTTTCTCTATTGAGATGCGGTCTCTGTTTTTTTCTGCTCTGGGTTGTTTACAGTGTGGTTGACAGAGAGAGAGAGAGAGAGAGAGAGAGAGAGAGAGAGAGAGAGAGAGAGAATGGAATTTTCCACTTGCACATGAAATATTCACCAGGCATGAACTGTTGTCTGGGAGGAACAGTTTGTGTAATAACCTGCATAGCTGTGTCCCCAGTCATTTGCTGAAGCCATTTGGCTTCTCCTGCTCATCCCTTAATCACAATTTACTAAAAAAAAAAAAAGGTAATCGTTTCAGATGCATGAAAGAAACCTCCAATAGATAAGTATTTTAAAACAGAGGCCTACAGTGGCTCTCAAAAGTATTCACCCCCCTTGGACTTTTCCACATTTTATTGTGTTACAACATGGAATCAAAATGGATTTAATTAGGGTTTTTTGCCTCTGATCAACACAAAAAAAGTCCTTAATGTCGAAGTGAAAAATAAAATCTACAAATTGTTCTAAATTAATTACAAATATAAAACAGAAAATAACTGATTGCATAAGTATTCACCCCCCTTTGCTATGACACACCTAAATAAGCAACCAATTGTCTTTAGAAATCACATAATTAGTTGAATGGAGTCCACCTGTGTGCAATTAAGGCGTTTCACATGGTTTCAGGTTAAATACACCTGTCTCTGGGAGGTCCCACAGTTGGTTACTACATTTCCTAACAAAAACTACATCATGAAGACGAAGGAACATTCAAAGCAAATCCGGAATAAGGTTCTTCAAAAGCACCAATCAGGGGTAGGATATAAGAACATTTCCAAGGCATTGAATATCCCCTGGAGCACAGTAAAGTCCATTATTAAGAAATGGAGAGAATATGGCACAACTGTGAATCTGTCTAGAACAGGCCGTCCTCAAAAACGGAGTATCCGGGCGAGAAGGGCACTAGTCAGGGAGGCCACCAAGAGGCCTATGGCAACTCTAAAGGAGTTACAGTCTTCCATGGCTGAGCTGGGAGACACTGTGCATACGGCAACAATAGCCCGGGTGCTTCACAAAACTGGCCTTTATGGGAGAGTGGCAAAAAGAAAGCTATTGGTGAAAAAAACTCACATCAAATCTCGGCTAGAGTTTGCCAGAAGGCATGTGGGAGACTCTGAGACCAAGTGGAAGAAGATTATATGGTCTGATGAGACCAAAATAGAGCTTTCTGGCCTCAACGCTAAGCGCTATGTTTGGCACAAGCCTAACACCGCACATCATCCTGAGAACACCATCCCTACCGTGAAGCATGGTGGTGGCAGCATCATGCAATGGGGATGCTTCTCTGCATCAGGGCCTGGAAAGCTTGTGAAGATAGAGGGCAAAATGGATGCAGCAAAGTACAGAGAAATCCTGGAGGAAAACCTGCTGAAGTCTGCAAGAGACCTGGGACTTAGGAGAAGATTCATCTTCCAGCAGGACAATGACCCCAAACATACAGCCAAAGCCACACTGGAGTGGCTTAAAAACAAAAATGTCAATGTCCTGGAGTGGCCCAGTCAAAGCCCAGACCTCAATCCAATTGCGAATATGTGGAAAGAGTTGAAAATTGCTGTTCACCAAAGGTCCACATCCAAATTGACAGAGCTTGAGCAATTTTGCAAAGAAGAATGGGCAAAAATTGCAGTGTCCAGATGTGCAAAGCTGGTAGAGACTTATCCAAATAGACTCATGGCTGTAATTGCTGCCAAAGGTGCCTCTACCAAATATTGACTCAAAAGGGTGAATACTTATGCAATCAATTATTTTCTGTTTTGTATCTGTAATTAATTTAGAACAATTTGTAGATTTTATTTTTCACTTTGACATTATGTTAATTTGTGTCGGATTGAACTAATTTGGCCTGACATGCAAGAATTCTACAGTTTGCAAAAACAAAAACAAAAAACACCTACATACATAACATGTAGAATAAAATAACGTTACTTTTCCATGATTTGAGTGACGATATATTTTAGGATGTGACAGCTAGGAGTAGAAATTTCGTTTTCTTTTCTTTTTTTTTACACACCAAATGGTGAACACGCAATTGGTACTGCTCAAAACTGAAAATATTATTAAAACCAACAACTGGCTAATGAGAACTTGAAGCATACATGGAAGCTACTGCAAATCTAGGTCAGTACCTTAGGTATATAAACAAAAATGCTTTACCGCTTCCTTATTGCAAGACCTGTTTAGCAAGCCACTGTGTTCTGTCTGATTGTCGTTTGTTCTTTCTGTTTTGATTGTTATTCACCACACTTACTAACAATTCCAGCAGAACATGCTTATGAAAAAACTCTTCAGGAGTGATCAGTCTTTTCATTTTCATTTAAAGTAGGGGGCTAGAAATCCCAAGTAGAAGGCAAGGGGGTATGGGGGTCCTCCCCCAGTGCGGGTGCAAAAGTGGCAACGCCCCCCACCGAAAATGAATTTCAGGGTTTTGCAGGGGTCCAAAAATGCATATCCTGGGCCAAAATATGTCTTAATAGGGACCCCAAATTCAAGAGAGGTGTAAGATTTAAAAGAGCAAGTAAACGTTACTTATATGTGTCTATGAAAAGTAATTACAAAATAATAGTTACATAAGAATTTAAAACCACATAATTGTCTTAGCACACAGTAAATTTCAATGTAAGCAAACTCTGGTTTTGCTGTAATTTATTACACACAGAATAAAGTGGTGAAAGACAGAACCAGACACCAATAAAACAGATAAATTATATTTGAGGCACAAAAACAAACCGTCACATTATATAAATACCATAATACCAAGTGAGACAGAAGAAAATGTGAAGAAATTTCTGACATAAGAAGCAGTATTAATTGGTAGAATACAGAAAAGCTAAGCCATAACCCATAGGAGGCTGTGTGGTCCAGTGGTTAAAGAAAAGGGCTTGTAACCAGGAAGTCCCCGATTCAAATCCCATCTTAGCCACTACCTCATTGTGTGACCCTGAGCAAGTCACTTAACCTCCTTGTGCTCCGTCTTTCAGATGAGACATAATTGTAAGTGCCTCTGCAGCTGATGCATAGTTCACACACCCTAGTTAATAAATAATACATTTAACAATATCTAACTTCCCTAGTTAATAAATAATACATTTAAAACATGCACTTGCGAGTACTGTGATTTTGAACACTGTTTCAAACTGTGAAAACTTTTACAGTTTTCAGAAGTTAGTTTCTGGTGCATTTTCTGTAAACATTAATGCGATTTCTAGAGTAAGTTGTATTTTTTTTCTTTTGTTTTTAATATTTTTTTTTAAGTCTGTTAACTTTTGCTTGATAAAAATAAATACAAATAACAATAAATAAACATGGAAACAACATCAAATGGAAAGGAGTAATTATTATTTATTTCTTAGCAGACGCCCTTATCCAGTGCAACTTACAAATTTTACAAGATATCACATTATTTTTACATACAATTACATTTTTTTTTTTTTGACATACAAGTACCTATTTATACAGTTGGGTTTTTACTGGAGCAATCTAGGTAAAGTACCTTGCTCAAGGGTACAGCAGCAGTGTCCCCCACCTGGGATTGAACCCACAACCCTCTGGTCAAGAGTCCAGAGCCCTAACCACTACTCCACAAGTGTTCCGTTTCAAAAGTAATGTTGAAACAGAATAACACTTTGGTGTACAAATTACACAAATGGTTTTGGATATTCATTGCATTAATACAGATTAGCACAAACTGACATACCACTTCTTTTGGAGATTAGCATGAGCTACTATAGGAAATCTGGAGAAGCTTCCCTTTTTGTCTGGTGCTTGCAGTCTGATATAAAACCCTGCAATACACGGGTTACTAGAAATCGCATGAATGTTTATGTAGTACCCTTATAACTGTATAAGTTATTAACGTAGAATGTATACACTCTATTTAAGACTTTCAATGTAATACTTTTGTAGCTCAATTTTGCCAGAACATGTCGCCATGAGAGCCACTCAGATCGATGAGCCAGCTATACAGCTGGTATGCGTAGGAGATGGAGTAAAAAGTTTCACAGTGAAAGCAAATGCAGAGTTAACCCATTCATGAATGCCTACATTTTTATACTGTGTATCTATGTTTGCACCATGCCTTTTAGTACCCTAAAGGCCTGGACACACCAGCGCTTCACTCCCACCCCCTCCCTCCCTCCTCCCTCCTCCCTCCTCCCTCTTCCCTCCTCCCTCCTCCCTCTTCCCTCCTCCCTCTCCCTTTTCCCCGGGTAAAAAATGTACTTTATAGCATTACATTTAGAGCAAAAATACCCTCCCCCCTACTGTTTCTGTTACCTAATATACAAAGAAAATATGGCTGTTTTGGGAAGACATGGAAAGTGTGACATCAACAGAACAGGAGGAGGAGGAGGAGGAAGAAGAGATTCATACTGGACATAAGTTTAAACATACATTTCCATTTGACTTGAACTTCATAAAAAGGGATTCTAGATAGTCTTCTAAAAGTAACAAACCTCTGTCTGTAGTCATCTTAAGTACTGTGCCTATTTAAACATAGATAGATAATCACAGTATGTGTTTATGCTTATTTGTACGTGGGTGTTTGTGTGTGTGGGTGTACTTCTTATCTGCATTTTGTGTGTACACTGTCAATAATATTACTTGACCACAGTTTTACAGCAACTGATTATGCAGCAAAAATCTGATCGGTACATCTTGTAGCTCATATAGTGCTATTTTTTCGTTTAATAAAGACTGAATCAGCAAAACAAAGCACATAAAAATAAAATAATCAACAGTCATATTCATTAATTGCACCATGCAAATATCGTTTCCTGAATTCATTGTACATGCTAGGTTTCAGATCAATCTTCTAAGTCAATGCATAAGACATTTTACAATGCTATAACATATACTCACTGTATTTCCTACACTTCGAGTAAAAAAGACAATCTTGCATAGAAAACGTAGGTACAGTATGATTGTACAGTTCGGCCTTCATCACCAACATTGCTTCTAAGCTCAAAACTGATTGGTCCATCACAATTCATAGGTAACATGGAAACATAAGCCCAGAAACTAAATGTCCTCAGAGAAGGAATGTTTTACTCGTCTTGCATACGTAATGAATTGTGGAAATTGCAGCTATTCTACTTTTTTTTTTTTTTTTTAAATAACTATTTTAGGTGGCTCATCTGGCAAAGTAGATGGCAATTTAGCCAGCTGCCGGCTGGAAACGAGAAGGCTGGGTGATGGTGGGAAAGTGAGGTATGGCAGTATATTCACGTGGTGCTGTTCACTGAAGCCTACAACAGAAACCTTGTGCACTGTGCCTGTGCAACACTAATACACTTCCCCACCTAATAATAGATAATGATACAAAGTGTCCCTTTAAAGTCAACCATTACAAAAATGTATGTCTAAATACTTTATTTTCTATAACTTGATAGTCAGTGTTTGTACCATCCTTGGCACCCTTATAAAAAAAGTTTTCCCTGTGTTTTTTTCCATGGTCATACTATGCATTTGCCATGTTTTATAATCTGCTTTAGCACACCTCTCTGGGCTTCGCAGTACTTGCCTATGCTTTATTACACTTTTATAAGGGGTACTCTGAAAAATAAAATGAGTAAGTGCAGTTTTTCACTGATACAGGGCGATCCAAAAGTTACTGGACAAATATTATAAACACATGTATTAATGGATCGCACAGAAGTTAGATATTGTTCCAATGAATCCACCGATTTCTGAATCACCTTGTATTATGTAATAGGCATACACTTTACATACACTGACAGACAAACGGAAATACTTTTCCACAGGTGTAGTGCTTCCCAGAAATTATACTCTGAGAATAAATGATGGGAAGTCTAATTTTATAACCATGAATCAAAAACTGCCAACCAATGTATAAAAAATGTCATTGAGAATGCTGAGTCATTTTTCTCTTGCCTGGACATAGTGCTTCGTTAATCTTTGTAAGAGTCTACAAACTCTTCCCCTGTATACAGAAGCTTGTATGGAAGACAGGTGGGTTTGTCAGAACTAATTTTACTAAACTAATTGTTGAAAATTATTAATTAAGTGACAGTATAATAAATACAACACTATCTTCTACACAAAAACTCTTAAATGTCTTAATGTTGCTGAAGTCAAATTACAGTAATTATTTAAATGCAACATCCACTGTGTATACCGTGCACCCTGTGTATATATAACATGCATGATGTAAAACACACTCTTACCAAAAACACCATAGCATACAACATCAGAACTGTCAACTCTCCCTTATTTGCCGGGACTCTCCCATTTTTAGGACACTTCTCCCAGACAACTCCCAGGACAGAATTTCTCCTGTATTTCGTTAAAAAAAAAACAACCCTCAACTGTTAAACCCCTTTATGTGAGCAAACCTTTAATTTCTGCAAAAGTCATGTAGGTCTGTGGTCACTGCAATCCCTGTCTGTACATAGCAGGGTTTAGGACCCAGGGGAGCCCTGTCGCAGGCATGCATTCATTGCACACTTAACCATCTACGATGGCTTCAGGTGCGATAAGCACTCCCGGTAAAAACAAAACAAAAATATGAATGCAAATTTCAAGCTTCTTGGGCAACAACATATTCCCACATAATCCTAAATATTGTTGGAAAAACTATGTAAACTGTGCAGGACTGATTTTAACGGTGGGACATGGGAACAGGAATGGTGTTTATGGTAAGCACGAGAGATCACAAAAACACCAAAAAGCCAGTGACGCTCAGAAAACCAGCGCTTCATCTTTCGTTGCCAAAGTAAAAACGGAGCTAATTCATTTCTCACTTTCAGCCAAATAGGGACAAATTAAAAGGAAGGTGTTCCGAGCTTTTGCTTTTCATATATTGAGGATTGCTTGTTAGCATCTCTATTTTATTTCTATGAAATGCATTTAAGAGTAATTTTGCTTGACATTATATGCACTTAATAGCATTTATATATATATATATAGTTTTTTTTTAAGGTTCTTTAATACTGAGACTGGATGCTGCAATTAAGGTGTTAGTCTGGTGTTTTCAGTCACTCAACACTGGTGGTATCACCAGTTGCTTAGCAACACTGAGTATGTGCTGCAGTTTGCAAGTCTCCAGAAGGCCTCTTAAATGCTCATGACGTGATGGCCCCAGATAAACAGAGTATATCAAGACCATATAAACCAATAAACATCTGGCCTATATTTGTTTTAGATCAAATCCTTGAATTGCCTAATATACCATTTAATGAGACAATGCAATGGAGGCGCATCTTCACTGTAATTATAATCCTGTGTGAAAACCACTTCACATTGTTATCATGCAGTGTCATGCTAAGAAATTTAGCCTGAAGGATACTTTTGCTGTTTCTATTGATGTAGAATGTACCCTTTCATTTGCTTCATTAATGTTATTCAATACAAAAGAACTTCAAATAAGCCAGTTGGTAACAATCCCTGAAAAGTCTTGTTACATTTATTTTCTTAAGTTACATTTATTTTCTTAGATGAAATGCATTTCTTTAAACAAGCAAGCCAAAAATCATTTTGAAAGTGTCTTTGTTTGTGCGTGGATTACTGGTAGCTGTAAAATAATTGTTATAAATGGTCTTATTTTAAAATGCAATGCACTGACAAGACAATAACTAAGGCGTCCTTACCTAATCAAGTCTTCATAGGTAGGGACGTTATACAAGGAAGTTATAATGGACTACCTTTATTTTTTTTCCTTTACTGATAAAAACAACAAATAATGTAATCATACGGTAAAGCATCAGGAAGATACTTTATATTCAAAATATGTAACTTCAGGAACTTTACATTAGTGGCCACTCCAATCAAGTAGGTTCAATTAAATTGTCAAATGCTTGCAGGGTTGGACCAAGAGCCAAGCCTAGAATAGCACTCTCTTATGCGTCAATGGCTGATTCTACTAATACTACAGCAAGGGTTGTTATGGGACCTACCCTCCTCTTGTGTGCCTGAGATTGTGTTTGGAGATCTTGTACGGAAGAGTCTTCTCCCCCATATTCTCCAGGCTCCTTACAACAGCCCCTTTCCCCATCAGTCTCCACTGTGCGGCGCAAAGCAGCTGCTGTCTCCAGCTGGAAGAACAGTGAGAAGGTGAGATTTTATTTGGCTTGAGAAAGTCTGTGTAAAACGCACTTGGTAGCAGGGATAGTGCGGTCAAAGAAAAACCCACATTCGGCATAATTAACAAAATCCCACGGCAGCAGCAGCTGCAGAGTCAAAACAAAGTCTAAATGTGGACCCTCCTCCACACTGGAGCTGAAATGACTGCAGACACCACTGGCATTTGATATATTGGCTGCTAGAAAGAGGTACATAGTATTACTGTTTTAACAGTTGTCAACAATACCAAAAATATTTGACTAATACCAATAAATAAATAAATAATATCATCACTTTTGTACATAAATTGGGTGCCAATACATTTATAAATGACCCAATTAAAATTGTTTGCAATTAACAGGTAAAACTGTTAATTGCAACGGGAATACACTACATGCTGCCCACTGGGGGGCTCATGTAACACCTTGAAAAAACAGCTATTTATATTTCTCTTTGTAGTCCAGATATTGTTGTTTACTCCAACAATCAACAGAATTAATACTTGCGGGCGGGGGAGTTTCTTTGCTCTTGTCCAGATTGAACTGTCAGAATCATCACTCTGCGATTGTTCAGTCTTAGATTGCTTTGGCTGGCCTAGATGGCTCTTTTCATTTTTATGTTAACAGCCTATTAGCAGGTAGAAAGCAGTTTTATAATTAATTATAAAATCAAGTCATTGTTGTGCATGTATGTCTGTGTGTCAAATGGGAAGGCACTTAACTTTCAACAGTGAAGATGGAGTGCAGGATGTGCCCTATAGTATAGACGTCACGAGTTTGAGTCAGGCTATTCCTTTGCCGACCGAGGACGGGAGCTTCTAGGGGGCGGCACTCAATTGGCCGAACGCCGCCCGGGGGAGGGAGGGTTAGGTCGGCCAGGGTGTCCTCGGCTCACCGCGCACCAGCGACCCCTGTAGTTTGGCTGGGCGCCTGCGGGCTTGCCTGTAAGCTGTCCGAGAGCTGCGTTGTCCTCCGATGCTGTAGCTCTTGGGTGGCTGCATGTTGAGTCCGCAGTGTGAAAAAAAGCGGTCGGCTGACAGCACAAGCTTCAGAGGATAGCGTGTGTTCGTCTTCGCCCTCCCGAGTCAGCGCAGGGGTGGTAGCAGTGAGCTGAGCCTAAAAAATAATTGGCCATTCCAAATTGGGAGAAAATAATTTAAAAAATAATTGGCAATGACTAAATTTATAAAAAAATAAAAAATAAATAAAAAAATAAAAAAATAAACAAACAAAGTAAACAAAATTTGACCTGAATGATCGGTCACCGTGGATGTGGATGGTGATAAGAATGTCGTGATCTTCTTAAGTTTCATTCATTTTTTCTTCAGATGAGACATGATGAACGCCTGCTTGCTTTCAAGCTGTTCAGCTTGCAAGCTGTTCAAGCTTTTCATGTAGTGTTGCTGCAAGAGCGCGAGATTATTAGATCATGCGGTGAAATGCAGAATTATGTTAAGATGATTAGATCATGCGGTGCTATGCAGAATTATGTTACGATGATTAGATCATGAGGTGCAATGCAGAATTTTGTTAAGATTATTAGATCATGTGGTGCAATGCAGAATTTTGTTAAGATTATTAGATCATGCGGTGCAATGCAGAATTTTGTTAAGATGATTAGATCATGTTGTGCAATGCAGAATTTTGTTAAGATGATTAGATCATGTTGTGCAATGCAGAATTTTGTTAAGATGTTTAGATCATGCGGTGCAATGCAGAATTATGTTAAGATGATTAGATCATGCGGTGCAATGCAGAATTTTGTTAAGATGATTAGATCATGTTGTGCAATGCAGAATTTTGTTAAGATGTTTAGATCATGTGGTGCAATGCAGAATTTTGTCAAGATGATTAGATCATGCGGTGCAATGCAGAATTATGTTAAGATTATTAGATCATGTTGTGCAATGCAGAATTATGTTAAGATTATTAGATCATGTTGTGCAATGCAGAATTTTGTTAAGATTATTAGATCATGTTGTGCAATGCAGAATTATGTTAAGATGATTAGATCATGAGGTGCAATGCAGAATTTTGTTAAGATGATTAGATCATGTGGTGCAATGCAGAATTATGTTAAGATTATTAGATCATGTTGTGCAATGCAGAATTATGTTAAGATTATTAGATCATGTTGTGCAATGCAGAATTTTGTTAAGATTATTAGATCATGTTGTGCAATGCAGAATTATGTTAAGATGATTAGATCATGTTGTGCAATGCAGAATTTTGTTAAGATGATTAGATCATGTTGTGCAATGCAGAATTATGTTAAGATGATTAGATCATGAGGTGCAATGCAGAATTTTGTCAAGATTATTAGATCATGTGGTGCAATGCAGAATTTTGTCAAGATTATTAGATCATGTGGTGCAATGCAGAATTTTGTCAAGATGATTAGATCATGTTGTGCAATGCAGAATTTTGTTAAGATGATTAGATCATGTTGTGCAATGCAGAATTATGTTAAAATGATTAGATCATGAGGTGCAATGCAGAATTTTGTTAAGATGATTAGATCATGCGGTGCAATGCAGAATTTTGTTAAGATTATTAGATCATGCGGTGCAATGCTGAATTTTGTTAAGATTATTAGATCATGCGGTGCAATGCAGAATTTTGTTAAGATGATTAGATCATGAGGTGCAATGCAGAATTATGTTAAGATTATTAGATCATGCGGTGTAATGCAGAATTTTGTTAAGATTATTAGATCATGCGGTGTAATGCAGAATTTTGTTAAGATTATTAGATCATGCGGTGCAATGCAGAATTATGTTAAGATGATTAGATCATGCGGTGCAATGCAGAATTATGTTAAGATTATTAGATCATGCGGTGCAATGCAGAATTATGTTAAAATGATTAGATCATGCGGTGCAATGCAGAATTATGTTAAGATTATTAGATGATGCGGTGCAATGCAGAATTATGTTTGCTAGACGGCGTGCAGAGCTTTGCGAGTACAGTTAGTGTGTAACTTTTTTTTTTTTTAATACAACGTTTTTGTTCTGCTCTACAACATTAGCGGATCACTCTTTTTTACTGGTACAAGATGAGATGCAAAAAGAAGAAAATATTACATATATAATTAAACTTAAAGACTGGGGGGGGTATGACTGCATATTTCATCCCCCTGACCAAAAAGTGGGGGATATACCCCTTCCCCTCCGCCCCCCTGGGATCTACGCCCATGCATTTACTGTATTTGGATTTTTCTTTTTTTCTACCTTAGAGCATATAGTGGTGCTGTAGCTTTCACTGTTACTATGTACTGACCAAACAACTCCACAAATGTTCATGATCAGCTTTCCTTTAGATATAATGGGTCCAAGTCACAGTTTTTTACAGTGCGTTTGTGGGTGTACTTAATGATTCAGCTCAGGCTTTATTGCCAGATGAGAAGTGCTTAGGGATATAAAACACACTAAAATATTCCCCAAGCAGTGCTAAACCCTGGTTTACCATTGACAATTAAATGTATAACATTCACACCTTCCAACATGCTGCAGTGTTTTGTCTATTGACAGAAAAAAAATCTGTACATATTTATTTTAAAAAGGCTTATAAAAACAAGAGTTTGTACTTTTCTATATACACTGTTTACATCTTCTGTGTTCCCTGGGTTAAAGAGAAAGCATTGAAAATTTGCCAAAAAATGCTATTCAGCCTTTGCTATGGAACAATATTTGCTGCAAAAGAGGAGTATCACACGGGCTGAATGGCTGGTTGTGTTACCTATGCATTACACAGGCTCAGAAGAGGAGGTTCATAAGGTCCTTAAAATCAGACTCACATCCACGTGACACTTTTTTGTAATTTTTTGTAAGTTTTGTAATAATTAAACATTTGCTCCCTACCAAAATGTGGGTTTTGGCATGTCTTGGTACTTAGTCCTTACTGTCCTGTACCCTGCTTGGATCTTCAGACAGATTATCAAGTAACTCTTCTCCCTTTTACCTGAAACCCCTCACAACAAAAAAGCAACACATTTGTGCTACTACATACTGATGCAGAATCTATGAAGGCATTTCACATTTAAGATTTAGAATATGTTTTACCACAGATGTGACCAATTGTACTACAGTAACAGTTACACTTGAAGACCGGAGTGCACAGGGTTCAAAGCATAAGCCACTGGAAGCTATAGCCTTCCAGGAATAGGTCAAAACTTGGTTAGTATGAACTTTGTGCCCCAGGCTTGCTTGCAGTCTCTCCACAGGCATCAACTATTAGGCCCATTTAGGATTGCTGCCGAAGCACACGCTCACAGACACAAGCCTTCTTTTTACTCCTCCCTGACCAGCCCGAAGGCAATAAGCATGAAAGCTCATGTTCAAAAAGGTAATCTTACTGTACATGGCAAATAAAAACAACTACTGTCTTAATAGCCATATTATTAGAGGTGTATATTGCCAGGAGCAAACCAAGTGTTGGCAAATGATTAGTCACAAGTCACAAGGCAGGCACACTTGTGATATCAAAAGATATTATCAGTTGAAATAGCCGGTGGTGCCAGATGGTAGCACTAGATTTCTAAGAACATATAAATCCCCTCAATGTAAACACCACTATCTTTATATACACAGTATAACAAGACAAACAATAACTGTCATGATGATATTTTGACAATTTTTGGCATTTAGAACCACAAAATAAATTGCATCATAGTTTTTGTTTCCATACATTTTAAAAGCTGCTATCAGGGTGGTGGCACCATGTGGCAAAGTGCCCCGCCCTGTGTGCATTTGTGTGTTCTGTGTTGTATATATGCGTGTGTGTGTTAATGTTGGTGTATAGATTGGTACACGGGATATAAACGGGTCTGTGTTTCACGTGTGTTTAAAAGTGTATAATTATATTTAGGCACGAGGATGGCACATCACTTCACGTGCAGATAAAATGTGTATAATGTGTGGCACGGGGTTGCACGTAATGAATTCACGTGCTGGGATTCAAGTGAGTAATTAATTAGTAATTGAATCCCAGCACAACAGTATATATAGATGCACAGTGTCACTCAGTCGTGGTTAGGTGTTCGGAAGAGGAGAACGGGAGAGAGAGAGAGAGAGGAGAGTTAAGTTAAAGATCGTAAAAGTGAAGATAAGTGTGTGTACTCACCGTGTTTGTTTGTCTCCGAGCACCGTTTGTGTTTAGTGCGTTTTGTTTGTCTTTTTACTTTGGCGTATAGTGCCGTGTCCCGTGTTTTGTGCTGTTTTCAACCCTTTTATTTGTTAATAAACGCTGAGTGCAGCCATTGCACTCAGCTCATCATCAACCACTGTCTTTGTTTTGAATTCCTGTCTGGTCTGACGCCACCCACTCTGGCCGTCTTTGTGACACGTGGTGTCTTCGTGGGATAGCCGCGCCTCCAAGCGTCAGACCAGGAGGGGTATGGATTAAAAAAAAAAAAAAAAAAAAAAAAAATTACAAATATTGTTTTGGGGGGAAAAAACAAAACAAAACAAAAAATCAATGGCAGAAGACGCCATCAAACTGCGGGGCTGGTTCCTGGAGAATGCTGGGCTGGAGGCCCAGTCTCTGCCCATGGTCGTCCGGGCCCTGTGGATGATGGACAGTGAGAGATGGGAGGCCTTTCAGGAGGAACACACCCCAAACACCTTGGAGGAAGGTGTGGAGTTTGTCCTCAGCTACCTGGAGGCAACCATCAACGGAACAGCAGCCCAGGTAGCAGGACCACCAGCAGAGGGTGAGTACCTGCTGTCCCCATCTCCACCAGCAGAGGGTGAGTACCTGCTGTCCCCATCTCCACCAGCAGAGGGTGAATGCCTGCTGGTTTTGCCTCCACAGCCCAAGTGGGAGGAGCCTGAGCGTCCACAGCCCAAGCGGGAGGAGCCTGAGCGTCCACAGCCCAAATGGGAGGAGCCTGAGCGTCCACAGCCCAAGCGGGAGGAGCCCGAGTGTCCTACGCCCAAGTGGGAGGAGCCTGAGCGTCCACAGCCCAAGCGGGAGGAGCCCGAACGTCCTACGCCTGAGTGGGAGGAGCCCGAACGTCCTACGCCTGAGTGGGAGGAGCCCGAACGTCCTACGCCTGAGTGGGAGGAGCCCGAACGTCCTACGCCTGAGTGGGAGGAGCCCGAACGTCCTACGCCTGAGTGGGAGGAGCCCGAGCGTCCACAGCCCAACAGGGAGGAGTCGGGGCGTCCACAGCCCAACAGGGAGGAGTCGGGGCGTCCACAGCCCAACAGGGAGGAGTCGGGGCGTCCACAGCCCAACAGGGAGGAGTCGGGGCGTCCACAGCCCAACAGGGAGGAGTCGGGGCGTCCACAGCCCAACAGGGAGGAGTCGGGGCGTCCACAGCCCAACAGGGAGGAGTCGGGGCGTCCACAGCCCAAAAGGGAGGAGTCGGTGCATCCACAGCCCAAAGGGAGGCAAGTCGGGGCTTCCACAGCCCTGGGACCCAAGCCACCAGCAGAGGGAAAATGCCTGCTGGTTCAGTCCCAAGAGCCAGAAGGGGAGGAGTTACAGGCTCAACCCCCTGAAAATTTTTGGGGGGGAGAAGGGCAGGATGCTGGTGTCCCCCAGCAGCCTCTCGCTATGCTGCTGAAGGCAGCACGGCGCGCACATGCCCAGCCGCCACAGCAGAGGGAGCCAGCACCGCCAGGAGCAGAGGAGCAGGAGCTGCCTCTGCCTCCGCCACCACCACCGCAAGGAGCAGAGGAGCAGGAGCTGCCTCTGCCTCCGCCACCACCACCGCAAGGAGCAGAGGAGCAGGAGCTGCCTCTGCCTCCACCACCGCCAGGAGCAGAGGAGCAGAGGAGCAGGAGCTGCCTCTGCCTCCGCCACCACCACCACCACAAGGAGCAGAGGAGCAGGAGCTGCCTCTGCCTCCGCCACCACCACCGCAAGGAGCAGAGGAGCTGGAGCTGCCTCTGCCTCCACCACCGCCAGGAGCAGAGGAGCTGGAGCTGCCTCTGCCTCCACCACCGCCAGGAGCAGAGGAGCTGGAGCTGCCTCTGCCTCCACCACCGCCAGGAGCAGAGGAGCTGGAGCTGCCTCTGCCTCCGCCACCGCCTGGAGCAGAGGAGCTGGAGCTGCCTCTGCTGCCCGTACCTCCGCAGGGAGTACGGTGGCCGGAGCCCCAGAAAGGGGAGCTGCCGGCCACGAAGAAGGGGGATGAGGTCTGGAGACCACTTTCCCCAGCAGCAGTTTCGCTGCAGGAGTTCTTGTGGCCGGAGCCCCACAGGAGGGAGCTGCCGGCTATGAAGAAGGGGGAGGTCGGGGGACCACCTGCCCCCGCAGCTTTTTCGCTGCAGGACGGGACCAGCATGCTGTCAGCCGTGCCACTACCGGCAGGGGAGCTGACAGCATGTCCAGCCATGGGCCCACTAAAGCCTCCCTTCCCAGCCCGAGACTTTGGCCTGGACTGCTGGGTATTTAAGGGGGGAGGTGGCCGTTGAGGCCATGTGTGCTGCGCACAAGGGGGGGTATATGTGGCAAAGTGCCCCGCCCTGTGTGCATTTGTGTGTTCTGTGTTGTATATATGCGTGCGTATGTTAATGTTGGTGTATAGATTGGTACACGGGATATAAACGGGTCTGTGTTTCACGTGTGTGGTGTATAATTATATTTAGGCACGAGGATGGCACATCACTTCACGTGCAGATAAAATGTGTATAATGTGTGGCACGGGGTTGCACGTAATGAATTCACGTGCTGGGATTCAAGTGAGTAATTAATTAGTAATTGAATCCCAGCACAACAGTATATATAGATGCACAGTGTCACTCAGTCGTGGTTAGGTGTTCGGAAGAGGAGAACGGGAGAGAGAGAGAGGAGAGTTAAGTTAAAGATCGTAAAAGTGAAGATAAGTGTGTGTACTCACCGTGTTTGTTTGTCTCCGAGCACCGTTTGTGTTTAGTGCGTTTTGTTTGTCTTTTTACTTTGGCGTATAGTGCCGTGTCCCGTGTTTTGTGCTGTTTTCAACCCTTTTATTTGTTAATAAACGCTGAGTGCAGCCATTGCACTCAGCTCATCATCAACCACTGTCTTTGTTTTGAATTCCTGTCTGGTCTGACGCCACCCACTCTGGCCGTCTTTGTGACACACCACTATACAACTCAAATGTAATACTATCATAAGAATATCTTATAACTGTTTAATGAATGGTGTATGGTACTTGAAACCTGGTATCCAGTTGAGTGAAATATTTGACTTAATGATAGGGTTGTATTCTTCATAAATACTTTCTCAGCTCTTAATTTTCAAGAGCTACCAACTCTAGCCTACGGCAACACACTTATCCTGACTAGCCATGAATGAATCTGCTTGGGATGTCTACAGTTGAAGCATGCAAAGTGAATGTAAATCAAACAGAACACCTACCTGTAGCATGTGTAAATAGTAAACACTGTATACCTTTTTCAGGTTGTTCCAGCAGGATCAGTTCCTACAGAATTCGTGAAACAAACAATCTGTGAAACAAACCTAATTTGGAAGTAGGTTTAGTCCTTCCTTGGTAGCCGACAAAGTGCTCAGTGAAGTTATCTGATTCAATTCAAAGCAGCTTTCTCATTATTATTGATTGGTATTGAAACATGCATACATTGAAAATAACAGGTTCCTACGATGTTGTGTACGGTGTACTCACCTATTTCAAACTTTGCATATGATTCGTATCAAATTAGCTTTATGCTGGGCTTGTTTGTATCCAAATATCTCATAGGGAGCTCAAAGCAACCCACAAACACACGAGTGAGTCTCAACGGGGCTGACGGACCACCCTGTAATGTGTGAACTATCCTTATGAGTGCAGAAAATATAAACCGTGGTCACAGTGCTGCATTGGTGCATAACCATAGAACTGTATAAAAACAACATAGGCTATGTAACAAACACAGACAGATGGACACACTGATGACGTTTCTCATTTTTATATGGCACAAATACAGCTCCACAAATTGGGAGAATATATTTTTTCCTCCATAAAGAATTGTAAAGTGCAATGCCAATCACATTCAATATAAAAGAAAAAATGCAATTCAAGTCTGCAAAACATAAAAGTGCCTAATTTTGGTTTGAAACTGGAAAATGAATGGTTACCATGCACAGACATGATGGAAAATACTGTAAATTGACTGCATCTGTATTTGTCACTTTTTTGTTTTTAAACTTTTGTGCAAACTCCATGGCCAAACCAAACATGGCTGTATCCGGCAACTACCCCGCTCCACTCCCCTGCTCCATATACAATTGACTTGATCTGCTCTGCTCACACTCTGACAGTGACAGACTCAAACCGATCTGGAATTCGCCACGAAATACTGGTGTGTATTGCTTCATGACATCGGTATGTCAAAAAAGAATAACTTTTTTTTTGTACTGGGTAATTAAAAACAGTTTAAAGAATACATGTGAATGCACCATAACTTTACAGATAAGCTAAAAGGGTTCTCAGCGAATGTGGCAATAGAAGCCAACCCAAACTGAGGTTTTGCCTTGGCAACTGCAACAAGGTAGAACAAATATTAACATGTTTTGACACCTCACCCTCAAGGTACATTTTGACATGTCTTGCAAATAAGAAAATCACATGAAAATGACAGTTGGCAAATACTGTCATGGAAAGACTGTGGGGAAAAACAGTTACTTGATTTTCTGGTTTTATAAATCTCTCCTCTAGTCACACAACAAAAATACAACAGAGCTCCAACTGGTAAAGGACAGGTATGTGGCAATATTTTGTTATAAGATCAAACGGTAATCAGATTTCCAATCAATGGATGTACCGAAAGGCAACTACAGTAAGGGCCACATGCTTAAAATAAAAAAATATATATATAAACCTTACATTTAATTTAAAAAATGTAACTATTTAAAACTTGGTGGGATTTTAACAGGTTTAATCATAAGGGTCAGGTGAACAAACTCAGCACTAACAGTGCTTCTGATGGGGATAATCATCCTCGTCTTCCGCCTCACTGATTCTCTGCTTGAGTCACACTACTACAGTCGCCAGACCCTTACCTTATTTTTAGAATAATTTCAAAGTAGCAAATACTTTGTCAATTTAACAGATATTTGCTAAGTCTGAAATGAAGACTCCAGTATATGGCTGCCCAAGGTAATTATGACAGGGATGTGCTATCCCTACCTGGATCCGCAGTTAATAATGGTTTGATTTGGAAAATTGAAAAAGGAGACAGGCACAGTACATTGGCAGACAGATTCACTTTTTTTAGTAGTTAAGTGCAAACCTTAGAGGCTTTTCTCTATTGTGAATTCTACCAGGTCAAGACAGACATTCTTTTTAGCTGCCTTATTTTTACTCGTCTTCGCCCTTCCAGCAGTTACTTTTTGACACTCAACAAGTTGTTTCGAATGCAGGCTGAAGGTTTGGTGATCTACACACCAATCAATTTTAGTAGCTATAGGTTGTCAGCAATTCAGACAACCAACAGTTTCAAGCAGGTATTTTACACAGAAAATAAATCAAGTAATTAATCAAGTGCGCTGAAAGCTTTTTCAACACTACTGTAAAATGAGTAATTTCCCATGTCTGTTTTTCCCACTTTTATTTAGATTATCAAAGCTTTGCTTGTTTTCTCATATGCTGTACAGTGGGTAGGAGAGGTACATACATACATTATAAACTTCAGATTAGGTCCTGTAGGAAAATGTAGGAGTAGGTTCTAATTCTCAGTCATTCATGATGTATCATGAATATATATATATATATATATATATATATATATATATATATATATATATATATGGTCATTGTTTCCTTTTTCAGGTCTAAAAAGTCCCCTGGGTCGACATTGTCAATACCTTTTAGAATTTTGAATGCTTGAATCAGATCACCGCATAGTCTTCTTTGTTCAAGACTGAACAGATTCAATTCTTTGAGCCTGTCTGCATACGACATGCGTTTGAAACCCGGGATAATTCTGGTTGCTCTTCTTTGCACTCTTTCTACAGCAGCAATATCCTTTTTGTAACAAGGTGACCAGAACTGAACACAATATTCTAGATGAGGTCTTACTAATGCATTGTAATGTTTTAACATTACTTCCCTTGATTTAAATTCATCAATTTTCACAATATATCTGAGCATCTTGTTGGCCTTTTTATAGCTTCCCCACATTGTCTAGATGAAGACATTTCTGAGTCAACATAAACGCCTAGGTCTTTTTCATAGATTCCTTCTTCAATTTCAGTATCTCCCTGTGGCAATGTGCCCCGCCCCTGTGTGCATTTGTGTGTTATATGTTGTATGTTGCGTGCGTGTGTTAATGTTGGTGTATAGAGATTGGTACACGGGATATAAACGGGTCTGTGTTTCACGTGTATTTAAAAATGTAGATTTGTATTTAGGCACGAGGAGGGCACAAATCACTTCACGTGCTGGTTAAATGTAATATGTGAGCACGGGGTCGCACAGAATTAATTCACGTGCTGGGATTCAAGTGAATAATTAATTAGTAATTGAATCCCAGCACAACAGTATATATAGATGCACATTTCTTTCACTCGGGGTTGGGTGTTCGGTGAGTGGAGAACGGGAGAGAGAGAAGGAGTAAAGTAAATATAAAAGAACGTAAATATTGTTATCTGCTCACCGTGTTTGTTTGTCTGTCTAGTCCGTTTTGTTCGTCTATTTATTTTGGCCTCAAGTGCCGTGTGCTGTGTTTTGTTGTTTCAAACCTTTTATTTTCTGTTGTTATTAAATGCTGAGCGAAAGCATTCGCTCAGCTTCACCAAACCCCAAATCTCTGTCTGTTTATTTCCTGCATCTGGTCTGACGCCACCCACTCCGGCCGTCTTTGTGACACTCCCATATGATATTTATAATGCAGCAGTGTGGAGTAGTGGTTAGGACTCTGGACTCTTGACCGGAGGGTCGTGGGTTCAATCCCAGGTAGGGGACACTGCTGCTGTACCCTTGAGCAAGGTACTTTACCTAGATTGCTCCAGTAAAAACCCAGCTGTATAAATGGGTAATTGTATGTAAACAATAATGTGATATCTTGTAACAATTGTAAGTCACCCTGGATAAGGGCGTCTGCTAAGAAATAAATAATAATAATAATAATGCACATTTGTATTGCCTGCGTGCAGTACCTAACACTTTTCTCTATTAAATGTCATTTGCCATGTGTCTGCCCAGTTCTGAATGCTGTCTAGATAATTTTGAATGACCTTTGCTGCTGCAACAGTGTTTGCCACTCCTCCTATTTTTGTGTTGTCTGCAAATTTAACAAGTTTGCTTACTATACCAGAATCTAAATCATTAATGTAGATTAGGAATAGCAGAGGACCTAACACTGATCCCTGTGGTACACCACTGGTTACCTCGCTCCATTTTTAGGTTTCTCCTCTAAACAGTACTTTCTGTTTTGTACATGTTAACCACTCCCTAATCCATGTGCATGCATTTCCTTGAATCCCTACTGCGTTCAGTTTGAGGATTAATCTTTTATGCGGGACTTTGTCAAAAGCTTTCTGGAAATCTAAATAAACCATGTCATATGCTTTGCAGTTATCCATTGTCGATGTTACATCCTCAAAAAAATCAAGCAGGTTATAGACACGATCTCCCTTTCCTAAAACCATGCTGAATGACTCCCAGGATACTGTTACCATATCTGTGGGTACAACCCCTGTGTCAAGAGGCTGTTGCATGATCTTGGTTAGCGGTTTGTAAATAACTTCATTCATTTCTTTGAGTACTATTGGGAGGATCTCATCCGGCCCAGGGGATTTGTTTATTTTAAGAGCTCCTAGTCCCTTTAACACTTCTGCCTCTGTTATGCTAAAGTTATTTAAAATTGGATAGGAACAGGTCGACATGTGGGGCATGTTGTCCATGTCCTCCTTTGTCAAAACCTGTGAAAAGTAATCATTTAATATATTTGCTATTTTTTTTTCTTCATCTATGATTTTGCCATTTGTGTCTCTTAGACATTTAACCTCCTCTTTGAATAAGTGCACTTCTACTGCCTCTATTTAACCACACGCGGTTCAGTTTTGTTGTCAGTTGGAAGTCCAATGTAATTTATTGTATTCAATCTCTATCTGTGTAAGCAAATCAGGAGCATGGCACAGCAGGGCATTGTTTTGTGATTGATGTGAAAACGTTGTGTTTGTATGAACAAGAAGATGCATTTCAGTGATCTAAATATGATAGCATTTTTAAATGTTTGACACACGCTATTTGTATATTTTATTACCATTTCTACAAAGAAAAAAATTATTCAATGCATCAGTTGGCAAATATTTTAATATACAATCTGCATTAAAATAAAAAATCACAATGTCCAACGGTAACACAGTTAACTGCATGTAGTCTACATTAAAAAGTAATATAGAATACCTTTCCACCCTTCTATTGCTTCCCAATAAACCAGAAATTCAAACTATTTAAAAAGAATGAAACCAGGTCACACAGTTTAGAAGGCACAGATTTATGTTGGGTGGGTTGATACTGGAGAGCAACATTAACAACACCACCTTAATTTAGATCAAAAGCAGCACATGGTAAACAGAGACTCAAAGAATCAAACTATTGCGGGAGTGGAAAACAGTTCTGTTAATCTGGATTATTTGGAAACAACGAACACTGTCTAAACCTTGTTCAATATTCCATCCATTATGTTTACTAAAGTGTCTGTCAATCAAACCTTTTGAATTGTGATTAGACTTCATTAATAAATGTTATGTTTAGAGAATAAATGTTGCAGCAAGACAATTAGTCAAATAAGCCACATTCTTTACAATATCGATCCATGACAAGATGTAAAAGACTGAAAACACACACATTATATATATGTATTTTGCATACATATATATAATGTGATTTTGTAATGCTTGCATTACAAAATCAAAAGATATATATACAGACGTGCTCAAATTTGTTGGTACCCCTCCACAAAAAAGCTTGTAGAAGCCGAAAAAAACAAAAACCTGGAGGTGGATCTGAGCAATCCGCATAGTCTCTTTACCACAGACATAACACGGACATAAACAAACAAGATAGCTGCTTCCGCATCCAGCGCTCAAAGAATATTGCGGACATTTGCCAAGCTTTTTGAGATGTTATAGTAATAAAATAATGACTTGGATAGCATTACTGAGGAGTTGGTGATAAAACGAGTGATCAGGAGATGATTTATCAGTATGCACTACTATGAAGAGATATGCAATAAATACAGCAAACAAGGAGTGGGGCAGGGCTGGAGATGCAGTACTGAGTGTCCTGTTGATATGCAGTGCCTTTTAAACCTGTTTTACTGTGAATAAAATAACCTTTAAACAGTGTGTGTAAAATAAACAGCTTGTGTGAAAATAAATTGGACCTGATGCGCCTGACAGGCGCTGAATAAATGGACCACAAAGGGTTAAAAAAATAAAACGTCCCAAACGTCCTTCAGTTTGAGTGCTTTGCTATATAATGCAGATCCGTGACTAATTTTATATTCAAACAATGACTACACTCATTCAGTCCTGGCATGCACTAAAATGGTGCCGCAAGAAATGAATTACGGTATGCTAAGGCAAGACAAGACAGGACTGCGATTAACGTCCTTAAAATAATTAATCTCCCAAAAAATTAACACATTACCGCAGAAGTTAACTGCGATTAATTGACAACCCTAATTATATATCTCTTGTATACAAAATCCAATCACCCACATTGCAAGCATTACAAAATTAAAAGATATATATATATCAGTAGTTTACAGGCTTGCTTGTTTCCAAGATAATTGACAAGTCCATATATGATGGGTGGTTCATTAATAAGTTTTGTTCCAATTGACATACATCAATACAAAAACAAAGCAGTACGTAAAAATATGAAGACAGGCTCAGGGGTGTCAGTGATGTCTCAGGGCTTGAATTTCAGCACGGGATCGCAGAAATCGCGCACTTTCCAAGTTGCTCCCGCATATCTGCAACTTTCAGTGTGAGAAAATCCCGCAGAGATATTTGAAGACACCATGCTACTGTATTTCTCACCCAATTTAGAATGCCTGAAACACTACGACAGTCTCTAAGGAAGTGGGTGTCAGTGACGAAAGCACTATGAGCCGCATACTGAGTAGTTCTGGTTAAAATAAATAAATACATAAAAGTAGTGCTGGATATTTTAAGTGCTGCGAGACTTTATTCTCTTGTACATGATTCTAGGCCGCTATCTTTAAGCATTATAGAAACTCAGTACAATGGAGTAAGTAAAGTTTTGAAAAAAAAAAGACGATATTAAGTCTATCTAGGTGTTGTTTTGCAAGTGGTGACTTTCGCTTTAACTCTTAAAACTCAGCCCCATTCATTTTGGGGTGCCAGCGCACCGAAGGTTACGCACATATTACTCGGGCACCTGGCCTTCATGGCTTGTTTAAAAGTACAGACTTGGGGCTTTCCAAAGGCGTATTCATTGTGTGTATGCAGTACTCCTAGCCGGAACTACGAGCGCCTGAAGTTAAGTCTCTCATCATGTGACAGAGTCAACAGCTTCATTTTGAGTCTGTTGCTTCGTCATTGTAGCAGCTAAACCGAAACGGGCGGTATCGTTGGAAAGCTTAGAAGCTCAGCTCCCCCCACCACCAATGTTCATTTTATATTGAGGTTCAATGGTGCAGTGTTTTTTTTTTTTTTGGAGACATCTGTGGATTACAATATTTATAGCAGTGACCAAACATGATCTTTTTGGAAAAGCATTTATTATTATTTTTTATATATATTCTCATCTCTACCACATATAGTATGCCTGATCCTGTTGCAACTTAATAATATGAAAGGACATTTTGTGGCGTTTCATTAGATATGTTACATGCATGCAGTACAAACTATCCAGAAATTAAACATAAATAAATGAAAACAGTGAAAAACAGACAGAAATAGGGCTGAGTGTAAATGGTGCGCTGGTTAAAAAGAAAAGCACCTAATTATTTTGTTGCATGCAAAAGACTTCACGTCAGGCAATGGCAAAAACAATGGTGCGTGCTTTGTGTCTCAGTGATGAACAGCTGTTAGGTCTCCTGAAAGCAGCTTATTTTAAAGCAACACCAGTGTGATTGATGATGCAGTAAAATATATATCGTTTTTTGACATGCAAAAGTTTCTTTTTTTGGCCATTTCCCCCTAAAACTTTGGAACCCCCCCCCCCCTCATTGGCTGCAGCACAGGGGGGAAATCCCCCCCAGCACACACAAAAATGAAATTCAAGCCCTGCGTCCTCTCAGTAAAAGGGCAAATTTTAAATCACATGGAATAATGCTCAAGGACATCAGTCAAGTATCTGTGTGCAATAAACTCCTTAAATTCTCAAAGTCCCAAGATAAATCAAACATTCTGGGTGAGGAGGAACACCATACAAAAAACAAATGGGGTGGGGCAATCAATGTGAAAGGGCAGATGGGATTGTACTTCAGTTTTTGAATGATGCATCACTGTACAGTGTTTGGAAATAACTTATGTAGCTCAATTAGATATGTTTATTAATAATCTGTAATAAAATAAAAAGTTACAATTGGTCAGTTTTACAATGGAAGGACCCAAAAGTTACCAAATGTACTTCATGATGTGTACAATCTTTGACTGGTGCTGCCCCAATAAGAGGATTTATTCTACAGAAGTCTCGAACTAGTCGTAAATTCTGAAAAACACAAGCTGAGGGCAAGAACATTGGAACTGCACACTTTACACAAAAATAAATAAATACATCAATCAATCAATCAGTCATCTCATGACAAAATTTCAGGTTCTGAATTTAAAAACTCTCATGTTACAATGTTGTTGACAGCCAGTTGTTCCATCAAGGCGGGACCTTTCTTTCAGCTCTGTTGCCGTAATACACCTGAAAAGTCACAGGGTCATCTAGAATCAGACACTTGGGCTGTGTAGATACTCAGAACATCTGAGGAATTCCCTTTAACATGCTTGTAACAGATATTTAATGAAGCCTGTTAATTACAAGCTGGTTGGATTCGCTCAGAAAATCCAAGTCTCTATACAGCTCCATCAGACAATGCCTTCAAGCAATCCAAGCCAACTACACTGCATGCTCCGGAACAGAATTACTCAGTGATTGAAAACATCATATAAAAGGGAAGAGGGAATGAAGCCACATTACAACTGAAATAACACTTGTAAATTATAGATCCATAACTTGAGCAGATCAGTACAAACTAAATAAAATATGTAAAAAGGTGGTTGTAATTTGAGACGAGAGAATCCACCCTTTTACACTTTGTGCTAAATTATATCTACTCAGTAACTCCACCAGACAACACAACTGCCTGTTGTCTTCTCTTGACAGAGCAGGGTGCATTTAGATAAAAGCATCAAGGACAGTGCACATCTACAAACTGCTCACAAAGTTAAAATGCATCTTCAGGAAGAACTAGAACACAATTTGCACAGCAATAAATAAGCCTACATGACATCACAATAATATTGTAAACCAGTTTTCATTTTTTGGGACAGTATTTTAACAGGAGCCAGACAATGCCCGTCTCCTCCCTCTTTTACAGTGCTTTTTTAGATTAAGTTGTATGCTTATTTGTAGACAATTGTGGCTTAAAGTATGTGCAAAAAGTAGAAACAAATTAAAATCAACTTTAACAGCTTAGTGCAGAGACTGCCAACACTTTCATTGTACACAAATGTCAGGTTAGTTTATCTTTTGTTAGTATATTTCGGTTTTGGATTTTACTGAAAGTTGGTTTGGAAAAAGCATAACCATTGCATCCCTACACAAGATAAGTTAGTTATATGAGCACAATCACAAACATTGCAGCAAAGTGTTTTACCCAATAATGGAGAAATGCTGTTACTGTAAAGCCAATGGGCAAGCATGCCTATAAAAAAATCCAGTACTAGTTACGTATTTGACACAACAATGGCCCCCACAACTGTATGAAATTTTAGTGCAAGAAATTAAGATTCTATTGCTTTAAGCAAAGTTAAGCTATGTATTTTGGTAGTTCAAGCTATGAACAAAGTTATATAACATTTTTTGGTCATTTGTCTTCTTTATAAAATCTACGGGACAGCCCGATTGTGCAAAGGTTTACAAATAGTTGTATTATTCACTATAGCACACACTATGACAATTCGAATATATGCAAGCTGCAATGTTAAACAAAGAAGTTTGCTTACTCTTATTTTATAAATATACTGTAAATATTACAGACTTCAACAGCTTGTAAATGGAAACCTTTTTTGGGATGACAAGAGGACTACAAAGAGAAACAAACAAACAGAAATACCCCCAAAGAGCACACCACAAAAAGCATTATATTTAGCAACAGTTTGATTTTTGGAGGCTCATAAAGCATTTCCAGACATCTAGTCTCTTCTTCTACCGGGTCTCTGGGAGGAGTCTTGGTAGACTGGCCTTTCAAACCACAGAACCAGTAGACCACTTTCCAGCATGTGCTGGTTCTCTCAGGCTGCTCATCCTCTTCACAGGCTCCGCTCATGAGACTTGCCTGCCCATTCCTATAATGTTCCATGGGGGTCTGATCCTCAGATGGACAGGGAGTCAAACAGTCAGGGGTGGAGGAATCCTGCAAGACCAGAAGCTTAACATCAGTGCCATCAACTATCTTCTCTCTGTGCAATCCAGTGGGCAGCTCTTTGTGCTTCGATGTCCCTTTGTCGTCAACAGGGTTCTTGCCAGTAAACTTGTAGGATTCTTCCTTGTGATGGCCAAGCTTCACATCCTTGTTCCAAACCCCCCAGATAGTGGTGGTCCGGATCTGCTCTTTTGTAGGGGGCGGGGTGAGGAGACTCACAACCACTGTAACGATTCCGGTGATCCAGAATAAGCAGGCTGCCACGTACATGTAGTGAATGTACTTGATGAAGGCTGGCCTGTTGTCTTGTTGGTCACAGTCAGGGGCTTGGTAAACAAAAACCAAGATTAACCTTATGCTCCCTAAAAGGAAACCAGTCATCCCACCGACAAATGCTCCGGTCTCATTGCAGCGCTTCCAAAAGACTCCTAACAGGAACAGAGCCGCTATAGGTGGAGTGAGATAGCCTGAAACCTCCTGAATATAGAGGTACATCTGGCCACCCTGCATCTGCACAATGACTGGAACCCATGCTATGCTTATAGCCACCATGAAAACCATAAAAAGTCGTCCGACAATCATAAGCTCTCTGGAAGTAGAACTTTTCCTAAACATCTTGTAGATGTCTAGAGTGAAGATGGTGCTGGCACTGTTGAATATGGAATCCAAGTCACTCATTAAGGCTGCAATCATCACAGCCATCATCAAACCACGAAGGCCTACAGGAAGAATGTTCATCACCAGGCGAGGGTAAGCAATGTTGGAGCAACCTGCCCGACTACCACAGACCTCCATGCAGTGCTCTGGGCTGATGCACACAATTTCATTAGTGTACAGTATTCTTGAAATCATCCCAGGGATCACAATGATGAACATTGGAAGGACCTTTAGGACACCAGCCATTAAGGTCGACCCTTTGGCATGAGCGATGTTCTTTGCTGCAAGTACCCTCTGGACGATGACCTGGTCAGCGCACCAGTACCAAACTGAAGCCGGGGTTTGGCCAAAGAGGAATCCAGGCCAGGGGATGTCCTCATCAGAGGGTTCACGCAACATTCTTAGTGCGTCCGGCTTTGGATGAATGTGGCAGCTGTTGGAGTAGCTGAAGTTGTAGGCAGCCAAAATTGCAGTCACATTTGGAGTGGCCTGCATGTACTTGGTCTTGACTCCCTCAAGCCCCCCAACCTCGACAAGGCTGATGACCATGAGGATGAGGGCTCCAACAACCATCAAGGAAGCCTGTAGAGTGTCTGTGTAGATTACAGCCACCAGCCCCCCAGTAACAGTCAGCAAGGCTGTTATGCCAATTAACAGAATTACAGACAGGTACAAGTTCCATCCCACTGACTCTTGGATGAACAGCGCTCCAGCATAAAGGGCCACAGAAATTTTGGTAAAAATGTATACCAATAAAGACAGAGCAGCAAAATAGATCTTTATTCTTTTCCCACCATAACGCTTGGATAGGTATTCTGGCATGGTATAGACCCCTGACCTGATGTAGACAGGGATAAATACCCATCCCAAAAGTTGCAGGAGCAAAAGTGAATTGAATTCCCAAGCTCCTACTGCAAACCCACTTGCTGCTCCAGATCCTGCAAGCCCAATGAAATGTTCACTGCCAATGTTACTGACAAATAAGGAGGCCCCAATAACAAACCAAGTCATGGACCGTCCTGCCAGAAAGTACCCACTCACAGAGCTTCTGTTGGACTTCCACATGGCGAAGAAACCAATGCACACCACAAGCACAAAGTACAGTGCCACAACGGCAACGTCTGCGGCTTCCATTGAAGGCCTCATTATTTTTCGAAATATTAAGTCAGTCTTACAACAAAATCCAGTGTGTTCAAAACTAAAAACACAGTATTTTCATGCAGGTCAAACACTTTGTCCTTTGGTTTGCTGTCTAGGAAACTGTAGGATCCCAGGGAGGTAAAAAAAAACAAACAAACAATTTCCGTTGTCCAATTTATGTTAATGATAATCCAAGGCCATTTACTGGGATGGTGTACAGGAAAAATTCTTACAGTAGTTGCAGCGGACAGTCTAGTAAAGACTAGTGTTTTATTCCTGCAAGACAGCAAAGACAAAAGACAAATGATATTAGATTCTATCCTTCATTGTGAACATAAGGATATGATGGCAGTCCAGTAAAATTAAATAAAAAGCAATGTGAAGGTTTACATTGAACTGCATGCACAACACACACATGCCAGGCAAACCTTAACAAAACAGTCTATTTCACTACTACAGAAAAAAAAAAAAAAAACATTTAGCAATTTTTTTTTAATCAGGATAGCATTACTTACACATTGTTTATGTTGTGAACTTCTCTCTTTTCTTATCCCATTTTAAAACAATTTAAAAGCCCAACTTTAGTTTCTAACAAGTATATTGGAACCTACCGCCCTGCCACCAATGTTAATAATGCAACTACAATGGAGTATAACAACTCCTTCTGAGAAACAATATTTTCACATCCAATGGAACCAATTACATTGGATATGTCGGGTTCTACTGTATGTCATTACATTTTTTAAAAGTAGACTAAAGAATCCTTTATTATTATTATTAATATTATTATTATTTATTTCTTAGCAGACGCCCTTATCCAGGGCGACTTACAGTCGTAAACAAAAATACATTTCAAGAATGTATATTACAGTAACTTATGACAGATGGGGATTTTCTGAAAACAGCCATAGCCTTTCCCTGCATCAGTATGATTCACCGTCATGCTGCCCCCAATTGGTTCAAACAGAGTAGCAAGTCAGATTAACCCTCAAGCGGACTGTACACCGCCAGCTCTCTGCTTTCCTGTCCAACCACTCTCTGCTTGACCCTCTCCAATCTGGCTTCCGCTCTGCTCACTCCACTGAAACCGCCCTCCTGTCTGTCACCAACTCACTTAAGTGTGCCCGAGCTGCCTCTCTCTCCTCTGTCCTAATTCTCCTCGACCTTTCTTCTGCCTTTGACACTGCTGATCACTCTATTCTACTATCATCACTTGCTGACCTGGGGATCTCTGGCACTGCTCTGGCCTGGTTCTCCTCCTACCTCTCCAACCGCACTTACCAGGTAACCTGGCGTGGAGCAACCTCCACACCTCACCCTCTCTTAACTGGAGTCCCCCAAGGGTCAGTCTTGGGTCCTCTCCTGTTCTCTCTCTACACCCGCTCCCTGGGCCCCCTCATCGCATCCTATGGTTTCTCATACCATTTCTATGCTGATGATGCTCACATTTTCCTCTCCTTCCCCACCTCTGACTCCACCATCTCCTCCCGTATCTCTACCTGTCTGTCTGCTATTTCCTCCTGGATGCACTCGCATCACCTCAAACTCAACCTCTCTAAATCTGACCTCCTTTTCTTTCCCTCCTCCTCCCCCTCCTCTGATCTCTCTATCTCTGTTCCTCTGGAATCTACCACACTCTCTCCCTCTTCCTCCGCTAAGAACCTTGGAGTCACCCTGGACCCCTGCCTCTCTTATTCCCAGCACATCTCCACTCTGGCACGCACTTGCCGATTCTTCCTGAGCAACATCCAAAGAATCCGACCCTTCCTCACCAACTATGCTACCCAGCTCCTGGTCCAGGCCCTGGTACTCTCCCGCCTAGACTACTGCAACTCCCTCCTGGCTGGCCTCCCTGCGTCCGCCACCCGTCCGCTCCAGCTCATCCAGAACTCTGCTGCCCGCCTGGTTTTCTCTCTGCCTCGCTTCGCCCACGCTACTCCACTACTCCGCTCGCTCCACTGGCTCCCAATCACCGCTCGCATCCAGTTCAAGACTCTTGTACTAGCCTACAGATGCCTTGACCAGACTGCACCCAGCTACCTCCAGACCCTCATCTCTCCCTACACCCCCACTCGACCTCTCCGCTCCGCCTGCACTAGCAGACTAGCTCTACCTCCACTACGCTCCCCTGCCTCCAGAGCCCGCTCCTTCTCCACCCTTGCTCCGCAGTGGTGGAATGACCTTCCTACAGATGTCAAGACTGCCCAGTCCCTGACCACATTCCGGCGCCTCCTTAAGACTCACCTCTTCAAACAGCACCTGTAGAACTCCTCTGTTTGTATCCTGGGACACTATCACCCTTCATTTAAATGTGCTTTATTTTGCTCTTATCTGCCCCCTATTTTACTGCATTTAATCCTGTACTTCAGAATACTGTAACATGCCAAGTGTTTAACCTGTAGTACTTTGTATTTAATCATATCCTGATGTAACTATCACTATTTAATCATATCCTGATGTAACTATCACTATTATCTGCTGTATTATTGAATTGTGGTTTGTCACACTTGTACTTTGCTTGAACAAAAGTTATTGTATTTCTTGCTCTTATTGTATTACTTGTATTGTAACACTTGAAATGTATTTGCTTACGATTGTAAGTCGCCCTGGATAAGGGTGTCTGCTAAGAAATAAATAAGAAGAAGAAGAAGAAGAAGAACAGATGATTAACTTAACTACCAAGAACTATGTCAATGAGGGGCGAGACGGTTCATCGTATATCGTGATACAAGTTTAAAATGAGTAGCTTACAACGGACAAAAGCGTGAAATAAATTACTTAACAATAATGAAAAGTTAAACAAAATTTAGAGAAAAAAACAAAACGCAGATAAAAACATTAATAACAATAATAACAATAACAATAACAATAACAATAAGGCCCAAATAACAAGAATGTTTTTTTTTTTTTGTATTCCACTGCTAGCAAGCAGGGAATACTAACACTGTACTAAAGGCTTAGAATAGGCTACAGAAACGCTGCCTGGCCAATGGTAGTTGAGACAGCTGGGATTCTGGCCAATATTTGTAGAAACTCGCTGCTATTTTTACTAATTTTTATATTCAAATGCTATATACAGTGCCTTGCAAAAGTATTCAGACCCCTGACCAATTCTCTCATATTACTGAATTACAAATGGTACATTGAAATTTCGTTCTGTTTGATATTTTATTTTAAAACACTGAAACTCAAAATCAATTATTGTAAGGTGACATTGGTTTTATGTTGGAAAATATTTTTAAGAAAAATAAAAAACTGAAATATCCTGCTTACAGATTTTTAAAAAATGGAGATTTATACTGGGTTGCGACTCCCCCACCACGCAAAAAAAAACAAAAAAAAAAAACCCTGAAGGTGTGACTAGCAAAAGGGTCCGGTTGTACCAACGAGATCAAAAAATAGGCCACGTTTTACTAAACATTTTAAAACTAATAAACAATTACCATAATGAACATTATCGTAATATGCTGCTTAAAACATAACAATATATTCATAATAAAGTTGAGTTCTTACCTATAAACAGTAACAGGTTTAAAGTTTGGGACTCGCTGTCTGTAGTTTGGTGTTGTTTACATTATCGTCAGCATATTAATTTTAATTGATTTGAAGCTGAAATTACTTTAAAATATGCTTTTCTTAACCAATACAGTACTATAGTATCATTTTAATAGCAAAACTATTTAACTTATATACCAATATTTAAATTGTGGGGAAACCTCAGCGTTTCAAGAAATATATTTTAAGGGCAATTTTCGTAATTTCCCCATTAATCTGCGCTATGCCACACTCGCTCTACCGTTCAGAGATAAAGGGCCTCTTTACGAAAGGGCACTAAACATTATGGTGCACCATAATTGCAATTGGTGTGCACGTTCACGATTTCTGTATTTACTATTGCAATTATATTCAAGACTACAGAAAGAAGGGGTTATCAACTTTATTCTGGACAAGGGAGTGAGTAGTGCACAGTGGAAAATTCCCATTTTCACAGTTTGCCAGAATCTAAGGGGGTGGAGTTACCAAAACAAACAAACAAAAAAGTGTCATTTGCTTACTATGGAGTATAATAGGAATGCTTTTTGCTCTCTGTCAAAATACAAGCAGTTCATATGCACACAAAATCACACTTGGATGGTGAAATTGTCTGTCTAATGACACAAAGCCCACAGCTGCCAGGTCATGCTTGGTGTGGTTTAGGACTTGACAATTGTGCTGCTTGTTTTCTAATACTAAACATCCATTCATTATAAAGATGTGGCTTACATATTTCGATTCTGTATGCAAGTCTTATTTCGCAATGACTTATGAACTTATTTCAACACTCTACTACCCCCCCTCTCCCCCCCCCCCCCCCTCCACACCAGTTTAAATGGGGGTTGAAAAACCAACGGTTTACAGAATAATCAGTATGTGTCCTTTGACTTATTTTTTTATATACAATTTCTATGACTGAGCTCAGGTGCACACTATTGCACAATATTTGCAAAGCAGCATACAGTATATCATAACATTGTGCACTCTTACCTATATAGACTGCATCAATTTTATTTACTAAATACATATTTAAAATATTCAGACGTACTAAGGACACAATTTTCTAAACTTGCACACAGGAAAATAATTACATTAACTTTTTTTTGCATGCATTTTGTTGTCAAAAATAGTTTAAAACAAGCATATTCAAGTTAATTCTGGTGAAAGTTTAAAAATGTGCACAAAAGAAAAATATGTTTGCATACAGTAGTCTTGCATCTGAATAGTATTGCGTATTTACAGTAGCTAAGCCTACCAGTATTAATCAAATCTAAAATGTCCCTCACTCCACACTACTTGAACTCTTGCAATAATAAAAGGGTTTAAGATCACATTTGAAATGCAATGGAATCTTTTGTTTTATTGCATCTCCACAAAGCATGTTTACTGTTTGGCAGCTTGGCTACAGCGTTACTGAAAATGCATTATTATTAATAATAATAATAATAATAATAATAATAATAATAATAATAATAATAATAATAATACGCCGATAGGTGCATCCCTAGTGTGTAATGTACTGCAAATGGCTTCATTATTTATTTGTTACACTTGAAATTTTAATGTATTTAAACACCGTTAACATATAATTAATTAATTTCCCGACTGTTTGGAAAAAGACAAGAACGTTGCGCCCTCGTGTCTTTGGGGACAATACCACCAAAATCTGAAAGAAACTTCTGGAAGCCGAACGACGACCAGCGGTTAGGGTTATCTCGCTGTCACTTCTTGGAAAGAACAAAGCAACCCACATTGATAAATATAATTGATTATAATTATATGTATTTAAGAGGTTAAGAGGTTAAAATGAGTTAGTTGATGCTTTCGACAGCAACTACGAGAATATCAACAACTCAATAACGATTATTTTCAACTAGTAAATTATTACTAGCTTACCTATGGAAGGAGAGGTAGAGCCCTCTGTTTTGACAGACGACAGATCATTCGAGATCATAGTGTATGGGACTGGTTAAGTTGATTTGCAAAAAAAATTACTGTAAGAACTATCCAAATGATAACTATGATAAAATGATACATCTGAACCACACGTTGAGTAATTGCTTTTAACTTACTTTACATTTCCCAAGGTAAAATAATTCAAGTCATTACTAAGTTAGAATTCCATACAAATATACACACACAGCCACGATTATGACATGATGTAGGCTGTTAGTTATTTAGTAATATTGCAAATAACATCATAATTATAAAGGTCATATTTTTAACACAAAATAATCAAACAAAACTAAAGCCCTTTCACTTACCCTTTGCATTGTTTTGAGTATCAAAGCTAGCTCGTATCTAGGCATATCGGTGACTAGCAGTATAAAACTAGATATAAGTATAAATAATAAAACAAACAGTTCCTTAATGGTTCCACGTTTCTGTTCCTGTTCAATGTCTGTTTCTGCGTAGTCGCAGGCAATGCTACTATGCTTGGCATTAAACCGCAAACTACCGCAACTTGCGTCCCTTTTTATAAAGAGCAAGGAACACAGCAATCTCCTCCCTTTCTCCCATTGAAACCTTGAGGGCAGTCTTCAGATGAAAATACTCTCATTTGTAGTCAGCGTACATGCAAATTCTTGGCACATGATAAGCTTTTTTTTTCCTCCATGACCATCGTGTCTGCCAAGTGGTTTTGCACCGTACAGTACATCCGTAATTCTTGTATAAGAACCTTTTGCTGAGTATCGCAACCTTCATATATCTTAACTGTAGGTCTACCAAACACTGACCTTCTAAAACAAACGCTGTAAAACATTTAAAATATCAAATCAATACGTTTATAATATATTGCATTATTACTGTATTATTACAATTGTGCTGGAGGAAGTATTTGGCACCAAGCGTGCCAAACTCTGCCAGGAGACACTATTTGGGTCAACACCAACCAATCCTATGCGCTTCTTTAGTGTGACGTCACACCCGCTTCTAGGTGGTTCTAAACAAGCAGGCGAGTCAACGGCAAAAGGCATTAGTGCGTTTTAAAACCTCTGTAAATTAAATTGCAAGAGGTCATTTTTTAATATAATTCAAAAATAATTAAATAGCGTGGTCTAGTGTTGTGCTGCAGACTGCAACCACCATTCAGAAACTTTCTGAGAAAGAGAAAACTGCAGTTTCGATAGTCGATTTTATGTATTGCTGGTCCCTAAATGGCAAGACATGCCGGTTTGTAGGAAACTGTCCGAATAATAGGCTATTAATAAAAAATAAACACCACAATGTGTGTATTGACATTTAATTTGATCATGTTCATTGTTATTCTTATATTACTGTATACTACAGAAAACAGCGAAGCACAACTGTTAAAATGTACAGCATAATAATAAATCGGTGTCAACTATTCCACGTATTTTTCATTAATATTATCAACTACCAGTATTCTTTTTTTAAAATACATTTTAAATCGTTTATCTATATACACAAATTAATTATAATAAAATCCGAGCGTGAATTTAGCGAGCAACATGCCTCAACATCGTTGGTTTTAAACTGTTTTGGTTTTCAAGACACCAAGTGTACCATCATGATTGTTAATCTCCTGATTTGAAAGAGTTTTCTCCACTTTTAATTCGTTTTTTAAAAAGTCTATGTAGAAAACAATGAGAGCGCCATATTGTTTAGAACCGCGTAGCAACAGTATCCAAGGAGGTAAATGTTTGTGACGAAAGCGCTAAGAGCCGTATTACAGCGTACATGAGAATATTCTAGAAGTGTTTCTGGAAATTTGGTTTTTGAATTTTTTACACGTCAGTCGCCGGGGGAGCAATCTATTTTTTTTTTCTACCAGAGGATGGCACTACATTTCCAATGAGCTCTCACGTCGGTGGACATGCGCGCTAGTAGTAAAAACTACAATGCCCAGAGCACCGTGCTTCCGCTTCAAGACATCCGTCCATGCGCCGAAGGTTTGACCTACAGTAGCAGGATAAGATGGCAGCAGCAGGATTTGGAAAGCAGGTAGGAGGACATTGGATAACAAATGTACTATCTTCCCATAAACCGTTCTTTGGTCAAACTGGCTTCACTTTATCCATTATTCATGCAGGCAGCTGCATGACAATATTTAAAACATGGCGATTGAGCCTTGATAAGCGCTTTGCCTGTTTTCCCAAGGCTAACGCTATTCAGAATTGGGGGCCTTGTGTATGATGAACTTCACAGTGCTGTTTCGCACAGAACTATGTGTTTCCCATCATTTGTGTATGAATCACGTTACAGTACCGACTTGGCGTATGTAGGTATTTCCTACAACTTAGCTGTAATGCACGTTATTTTACTGTAAAGAATACATGTAGCTGTCTGCATGTATTTCTTTGATTTTTCACTTGTGCGTTAATTATCTGACAAATGTATTAAGTGCAAATTTAAGCCAGTGCAGAATTTCAGGTAGGTCATTTGGAAGTAACATAAACACTTACTGTAAAGTGGTAATTGTTGCGCTCCCGTAGTTGTTTCTTGTTTGCACTTCGTTGCTTAAATACATTAAAATGTAGTCTCTGTAGTGTTCAGTTTACCGTGCCATCAACATAATTTATGTATCGTAAAGTAGTATCATAAAATGTATAGCTTGAACTAGCGGTGACCCATCAAGGACAAGTTTCACTGGCTTCTTCCCATAGACAAATCGTGAATATCAAACCTGCACCATGAGTTTGGAACACGACATATTAAGCCCAGGAGACACATTAACTGTCTGATTTGTATTGGTTTTCAAAGTTGTACAGTAATGCATTTTTCCACTATTGCATGACATGTTTAAGTGTGTCCAATAATACCTTGACCTGCTACTTGAGCATGTACAGCAGTGCATATTGTGTTCAGTAATACATCCTACTACGTGTTGTATACAAGGCAAAAAAAGTGTCTTAAAAATCTATGCAAATCCTAGCGGGTTTCTGTTCACTATTAATGGATTTGTCTTTTTGTTTGTTTAGGTGCGGCACTTCAGCACTACTGTGATTAAACCTGTTTCAAAGCTTATACAGGTAAGGTTATGCCCTACTAGACCGTTGTACCACAATGGTAAAATTGGGAACCACTTTTCCATTTTGATAAAACAATGCATTAATATTTGTTTATAGAAGTTGGTTTTGGTCAGGTGTCAAGTCCTATTTTACTGTTGGTTGTAATGTCTGTAAGTCCTTGCCAGGAGATATATTCCTAACATACCTTGTCTGTGGAGGTTAGATATGCATGGGTGATTTGCCTTAATTTAGAAAAGTTTATGGAACTGTTTCTATTGTTTTTTGTTTCCCCAACTGTGTATGATTGAGTACATCAGTTGACTTGACTCAGAACCATGGAACAAATTCAGTTTTCCTTGCTACTTGTCGTCCAAGAACAAACACGGACTCGGTGTGAAATGGCTTCAGACTGTGTGCTGGATTATGTTCTAGCTTTAATGTGTTTGTCTCACAGCCTCCTATTCAGGTGTATGGAGTGGAGGGCCGCTATGCCACTGCTTTGTACTCCGCTGCCTCTAAGCAGAAGAACCTGGACCAGGTGGAGAAGGAGCTAGGTCGTGTCAAGGTAAGTAACTGCATTTCTCATTCTCTGGTACTTTGGTAAAAGTTATCCTGGATGTGTGCTTAATGCTGTCAATTATACTTAAAGTAATTTAAAATGCTATACACATGGCAATTGGGTCTCCTCAATGCAGCTAAATGCCTTGCTATTCTGGGAATTGCTCTGCATTCAGCTTTAACCTGTAACTACTATCCATGGGTCCTGTGGACCCAGAGCACTTTTTAAAATGTCCACTGCTCTTTTGCAACATGCAGCCCCTCACTGTACCCTGCTATACAGTTTCATGTCCAGTCAGTGCCAGTTGCATGGTGGTGTTCTTGCAGGGCTGCCTACTTGTTTCTGCACAAGTGGGTATTTGGGTCTAGGGTTCGGATAACATGGAGAAAGAGGTTATCCATGTCCTTATCCATGTATTTAATGTAATAATAATAGCAATGCATGTGCTGAAACTTTACATTTTCCTACTGGATGTATGGTAATATCTACTTCAGAAGTGATGTTTTTAATCTGTTTGCTTTGAGGCTATGTTCTCAAATCTGAATGGTAATTGGGGAACTTGATGTCCTCCACATACATTTAGTCAAAAGGTTTTTTCAGCATTACCAGTTAGCAGCAAGGTTAACGCGTATGAAAAAGAAACAAATCCACGAGCAGTGCATGTTTAGAGCAAGGGCTAATTGAATGGCATCTTTTTTTGCAGATTTTAATGAAAGATCCCAAGATGACTACTGTATTTATGAACCCCCACATCAAGCGCAGTATTAAGCAGAAAACTGTCAACGATGTTATGACAAAAGAAAAACTCTCTACTATCACAATCAACTTTATAAGTAAGTGTTTAATTGTCCTGGTTAGGTGATCCTCAAAAATCTGTTTTGTATTTGAAAATAAACAGTTAAATATAACATTTATTAGTCTGTGGTTGTAGTAAATACAATACACAAGTCTTATTTCCATCCCTGTTGTTAGAAGGCTATGGTTACTGTGCCAGTATCACAAAGTACACTACTCTAAACAGTAAAAGGCATTTTCAGAGATATATTGAAATAATACAACAGCGCTGTAGAGTCAATTTAATGCAACACAATTATCGGTGAGATGTCAGGTGACCATAACATGTCTTGGCTGGGTAAGGGAGTTCCAGTTGTCCATCCTCCATACCTTCCTTAGTGTAAGCACCACAGTATAAATGCAGGTCTGGAAACCCCCTTGACTTTTTGGATTAATGCAGAACAAGCTGGTGAATCTGTCTCTCTCCCCAGACCTGTTGGCTGAGAACGGTCGCCTGTCTTTTACCCCTGGTGTCATTTCTGCCTTTGGCAAGATGATGAGTGCCCATCGGGGGGAGGTTCTGTGCTCCGTCACTACAGCCCAGGTATATTTAATAAAGTAGCTGAACTAAGATTAAGCCATTTTCTGCTATAAGGATCCGATAAGGAAGTGAATTCTGATGGAAAAGGGAATTGGGTTATTAGATTTACTTTAGAATGTATATAGAATATATATAGAATGTATATCTTTTTTTTTTTTCTTTGCTCCTCCAGTGTTGTTCAAAGAACAAAGAATGTCATTTTTAGCTGTTTCATAGTTTGACACTGCAGTGCAGGCACTACTCCAGCAGTTAACTACTTCAAATACATTCCCCTACACTGTTTACAATATAATCCCTTTTCTAATTAATTCACTGTCTTCATTCAACAACTTTGCCTATTAAACTTTTATTTTAAATCCAGCCGCTGGATGAGGCAAGTCTCGCTGAGCTGAAAAATGCTTTGAATGGCTTCCTGCAGAAGGGCGAGACTCTGCAACTAGAGACCAAGGTATGCATGCATATAAATAAAGATTTATTCCATGTGATTGTTAATCAGATGGGATATGCTGTTTGAAACTGTCTTGGTAGCATTAGTTAAAGGGGAATAGAAACGGTGGTTTTTTGTGCGTTAAAATGATTTAAAAAGTAATAAAAAATAACATTTGCCATACAAAACAAGTCATATTTATCATATTATACAATAAAACTACTTTTAAAAATACAGAGACCAACACTTTCTATTGGCGTGTTACGCTATATTGACAGTGACGTTACTGGTTGGATAACGCGACCGGCTGGAGGATTTAACACAACAGATGGCGAATGTCACGTCGGGATATGTACATACCTGGGAACCAAAGATCTTCTATGTTAATGTATTATGTAGAAGATCTTTGTGGGAACTATCCCGGTTTGTTAAAATTGTTAAATAAAGTTATTATGGTTTGAATAAAAAAAAAAATACATCCAATCGCTTTTATGATACATCAGTAAAATTACTGGATCTGAGTGTGAACTTGTGGACTTGTGAGGAAATTAGATCAAACTCGCTACTTTTGGTTTTTAATTTATGTATGAGTTATTACGTTACGTATTTATTTTTGTCGGGGTGGGGAACAAACACGTTAGTCTTGGATCGTGCAGCAAACTGCATCGCGTGAAAAGAAAATGGTTGCATGAGGATTTATACAAGGTAAAAAACGCGAGGCACTAAGTACAAACCGTTATTATATAACATAGCAGTATTAGTTCAAAATCCTGTTTTTGACTCATTGTCACGCTTTTTATAAATGTCAGTGTTTTGGGCATTAAAATGTTTACGTGTTCTTTGTTATTGGTGTGTATGTGTGAGTTTACCAGTGTTGAGAAGTACTGTACAGACAGTAGGATGTCAGTAAAATTCCAAAAGTACCCATAGATATATTATTATCAGCATAAACAGAATATCAAGACCTTTGACTCTTGTCTTCTTCTAAACAATCTCTGATCGTGTTTTTCTTCACTACTTGTTGGTGTCTGACAGTCACAGCTTTTGTGATCATACGACATAAAATTAAATACAGACGGCAAGGCCATATCTTTTAAATCGCCTGTCTTGACGTTTTTATTTGTACGTGCCATCAGCAGTGAAAAGTCCTTTATACCGCTGTAATCAACAAAGTGAATACTGCAAACTTGTGAATATTTAACATCAGGAACAATTTTTTTTCAGTACTTGCAGCCACTTTTTTGTTTTGGGAGACGATGATAATGTATACTCGAATTCTTATAAAACATGATTTGTACAGCCAGAGCCTATGTAATTTACATTACGCTGGACTGATTCTTCCAACCAGTGACGTCACCGGAAGTGAATTTCAGACATGGCGAATTACAGGTTGATAAATTGAGGAGTTTAAACAGCTCGTTTGACAAATACCGGTCGAAAACAATAAAAAGAAACCCTCACATTGCTTTTGTACATTTTTAACACTATAATCACACAGTGATAAGTGTTTCCTTTCCCCTTTAATAACACACAATTTGATTAGAAATTAGAAAAAGGGGATTTTAGGCAGTCTAATGTACTACCTGGTTTACTTTCTATAACAAAAGTTTTTATTATGTTTTGTCACCTTGTCTGGATAACCTTGTATCCCTTTCCTGGTTGCCATGCATTCTGAAAACACATTTACTGTGAAGGAAATGCAGAATTTACTACCTTTGAAATCTACATTGTTGTAGAATTAGATAGCAGTGCTGTATTGATAAATGCCGGCTTTGTTACTAGTAAATTGTCCAACAATATCCTCTAAATTTACCTAATGTTTAAATCTTACATTTTTACTGTTCTTTGTGTGTTCTGAATTCTGTGTGTGTGTGTATGTGATATATATATAATTTTTTTATGGGGGGGTGGATAGTTGTTGGAAATAGAAGTAAGCAGAAAGAGTTGTACAGAAACACACAGGATAGTAAGCTGGTAAAAATAAGAAAATGTAGATGCTATATCCTTATTTCTTTGACTTCTCTTCTGTCCACAGTCTGACCCGTCTGTCCTCGGTGGAATGATTGTTAGTATTGGAGACAAGTATGTTGACATGTCTACCAAAACCAAGATTCAGAAGCTGACCAAAATTATGAGGGAGACTTAGTTTTATGGATTGAGTTCAAATTTGCCCATTCACGTTTATTCCTGTCTACTGACTGTAAAAAGAAATGTCAAACCTGTTGTAAGGAACATAATAAAATGTTTTAAAATATAAAATGGTATTCCTGCTTTGTTTTTTTTCCTTCAACTGTATTTTATGTGAAGACTTTTTTGTGGCTTGGCTTACAATTGCTGTACTGATGTCAAAACAGTTATTCCTGTAAAATCAATTAATTACTCTTCATTGTTTGATTTTACTGAGCCACAGATCTTCATAAGCATTTGTGCCATTCAGCTGATCTGTGAGTTGAAGGGTAGCATGTGTGAAAGCCATGTAAAATGCAGAGTTGTTCAGGGCACATAATGGCAAGACATACCCTGAATCACATAATATGCATCATAAAGAAAGACTGTTTAGTAAGATTGTTCTTATGATGGGTTTACAGTACAGAACACAAGGTTTACATTTCTTTGTACCAGGCAAGACACACAAAAAAATATATACACTGGAATTTTGGATAAATGGTAAACATTTTAAATAAACATGTTTTACATTAAACTTACTGACAATGAGACCCCCCCCCCCCCCCCGCCAAAGAAACTTCCAGAGTTTCCCTTGCTTGATTGTTTTAAACATTAAAAACGGTACATAACACCATTAGCTTTTTAATAAATTCTGTTTATAATTAAGACTTTATTATGACCACATACAATATGATATTTTTTTTCAGAAATAAAACTAACCAATACATTTATTTGGCAATAAAAATGTGCACCAATGAGTTTACAACACAACCAGCAAGGGAGTGTCTGAAACGTAACACTGACAAAACAAAATATGTATTTCACACCTGCATTTGACTAAGTGTGTTGATGACTGGTAAATAGTTCAACCCAATTTAACCACATTCATTCTAAACTTACAAACCAATCTGGTTAATAAAAATAAAGCAACATGTCGTTTCTGCAAAAGCTGTTTATTAGCAACCTACCCCCAATCCCTGAATAATATGTAAGAGTAGGTTCTCAACATTACCAGTGACTTGGATTTGCAAGTGAAATCTAAGATAAAGCATGCATTTTCAACGTACTCGCTAACAGTAACAGCTAGATTGTCAAGTGTAGTCTAAATCGGACTGAAAAAGCAAGTACCATAAAAACGTAAAAGGACAGATACCCACCACATAATGTCTACAGAAAGTCCTTAACAGGTTTCTATCACAATTAGACATGCCATTTTCTAGACAGATGTAAAAATATAAGTGACAATCTCCATTTACCCACAGATCACTTAATCGTAAAACAATTTAATTCCCTTTCCTAAACCACCAACATTCACAAGCAAGTCGACTTAGCCTTAGAAACCAAAAAACACTTAAAATAAATACATTTTAATATAACAAAAACAAACTTATTAGCCTGTTGTTTAACATTATCACATCTGCTTCTATACTATAGTTCAAAAATATATACAGAAATGCATTCAAATGAATATTTATAAACACATATATTTACAAATGGGTCTGGTGTGAAATACCACAAAAAGGACTTGCATCACAAAAAAGTTAGACATTTCATTCCATGTAGGTTTTGCAAAATCATCAAGGGCTATCCATTTGACTTTCAACATGATTCTCATTTTGCTTTAAGAAGTATTAAGGCAATGGATCACACAAGGGGCTATGCAGTACTCTGCATTTGCACAATAGTTTCCCTTTGCTCCATTTTTCAGTCATCTGTGAGCTAAATTTAAAAGCACCCAATGCCAAGATGAAAAATTGCAATCCTTTTTTAGTTTCCTCCCTTTCTCAAAATGATGCTGCTGGTTCTGCTAAAATAAACACCTATGCTATATATATATATATATATATATATATATATATATATATATATATATATAGTTTCTTAATTTTTTGCTGGCTTGTCGTATTGATTAAAAGCAGAACACTGTCCCCCATGTCTGTCTTGAAAAGTAGTAGAGGAGATACTTTAGTGGTTAGTACCTGTGTATACATGGAACTGAGATGAGTTAAATAATAAATACTACTGTATTAATAAATAAGTTTAAATAATGCAATATAGTTACACACTGATTTAAAAAAAGAAAAAAATGCTTTCAACAATAGTCTGTCCTTACTTTTGGTTCTGCACACTCCTTTGAATTCCTGGCAAAGCTTTGGAAACTCTTACAAAGGTAGCTTTAAGAAATGTACCTGACCCATAACTTGTAGGTGTATTGGTTACACAATGCATGTTTGTGTCCTATGAATAAGTGAAAGGTAATCATTTATTACCATAATGTACAGTATTACAGAACGCAGTTAGACTACAATTTTTGTCAGCAATATGCATTGCCTGCCTGTTGATTTGTAATGACCATTAGGACTATGTTTGTACCAGTCTGCAACGCAAAACCACCCACGTAAATTCAAATCCAATGTCTGACACACTTGTTTTGTCCCAACAGCTTTTGCAGATACCCATCAGTTGCTCTGTGCAGCTCTTGACCTTGAAAACATAAATAATAGTAAGTCTGTTTGGCTCCTATGGTTCCTCAAACAACTGCAGGTCCAGACGCACAACTATCTCTCCAGTAGGGACTTCATGCAGGAGAAGCCGCTTGGTGATTGGTCCCTTAGAACCCTGGTCTTTCTTTATATCGGTGACCCGGATCTCTGTCCTTCCCAGGAAATCTGGAACAGAGAAGGGGGGGTGGGAGGCTGAGATTCATGTCTCACAGTCAGGACCTCCAGTGGAGCCCAGTAAAGATACACTGGCCTGACAGAAGACTTGAAACAGAACAGGGCCCCTTGTACCTCTCTGAGACCCCTTAATGACTAAACAGACAATCGTCTCTTTAAAAATAAGAAATATTTTAATGACAAGGTCGTCTCAAGTTCAGTTGCTCCCCAAAATGTTATCTATTTTCTAGGAATACAGAACAACTATGCGTGAGACCTTTATTGCTAATTATACAACTGGACACGGCTCTCCCATTATTTTCTATGGCAGTCAGACGTGGTGTGTTCTTACTTAATAACTGAAGCAGGGGTGAGAGATGACACGAATGAATGGCACCTGCTCTAAATCCACCGCTTACTGATGAAAAGCTTCTCCTGGACTCTCAAGCTCTTCTCTCAACAAGTCACTCTTTCAATGAACAAATAACTTTACAAAGTTGTCATATAATAGTGATAAATTAAGGTATAATGGCATTGCTGTGGCATATTCCTCTGTAATAATGAAACAGCTTTGTTCAAATAATGTCCTCAATCTCCAGTCAGGCTTTATTCACTCAGGAATTCCATTATTACAGATGAACATGCCACAGCAATGCCATTATCCCTTAATTTACCCAGCTCAAACCTCTTCCTAAATCCCTGATTAGATAGGTAGTCTTGGCATCCACTATTGTAGAAACAATTTTTTAAGATTAAAAAGGACAAATACCCCATTGGTAGTAAGTCTGCATTGATAAGTAAATCTGAATCTGAGCGGTAAAAAAGGGCAATAAAAGCCCCACCCGAGTTATGATTAATGACTGATGTCCCAATACTTTTGGTAGGGCAATGTACACATAACAAGATGTCTGATACCAAGTGCAAGGAGAAACAAAATAAACACATTTGCACAACAGTTTTATTGAATATTATCCCTGTTTCCTTACTTTGATCAACTCTTTTTCCTAGTACATTTTTATTGGATGTTCCAGCAATCTGAATGAGATGATGATTCCACTTACCATCAGGAGAGAACTGGTCGCGCTCGAACACTGTAACACACAGCACATCCTGCTCCAGGTCCTTGATGAAGAACTGGCAGTTGGAATTCCACTTTGGGTTCAGGGTGTCCTGGATGGTCTTGGTAATGTGGCACTGAGAGCCCATGGTCACCTCGCAGTATGGGTTGCTCTTTCCTGACGGCACACGAAAATCAGGACTGAATAAAAGACAAGGTTAACAATAGCACACCACCACATTTAATTGGTGGCCACTAGGTGACGGTTGGCCCTGTTTTTTTGTTTTTTTTTGTTACCACTGTTGAGGCTCAATTTGTAGTACTGCATGAAAACAAATTGCTGATTGCTTGTGTGTGTGTGTGTCTCTACTTGATTCTACAATGCCCCCTAGTGAAAACACAAAATAAAAACATAACACATTATTTCAAAATTACTTCAATAAAAAATTCAGTTTCATGATCAAAAAGATGTTTTGGCAATGCAGAGCTGAAGCTGCTAAATCAACCCGCGAGTATGGATCTCCATTTTATTTTATTTACCAAATTTGTCCTGGAGACTAATACTGGGTCTCTCTATATTGTTTAATAATGTAATAAAATACATACCAGCTCCCCCAAAATAAGTGTTTTTGCATTTCACTATAAATACTAGAGGTGTGCCGAAACTCGTATTTAGAGCGTAATTATCTTTGAGAAATGTAAAATTGTTAGATACTCGATATATCGTGGGTGTTGGGGTCCAATATAAATCCACTATATATCGAGGGCCGCGATAGACAGAGAGACCCATAGAAAAACAAATAGGCTAACAAATACTGTACAACCACTCCCTCGTTTTATCGTGGGCGTCAGGGTCCAATATAAATCCTCTACACAACCCGCTTTTTCTCATTTTTCGCATAAAAAGCGGCAGACCGTTTTTAATTCGGAGAGTAATTGTTTTGCATCAATTTATGTCTCCAATTAATTTCATGAGTCTTCCTCACCTTTCTCAAATGCACAAACCCGCTGCATTGAAATAATCCATTGCCAACATAGGAGACTTGTTGCTAGGGAGCTGACGTCACTGCCCTGTGATTTTTGCTAGTGCATTGCTGCCACAAGTGAACATCTCGTTGGCTAAAATAAAAACCGCTTCAGCATAGATATTTAATCTGCTTTGTGTTATTGTGCAATGCGTGTGTATATAACAGTATGATATTAATGCTTTGTCTTTAATTGTTTTGTATATGTTTGTTTGTGATGTGCAGTACAAAATAAAAGGAACAGTAATACTAAGTGAAATTGCCTATGTACAGTGCCTTGCGAAAGTATTCGGCCCCCTTGAACTTTGCGACCTTTTGCCACATTTCAGGCTTCAAACATAAAGATATGAAACTGTAATTTTTTGTGAAGAATCAACAACAAGTGGGACACAATCATGAAGTGGAACGAAATTTATTGGATATTTCAAACTTTTTTAACAAATAAAAAACTGAAAAATTGGGCGTGCAAAATTATTCAGCCCCCTTAAGTTAATACTTTGTAGTGCCACCTTTTGCTGCGATTACAGCTGTAAGTCGCTTGGGGTATGTCTCTATCAGTTTTGCACATCGAGAGACTGAAATTTTTGCCCATTCCTCCTTGCAAAACAGCTCGAGCTCAGTGAGGTTGGATGGAGAGCATTTGTGAACAGCAGTTTTCAGTTCTTTCCACAGATTCTCGATTGGATTCAGGTCTGGACTTTGATTTGGCCATTCTAACACCTGGATATGTTTATTTGTGAACCATTCCATTGTAGATTTTGCTTTATGTTTTGGATCATTGTCTTGTTGGAAGACAAATCTCCGTCCCAGTCTCAGGTCTTTTGCAGACTCCATCAGGTTTTCTTCCAGAATGGTCCTGTATTTGGCTCCATCCATCTTCCCATCAATTTTAACCATCTTCCCTGTCCCTGCTGAAGAAAAGCAGGCCCAAACCATGATGCTGCCACCACCATGTTTGACAGTGGGGATGGTGTGTTCAGGGTGATGAGCTGTGTTGCTTTTACGCCAAACATAACGTTTTGCATTGTTGCCAAAAAGTTCGATTTTGGTTTCATCTGACCAGAGCACCTTCTTCCACATGTTTGGTGTGTCTCCCAGGTGGCTTGTGGCAAACTGTAAACGACACTTTTTATGGATATCTTTAAGAAATGGCTTTCTTCTTGCCACTCTTCCATAAAGGCCAGATTTGTGCAGTATACGACTGATTGTTGTCCTATGGACAGAGTCTCCCACCTCAGCTGTAGATCTCTGCAGTTCATCCAGAGTGATCATGGGCCTCTTGGCTGCATCTCTGATCAGTCTTCTCCTTGTATGAGCTGAAAGTTTAGAGGGACGGCCAGGTCTTGGTAGATTTGCAGTGGTCTGATACTCCTTCCATTTCAATATTATCGCTTGCACAGTGCTCCTTGGGATGTTAAAAGCTTGGGAAATCTTTTTGTATCCAAATCCGGCTTTAAATTTCTCCACAACAGTATCTCGGACCTGCCTGGTGTGTTCCTTGTTCTTCATGATGCTCTCTGCGCTTTAAACAGACCTCTGAGACTATCACAGTTCAGGTGCATTTATACGGAGACTTGATTACACACAGGTGGATTCTATTTATCATCATTAGTCATTTAGGTCAACATTGGATCATTCAGAGATCCTCACTGAACTTCTGGAGAGAGTTTGCTGCACTGAAAGTAAAGGGGCTGAATAATTTTGCACGCCCAATTTTTCAGTTTTTTATTTGTTAAAAAAGTTTGAAATATCCAATAAATTTCGTTCCACTTCATGATTGTGTCCCACTTGTTGTTGATTCTTCACAAAAAATTACAGTTTCATATCTTTATGTTTGAAGCCTGAAATGTGGCAAAAGGTCGCAAAGTTCAAGGGGGCCGAATACTTTCGCAAGGCACTGTATATTGCAGCAAAGGCACGCGCCGTTATACTGTAAAAATGGGGAGCCAACTCTAGGACTGCGATATATCCGAATCCGCAGCATAGCGAGGGGCGATATAACAAGGGGTTGGTGTATTAATTAAATGGAATAAAACTTGTTAATCCCTCGGACTCCCTGGGTTTACACAATTACTGAGTATCAATCTATAACAAATCTGACAGTGTTATTTAATATAGAACCTGTACTGATCAAACTAACTAAACTCATTTATATTTTATTAGCCAGTGCTCGGCATCTTGCTCTTAATTGTACTGTAATTATTGATATGTATTTTTTTTTGTATACAACTGTAAGCCGCCCTGGGCAAGGGCGTCTGCTAATAAATAAAGAAGAAGAAGAAGAAGAAGAAGAAGAAGAAGAAGAAGAGCTCTAAATCAGCTTTTTAAACACTCAATGCTGAAGTTAGATGCCATTGATTGGTACTCAATTGTAAAGTTGAGGGAAGGGAAGCTTTTCTTGTTTTTAAATCAACGCATTAATAAATAGGTGATTTATCTAATACCTTCCGACAAATACTTCTTAAAGATAATTACACGGAATATGTGTATCAGCACACCCCCTAATAAAGAATATGTTTTTTTTTTTTTTTTGATCGACAATAAGAATGTGAAGATAAAGTAAACACTCACCATGTGACCTGCAGGGTTTTAACTCAATGCCTTCCACAATATTCACCATCAGACGGCCAATCCCTGTTGCTCTCTGAGAACGAACTGGATAGATGGATAACAAGTACGGTAGTAAAAAGCTACAATATTCAAAGACCTCCAGTTTGGTATTAAGGTATCCCCTATAATGGACTCTAATGTACATATTGTACATTCTGACATTTAAACAAATAGAAACTATGCTGTTCTTAGAGTTGTAAGACAATTCATTATATTCCATTCCTGCCAGTAAACAGTCATTAATTAACACACATACATGTTTTTTTTCAGTCTCACATTAAAAAACGTACCTAAATAAGCCTTTTCCCTTTTCTTTTTCTCGGTTTCAATGTAGAGTTCAGAAGCAGCTTTAATCTTCTGAACCCAAGCAGTTCTGTAATACATAAATATATCAAAACACAATTTAAAACAACTTTTCGATTGGATTTACTGCATTAGTAAAATGGGACCTTCCCTCAATTTTTCCCCTGATGATAAGTCAACAAGGAGAAAATTAATTTAAAACTTTTTGCTATGAATTGCTATAAAGAAAACACATTAAAATGGCGCCACTTTCCGTTTTATCAGTAGACTGATTAGCAGACAAGCATTCAGACTGACGCATGCGCATTGCAATGTGCGCACGGCAATCCATGGCTCCTACCTCTCATTGATGCTCTCTGCTCGGAGTGTGTAGACCCGGTCAATGTGGGAGATGTGGAAAATGGGCTCATCTCCTGATGGGTCAGTGGGCAATTTCACAAGCACTTCGTTCAGAAATATAGGCTGCAGGAACCATTACAGAGTAGTTAAAATGGGTCAAAGGATACATATGCATGAAGTCCCTACATTGGCTTCCAAAATGTTATCGATCACTGAAAGGGCATGATTCTTAAAGCTATTTACATCTGAAGTCTATGTATTAGCTACTAAATTAAACGTCCTTTTTTGCCCCTGGTTGTTGACTGACATCTGCAGCTACTAGTCCACTTGTTAACCCACAAATAATATAGCCTTCAGTTGATACAGGTAGGTGGATAGCTGCCTTCAGTAGTCTATATATAAATTAAGTCTTGAGTAGGCTAGAACTAAGAAAACTGGAATCCTTTTTTTAGACAACTGAAAACATGACTGTGACTGAAAATAATCTCCTTTCATGTTTCTGAAAGTGAATGCAAGAAAATTGGCCCCAAACTGCACTCCATAAGAATATGTCCTGTTGATACAGTGCACTTACTTGTGTCTCTATTAAATATATTCAGTATACTCTTGAATAGACAACCCAAGATCTAATCAGTATTTTAAAATTGTCAATATATATGTGACATAATGGCCATATCACAGGACACCGCTCGCTGAACTTACAGTCTTGTACATCTTGTACTGCAGGCTGGATTTGGGGCTGAAGACCTTGTCTGTTCCAGAGGAGCCCAGCGGTTTGATGACCTGTGTGAGCAGCAGGAAGTCGTTGAAAAGGAAGCCGTACAGCTCCTTGTTGCTCTTTGCCTTGTACAGTTTCCCGCTGTGAAGGAACTTCCGAGGCCCCAGGCAGTTTGTCACAGAGTTAAATACAAGTTGCTTCAGGAAAGAAAGGGAGGGAGCACTGATTATTTGCTTTGAAAGAGGCGAACGGAAGAAGGGATATAATTCTTAGGCTTAGAGTGTTATTTTATTCTTACCATTTTAAAAGCACCCTCCAGACTGTATATTTGCACTGTAACATACAGAATTTGCTGCACAAGGCTCCATATATTACAGTACGTACCTACAGCCTGTTGTGTTATTACTTGCGTAGCGTGTGTTTATTATTAGTTTGCTATTTACACGAAAATTCCAACTAATAATCACCTCATGATAAATTCCACACCCATTCATTTAAGCAACTTTATTCCAAAGGGAATAGCATTATCTCTATTACTATTGCACTACTGTTATGTTATTATAGATCCAAATTGTTTTAATGCTAAACTTGTTACTGCTTATCTCATATTTTATTCTAGCAGTATTTGCACTTACTGTAACTATACTGTATTTAAATATTGTTTTTGCACTGCAACCTTGTATTGCCCTTTAAGTCTCCTTGGATAAAGGCGTAATAATAATAATAATAATAATAATAATAATAATAATAATAATAATAATAATAATAAAGATAAGATTCTGTCCAGCCCTTGTCTGATAAAGGTGGTGTTACCTCAGACAAGCCCTCACACTGGACGTGGGTCTGAATCCACTCTAGTCGGTCAGAGTTCTCCTTCTCGCGCACTCCCTCGTTGACCTGCGAGCACAACTCCTCTGCCTTCTCCAGCGCCTGCTTCAGGTGGCTATAGTCTGTGTGGTTCTCAGGGGTGTTCTCCAAAATCTATCACAGGCAGACACCAGCCATTAGAACAGGGCTTTTCCAAGGCAGGGACCACTTTAGGGTTATACCTTGTGTCCTACATTCAAAATCTCCCTGTGGTTAAAAAAAAACTCTGTGGTTTCTGACCAATAAACTAAATTTAGAGGATTTTTAAACACTGCCTAACTGAATTGACAGTCCCTGAACATTACAAACTTCCCACAAAGTCAGGTTTGGATGCAATTTTAAAGGGAAGTGTCAACTCTTTATAAACCCTGTCGGGTCTAAACCCCAAATTAGGTTTCCTTTTAGTTTTTCTCTTTATTTCGCTTACAAATAAACAGTTGTACCAAGATACATCCAGAGAATCTTGCATAAAGTTTCTGGTCATACTGATAAAAAAAATCTATTGAATAATATAAATACAATAAAATCAATAAAAGTATAAGGGGACACATACATATTGATTGTTATCAGTAGAGGTAAAGGCTTATACTTACATTTTTAATGATTAGCGGATATCTTGTAACTCTTTGCATTGGCTTTAGTAAAAAACTAGACAGTGGCATCCCTTTGCAGCGTGGGTCCATCGCTAACCTCTGAATTTGAACAAAGAAATGTATGAGAATCACAGCACGTAAATACAGGCATTCATTATGTCTGCATAGGACATCAAATGTCTGTTTAAAATAATTAAAAAACACCTTTAATTTTAGAAAACTAAAAAAGGGATAGTTTAATTAGGACAAATTGTAAACTTTCTGTGCTGGAACCATTTATTTTTGTTTGTGTGATAAAAGGCACAATTGCTGCAATAAATATTATTACAATTACAAAAAAGGTAAGAAAGATACTTATAGTTCATACAATGTATTAGGTTGTTCAATACGAGTCCTAGTTCCCGTATTTTATAGTTGGGTAGCAGTGAAGCTGAAGGATTAGTCCAAAGAAGAGATACACTTTCATTTCAAGATCAAGTAAAAAACAAGGGGCACCAATAGAAAATACTGAAAATGCTGTTGAGGTCAACACTTTTTATGAAATGATTAATATCCAGGTCTCAGCCCTAAATGTAGAATACAGACCACCCTTGTGCATGAATTATCAAGACTCAGACTTGAAATACCAGTGTATATCTTTTCTTTTCAAACTGCATGTCACGCTGTTTCCTGTATTTCTTACTTTGAGAAACTCCTTGAACTCGGGCACCTCGTCTGTCTTTTGCTGGATGAGGGTGGCTCCGTTCAGCTGGCAGCTGCAGAATCGGATGTAGGGCTGCATGTGGGGTAATTGGGCAGTCAGAATGTCACCAATCATCTTCACTGGCATCCTCTCCCCAGACATCTTCTTGCGCACCCGCAGCGCCCTGCAGCCCAAGGAAAAATACAGCAGGTAAAGTGAAGACTGAAGTAGCTCAGCAGACTAATGCACTCAGCATTGAACATCAAATCTGAACTCTAGTCACAGCTAAAACATGAGAATATGTATTTCATTTCAGTTAAAATGTATCCAATTCAGCTTACATAATACAAAGGATGGATTCTAAGTAAAAATTAATACAGTCCTGTGAGGGGTTGGGAAACATACTTCAGTAGCTTGATGTTGCACATAATCAGTTCTTTCCAGTTCACAAAAATCATGGCCACCTCCTTCTCAGTCAGTAGCTCAGACTCTAGCATGGGCTTCTGAAAGGTCTAGGGGGACAATAGGTTAGCATTAAGAATGTATGCATGTAGACAGCAAAGACAAACTGTTGTTTTCAAGTGACATCCTTTTTTAAATAAGAGAATTAGCAAAAATTGAAAAAAACACCTCAATGTCAGGTGATATCTATTGATTTAAAGGAATATAGAAAACCTAACGAAAGCAAACAAAAACTGGTACATTGGAAATGTGTCCAAAGGGGATTCCATACCTCTGTGACCAACTGGAGGTCATTGACGTAGTTCTCTTCTGTCACAATCAGCTCATGAATGTAGCCTTGCCTCTTCCTCTCCGTGGGGGTCAGCATGTCCAATAGATGTAAATCGGCGCACCCTGCAAAACATCCGGTGGCTGTCAATTACATCTGTGTGTTCGTTCAACCCAGCCTAGGAATAACGTAGATGGGTTACAGCAACTAGCAAATTGTAAAAGAGAAACTGCTTATAAACTCAATTTGAGATTAATTTTGATGTTGATTAGAAGTTTTGGATTGGCAGCACTAAAGAAGAATACCTCTCAGAAAAAAAAACTTTTAAATTGCCCTGATGCACCACTCTCTTAGTGGGTGGGACGGTACACATAGTTCAGTCTCCATGTCAATCCAAGTAAATAACTGAGATTTGGAACTGGTTTAGGATCATCTGAAATCATTTCACATACTTCAAGCCCCAATAACCACCATGATTTAAATTAGTTCCAAACACCTAGGCTGAAATCAAAGCTGTGACTAAAAGGTGAAAGGCTTTTGACTCAATGGTTGGGTTTACATGCACGTGAAAATCAGCTCTACAGTCATGACTGTATGACGTTGTCACGCGAATACACCGTGAAACAGCAAAACAATGTCCTTGGTCAGCGCAACTTTAAAGGCAGGGTCAATCGCTTTCTCACGATAAAAATAGCTGTAAAAACTCAGGTAAAGCAGAGCAGGAATCGTGTTTGTGTCTCACAAGATTTCAGCATTCAAGATCCCGTTTAACTGGCGGAATCTCACGTTATTCCTCAGCAAAGCCATACCAAACCACACACACGCACACACACGTGCACACAAGAAAGAAAGCAAGAGACGCTGCAAATGTAAACCTCTTGTATAGCCTGTTATTAATGTTTGTATAAATACATGTTGTTAAGCACAACTAACTGAACTTTTAGCCTCATATTATTACTATTATTCGTAGTAGTAGTCTTATTTTCTTTCTATAATTCTTTTAAGATGTCCCAGGAACAACAGAGCTCCACCTCTTCTTCCACTGCACAGAACTAGAATGAACTGTTAGCATCAATTGGCATATTGTACAATAAGTAATGGATATAGTTAACAAACAACATAAATGTACCATATTGCTTTAAATAAAGACTTTTGTTTGAATGTTTATAATATTACAAGACATCCACGTCATGACCAAAACTGTCATGACTTGTTCATGTAAACGCAGTCAATGTTAGTCTTGCAAACTACCACTTTTCACTGCTAATGCTGATATATAGTGAGGAATCACAAACATCAGTAATGTACTATATGATTGGCAGGCTATTTCACCATCTAAACTACATTTAATCATGGGCACAGGATAATATTAAAAATACAATGACCGATTATACTACAATAAGGACCTCAGCTGGTTCTACTGCGCAGCTAGCCCATAAATACAGATTCCAAAAAAAAAAAAATCTGCAGGAAAGTCTCTTCATTAAAGGTCAATTTTAATTAAGTAATAAGTGATTAATATACAGTACTGTGCAAAAGTTTTAGGCAGGTGTGAAAAAATGCTGTAAAGTAAGAATGCTTTCAAAAATAGACATGTTAATAGATTCTATTTATCAATTAACTAAATGCAAAGTGAGTGAACAGAAGAAAAATCTAAATCAAATCCATATTTGGTGTGACCACCCTTTGCCTTCAAAACAGTATCAATTCTTCTAGGTACACTTGCACAAAGTCAGGGATTTTGTAGGCATATAGTCAGGTGTATGATTAAACAATTATACCAAACAGGTGCTAATGATCATCAATTCAATATGTAGGTTGAAACACAATCATTAACTGAAACAGAAACAGCTGTGTAGGAGGAATAAAACTGGGTGAGGAACAGCCAAATTCAGCTAACAAGGTGAGGTTGCTGAAGACAGTTTACTGTCAAAAGTCATACACCATGGCAAGACTGAGCACAGCAACAAGACACAAGGTAGTTATACTGCATCAGCAAGGTCTCTCCCAGGCAGAAATTTCAAGGCAGACAGGGGTTTCCAGATGTGCTGTCCAAGCTCTTTTGAAGAAGCACAAAGAAACGGGCAACGCTGAGGACCGTAGACGCAGTGGTCGGCCAAGGAAACTTACTGCAGCAGATGAAAGACACATCATGCTTACTTCCCTTCGCAATCGGAAGATGTCCAGCAGTGCCATCAGCTCAGAATTGGCAGAAAACAGTGGGACCCTGGTACACCCATCTACTGTCCGGAGAAGTCTGGTCAGAAGTGGCCTTCATGGAAGACTTGCGGCCAAAAAGCCATACCTCCGACGTGGAAACAAGGCCAAGCGACTCAACTATGCACGAAAACACAGGAACTGGGGTGCAGAAAAATGGCAGCAGGTGCTCTGGACTGATGAGTCAAAATTTGACTGTATTTGACTGTACAATATTTGGCTGTAGCAGAAGGCATTTTGTTCGCCGAAGGGCTGGAAAGCGGTACACGAATGAGTGTCTGCAGGCAACAGTGAAGCATGGTGGAGGTTCCTTGCAAGTTTGGGGCTGCATTTCTGCAAATGGAGTTGGGGATTTGGTCAGAATTAATGGTCTCCTCAATGCTGAGAAGTACAGGCAGATACTTATCCATCTGATTGGCCCCAAATTTATTCTGCAGCATGACAACGACCCCCAAACATACAGCGAAAGTCATTAAGAACTATCTTCAGCGTAAAGAACAAGGAGTCCTGGAAGTGATGGTATGGCCCCCACAGAGCCCTGATCTCAACATCATCGAGACTGTCTGGGATTACATGAAGAGAGAGAAGCAACTGAGGCTGCCTAAATCCACAGAAGAACTGTGGTTAGTTCTCCAAGATGTTTGGGCCAACCTACTTGCCGAGTTCCTTTAAAAACTGTGTGCAAGTGTACCTAGAAGAATTGATGCTGTTTTGAAGGCAAAGGGTGGTCACACCAAATATTGATTTGATGTAGATTTTTCTTCTGTTCACTCACTTTGCATTTTGTTAATTGATAAATATAAACTATTAACATGTCTTTTTGAAAGCATTCCTACTTTACAGCATTTTTTCACACCTGCCTAAAACTTTTGCACAGTACTGTATATTTTAGGACAAGTCAAGCTAGACTGCTCTATACATGATATATCTAAGCATAGGAGGCAAACTGTGGTGAAAATTCACAAATAACAGAAGCTGTTGGACACAATTTTAAAGAGAAGTATCTACAATGTATAAACCCTGTCAGTTCTAAAGACTTATCCAGAGAGCCAAGACTTTAGCAATTACCTTTATATCAACATTAAGAAAGGAGATTGGATAGTATAAGCAACAATAATAAAATCGACTCTTCACAAAGGGGTGGTTGTAAGGACTGAGACATGAAATAGAACATAAGAAAGTTTACAAACGAGAGGAGGCCATTCGGCCCATCTTGCTTGTTTGGTTGTTAGTAGCTTATTGATCACAGAATCTCATCAAGCAGCTTCTTGAAGGATCCCAGGGTGTCAGCTTCAACAACATTACTGGGGAGTTGGTTCCAGACCCTCACAATTCTCTGCGTAAAAAAGTGTCTATTTTCTGTTCTGAATGCCCCTTTATCCAATCTCCATTTGTGACCCTGGTCCTTGTTTCTTTTTTCAGGTCAAAAAAGTCCCCTGGATCGACATTGTCTATACCTTTTAGGATTTTGAATGCTTGAATCAGATCACCGCGTAGTCTTCTTTGTTCAAGACTGAATAGATTCAATTTTTAGCCTGTCTGCGTACGACATGCCTTTTAAACCCGGGATAATTCTGGTTGCTCTTCTTTGCACTCTTTCTAGAGCAGCAATATCCTTTTTGTAACGAGGTGACCAGAACTGAACACAATATTCTAGGTGAGGTCTTACTAATGCATTGTAAAGTTTTAACATTACTTCCCTTGGTTTAAATTCACTTCTCACAATATATCCGAGCATCTTGTTGGCCTTTTTTTATAGCTTCCCCACATTGTCTAGATGAAGACATTTCTGAGTCAACATAAACTCTTTTTCATAGATTCCTTCAATTTCAGTATCTCCCATATGATATTTATAATGCAAATGAGAATACAGAGGTTAGCAAAGCCAAAAATTAAGGGTGAGGAACTTGTAATAAAATGATATGGGAAACCAGTCCAGACCTGGGAACTTACCACTCTGCATTGACTACTTATGTTTTTACATCCTGCAAAAAGGGCTCCTCAAAGCAAGTATTTCATTGGAATATAACAGGAATATCTAGGAGTTTGAGAACCACAGAAGATTCAGATTTATAAAAGGCAGAATAGAATATATCTTTTTTGTATTCCACTTTTACTTACTGTTAACCAAACCATGTTCAAAAAAAAAAAAAAGTCAACAGCATCATTTAAGTGCACCTGTTCTGTTTATGTAAGTAAATTCTTTCTACATAAATTGGGGGAGGGTGTGGTGGAGTATTGATTTTTTTTGTGACAGTGGTCCATTGTGACATGTATTAACTTGGGCAGCATAGAATTTGTTTCTGCTAGTGTATGTTGGTGTCAACAAATAGTTCTATTCATGAAGAACATCTAATGAACAACCCTTTGACTGGAGAGTAAAAGGTGATGAAAAGGGCAGTGTGACTGGGAGTTACACAACTAAGATGTCATGGTAAGGACTACTGCGCTGCTGCCTTCAGTGGATCGTAGTAAAGTGATCCATTTAAATCTATAGCTGCCCAACATGAAAAGCAAAATTATTCAGCTAAGGGGGACACAGATTATCCCTTTAAGTGGGCAATGTGGTCTGCATGTTCAAGTCCCTGGATGTGAATACACTGTGAATAGGGTCCGCAATAGCTATGTTGATTCTAGTGTCTCTGTCATCTGAACCAGAACTTGACCAATATCATAGCACAGTGTTAGGGGAAGGGTTAAAACAGAGGTCATGTCTATGCAGTGGACATTAAAGATATTGGGCATTATTTCAAAAAGCACAAAACCAGAATACAGGGATTAATTTCCTATTTAAAATTTAATTTATAAGCAATTTTATATCTATGCTGAATATATATAGAATAATAGATGGGCTTCAGGGAGTTACAGGAAACTAATTCCATATATATAAATAAATAAAGAAAGAAAGAAAGAAAGAACTAAACTGAATTGGGGGGGGGGGGGGGGGGGGTTAAGCAAGCAATTGTTTAGTTTGAATGAATTTGACAATTAGGGCAAAATGAGCAGGCATCAACAAGCACTGCAAGATCTAAATTCCAATATAAGGTCCAATGCTGAGCCAGTCTGTAGTACTGTACATCCAAATATATAAAGAAAAGAAAGCACACACTGATATGTCTACTATTACCATGGCACATTTAATAGTTATTTATACATGTCATTTCTATAAAGACTGCGTTACATTTGTTAAAGCTATGGATTTTCATATTTTATTATATATATATATATATATATATATATATATATATATTACATTCATTTCAATGAAATACTTCAGTAACCAAGTGCAACGGAGCAGGAGCCTCAATTGTTCTTTCTGCATTGTAATGGAGAAGAGAGAGAGATACAGCATTCATTGTGGATTTTCACCTTTTTTGATAAATATCAAAGCTGGTAAAAGTAAATCTATGATCCACCACTATTCCAACAAGGATGGTAGGTCTTTTGTGAAACATTATGAACACTTTAACCGACATTTTGTATAAAAGCAGCAACTTCCAATACTGTCATAATACAGCATCATTTGATAACACACATGGTATCAGATGCAGGAATAATAAACCAAAAAAAAGAAGATATGGTACCAATATACTCTACTATTTAACTAATTGTCATGCTTCAAGTAGTTATAAAATGTTAGTCATGAATTAAACTTGTATGTGTGTAACTTCATCCCAATACTTTACTTGGCAGAAAGCTCAATTGAATGTTAATTTGTATAAATACCACAGTCTAAAGTTGTAAACATTGGAATTAACTGGAGGGTAGTACTTTTTCAATACATTCTTTCTTGTCAAGAAAGTGGATTTCTTTGTTCATTAAAAAGACGTTCATCCGCATCCACAAAAATCTGATACAAAAACCAAGCTTAGCTAATTTTATTTATATATATATATATATATATATATATATATATATATATATATATATATATATATATATATATATATATATATATATATATATATATGGATGAACTGAAAGGTTTTTATGATTATTCTTGTACGATCGTGTTGCAATATTTCAAGCAACAGTGAACTCATTTTAAAACCTACCAGTCAGTTTATTAAAATAAAAAATAAAAAATTAAAATACTATGTTAACGATAATAATAAAAACAACAACACTATCCAATATAATTGATCTGGAATATAAAAATAAAAAGTTGGTCACTGTACGTGACTAGCAGTACTTGGGATACAGATGCTACAACAATGGACTTTTGTGGCAATACAAACTTCATAGTAATTTAAGGGAAGAATGGAACAACTAAACAGACATTAACTAGTAAAGACAATGAACAATGAATCTTCACAAAAGTCCTTCTCCCCAACCACTTCATACATTATGATCAACAGGCCAGTCACAAAGGCATCCACACTATAACCATTAACAAACAACTGTTGTGGCTGCTAGAAATGTTCTGGAAGGCAATTGTACGTTTTATTCTTCATAGTGTATTTTTTTTTTTATATATATATATTTTTTTTTAAACCATCCCCCCATCCATCAAAAAAACAAATAAACCAAAAAAAAAAAAAAAAAACACACAACATAAATTACATGATATAAAACAAACACAGGGACATTTGAGTGGGTAAGCAAAGAAGTTCTGATTTCTTTGTTTAATTTGAAGAGCATTATCCTATACACCATTTGTAAGCAGCAACATTCAATCTCCCAATTACATTGACTCCTAAAAGTCTAAACTTTGTTGCTTACCCCCTGGTGACGAACACAAACACATTCACTACGTTGGGTGTCTCAGGTGATGTGCATTATGAACAGTAAACACCACATGCAGCATTCTTTGATAGTGGGTCTTTTTGCAAGGTAGGGGAGGGGAAGGGTGGGAGAAAAACCAATGGAAGCAGTTTTGCCTTTTTTCTATTAACTGTTGACATTCGGTTTTAAAAAAAAATTATATATATATATATATATATATATATATATATATATATATATATATATATATATATAATAATTGTGAGCTAGTAAACAGAAATCCGCAAAAGGACCCATTATCCTGACTTGTTTTTAAGTTGTTTTTAAGTTAGTTTTTTTAATGTTATTTAATTTTTTTAAAATTTCAAATAAAAAATTACTTAAAATAAATTGTAGGTATGTGAATGTTGATAACGTGCATCTAACATTAAAAATGAGGTAATAAACTGCTTTGCAGTGGGTTCTTCTAGTCAGAAGGCAGTTGGTGATCATGCAGGAGTCACATGATCAAGGCTGCATCTCCCATCATCCCTCGGGGCAGTGAATAGGGGATAGTGGGTCTCTTTGAGGACTTTCAAGCCTGAGTGGGGAATGGGCAACATATGATTCCTAGAAAAAGGAGGAAAACACAACACATAAGCAAAAAACAAAAAAATAAATAAACAAAAATGTGCAAAAAATACAAGCTTGGAGAAATGAAAAGATTCAGGCATGTAAAAAAAACCAAACACAAAAAACAAAAACAGCATGACACGAACAGATGAAAAAACACAAAGTATAACACAGTTGGGACTAACAGCAAAGGTGGGGAAAGAAATAAATCAAAAAGAAACAGCTAAATATAACACTACAGAAGGTCTTCAAAGAGATAAGTACAGCAGACATTCAGCTTTGAATCCTGCATGTGGTTAGCTGACTCATAGCAATGCTGCATGTTTTTCTGTTATTTAAGAAACATTAACGTGAATAAAAAGTGAGAGTATTTCACTTACATTGCTGACTGGGGTCTGTGTCGGTCGTTAGTTTGACGTAGTTGGATGGAAACAGCCCCACGGAGCCGTTTAGTTCCCCTTTCCACCAATCAGGGTCCTCCTTGCTCAAAACATTTAGAATTTGTCCTTTTCCAAAGGCAAGCTCGTCATCGTTCTGTGCAATGTAGTCGTACATGCCTATCACCTGGCATACTGCAAAACAGAACCTGTATTTAGAGGCAACATTTCACATCAAAAGAACAGGATCTGAAGGCCTTCCAAGATATTAACTGCATTCAGGACTTCACAAGCTCTACCAATATAGTTCCTTCATTAAAATGTGTGTGTCTGAATGGGTCAAATGCAACTTTACACTTACTTAGACCACTATCAAGGTACTAAATTGAGGTCTGGTTCAACCCCAGTTAAACCACTATATCAACAAACTCTACACACACACATTATATATATCTATATATATATATATATATATATATATATATCTATATATATCTATATCTATATCTATATATATATAGAGAGAGAGAGACACACACACAATTTCAGCAGCAAAATCCTCAAACAAATAAACAGTTAACTACTGTAAACCTCTTGTCTAAGGTTACTTGAAATCTAAAATTGTGGAGTACTTACTTTTAAGGAGGAGCGGAATAATAGAAAGCAACCAAGTACAAAATGCCACACAATAAGGCTTATGGTACCAGTCTACTGCTACCTCTTAAATATTCTTCCAGTATTTTACTGTCATGTATTGGCCTCTAACCTTTAGCAGCACTTAATAATAATAATAATAATAATAATAATAATAATAATAAATTAAATATTTGCCAATTAAACATGACTTTGTGACTCTCCAAAATGTTAATGCATTAATGTTTAATGCATTAAAGATGAGGAAAATGCTGCTGCATCACATTGCTGGTACCCACCCACCCCACACCACCTCAAAAGCTTTAATATTATTTAAACCACCTACCTGCATTAGGAGCTGTGGGTTTGGGGGGCTCAGTTGGGGTACATTTACTGGTATTGGGGCTCAACAACTTAACATAATTAGCTGGGAACCACCCTATTTGTCGTTTCTTCCCTCTAGCCTAAAAAAGCAACCAAAAAAAAGTTAATATCATGCTCTGCAAGTCTGTGGACATTTCTCAGTAGGGGTCGTAATGGTTAGATCAAGGGCTAAGAGCTGCTGTAGGAGATCAAAGGTCAGTCAGCTTCACTTGGACAGTCAATAAAAACACTTAATTCAAACAGTATACAGAAAGGTTTAAATCAAATCAGTACGTTTCCATGATATCAAGTTCTCAGAAAACAAATGTATTTGGAAAACAATCAGAAAATCGGTTGTCTGAAAACTTTTCTGTGTTTACATGACTTGGAACAGATAATCCAATTACAATTCTGATAAATTCAACTGTGTACATGGATTTCATTTTTTTGGCAAACGTAGAGCATTTGGGCATACACAGTAGCAATTAGGAGGGCGCAGACAGGGCTCGGTTCAGTCTGCAGTAAGACCGAGGCATGAGTTATCAGGTATTTTAGATTTAGCAAAGTTGCAAATTCTTATGCTGTATTTCAACAGATTATCCTGTAAATCTCTCTCGTTCTAATTCCCCAGCGTGCGCAAACTGTCCACTCCTTGCAACAGCACATTTGTTTCTTCATATAAGCTACTGGACCTTACGTACGGTACTGTAAATTCAATGCATTTTACCAGTTAGAATTAATTTGCTGCGCTAATAGTATAGGCAATTTCTGTGTGAACAAGTATAGTTTTATTTTGATCAAATGCTATTAGTTTATTATTATTATTATTATTATTATTATTATTTATTTCTTAGCAGACGCCCTTATCCAGGGCGACTTACAATTGTTACAACATATCACATTATACATTATTTCACATTTTACAGATATCACATTATTTTTACATACAATTACCCATTTATACAGTTGGGTTATTACTGGAGCAATCTAGGTAAAGTACCTTGCTCAAGGGTACAACAGCAGTGTCCCCCACTGGGGATTGAACCCACAACCCTCCGGTCAAGAATCCAGAGCCCTAACCACTACTCCACACATTTAAAAATGAATAGAACTTTATCCGTAACTAAACAAATGGATCCGTGTAAACTGATCTGTGACTGAAATCCGACATCCATTTCTAATTCCGTTATTGATTTTTTTTGTATCAGACAAATAAATACAACACAAAATAGAAGAGCATCCCTTGGAGTACATATTATATAATCTAAAATCATTAAGCAGTTCCCGTTATGTGCCACCAGCCTGCTTTTTATCTTCACCCTTACACAAGACACCATTCTATAGCTTGACAAGCAAACCTGAGAAACAATAGTTATCATACTGTCCTTTCTCCTGGACATTGAAATGGGAATGTAACAAAACTCGTTCTCCCAATTCCCACTGTTTAGGTACCAAGTCTCGAAATATGGATATAGCTGCTTTAATAATCACGTGCAGGAATGATGTCCAGGTTTGCACAGGTGCAGTACACTATTAGAATAAGTTTTCTGAAACGTGTGTTTACATGACAATTATGTTAATTTTCTGAATGCTTTTAGAATATTTTAGGTGGCGTTTCCCAAAAACTCACTTTCGGAATTTTCCCAATACGTTTTCCGAAAAACTGTGTTTATATGACTTGATATCGGAATTACTTTTCAGAAAACGATATATTCTGAAAAATATCGGAATTCTTATGTTCAAGTTAACATTCAGTGCATTTTACATGAACACCCAAGTTAGACCTTCATGTTTAAAAACAAGCATTAACTGTCAAACCTGTAGACTGCCGCGCATACTTTAATGGCACCTATGGTTAATACCTTGTCAACTGACCTACAATGCTGTTCAAGGTTGAGATCTGTTCCACACAACCCAATCCTGTATGCTTGTGATGCAGGCAAGACGGTTCAATACTTCAGAAATGCATTTCGGTCATAACTATTAACTAAAGATCAGTATCAATATCAATACAGCTCTACGTCAACGGCATTGAAGCACATTTCAGCAATTGTTCTCATTCTGAATAAAAGAAAGTAATCAGGTTTCATTTAACTCTCTCCCTTTCCATCTCAATGACTTTTTACAAAATACCAAATCAAAGATACACAAATGTCCATTTTATTTTTGTTCTTTATCCTGCAACGCCTGGTGTCCTAATGCCTTTGCAACTATTAGTTGTGCCTGTTGTATTTAACCAATTCTGGAGCAATACAAAGTTTGATCATTTACTTTAGTTGCAATAAAAACATTTTTAAAAATCTAAAAATGTGCGTTACCTTTTCCTTTTACATTTTCAGGATACTACTTCTAATTGGATGAAGCATTTCTTTTACCTACTGACTCCAGCTGATATTACAGTTCCTCTGCATTCACTCACCTGCAGCTCCCCTTCCCACCACCCCCCTGGGTTCTTCTTTCTAATGAGTATGAGCTGCCCAGGAGCCAGGGTCAGCTGTTCGGTGCCCGTCGCTGTGTAGGGTGCAATGACTTGGGCAATTTCTGTCAAAGCCAAGTGAGACATTAAAAGGTAGACATCATATGTTAAACACTATGCATCTTGACATATCTTACTGGAAAGTAAGTTTATCACATCAATCTATCTAGTGCATTGTAGGGGTGCAACAATTAAATCGATGCATCGATTATTGATCTGTCCTTAAATTTCCCGAGCTTCGATTACATATTGGTGATGCATCAAATTAAAACCGGGTTTGAAGTCTCCTGTTGCCGGTTTGCATTAAAACCTTGAGTGTGTGAGACTGCGCTTCTTTTAGTGCTAGTACTGTAGATTAGCACGTTGCTAGGATACACACTTTAGACCTCTACATTCAAGACAACCCAAATCAGAAGTAGGCCTATTGTATTCAAGTTTCCTTGATTAAAAAATAAAGTTTTTTAGTTTTGTTTAAAATCTATTAAAAATCAATTACCTTCTTTAGTTTCAAAGCATGTTGTGTTCGGATTATATGGCAATACTATATAAAAAGCAGAGGGCTCCCGAGTGGCGCATCCGGTAAAGGCACTCTGCGTGGGGTGCAGGATGCGCCCTATAGCCTGGAGAGGCCAGGCTATTCCACTGCTGACTGTGGATGGGAGTTCCCAGGGGGCAACGCACAATTGGCCGAGCGCCACCCGGGTGGGGAGGGCTTAGGTCGGGTAGGGTGTCCTCGGCTCGCAGCGCACCAGCGACCCCTGTAGACTGGCCGGGCGCCTGCTACTGAGGAAGGTAGTTTGACGAAACGCGTCTGCAGCTCCGTTCCGAATCGGGGTGGATATAAATGATTTTTTTAATCAAAAATGAAATAATAATAATAATAATAATAATAATAGAATATAAAATTATACTTTTAAGCGCTTCGGATTGTTTTTTTAGTGGAGAGTGCGGGTCGTTCTTTATCATTTAATTGTTTCTTTGTCCCTGCACCTCCATATGAAACACAATAACCATCTGGATGTAGCGGCCCCTTTCTCTTTGAACTGCCTGCAAGTTGAGAAGCGGACGGCCTACGGCACACGTTTCGGGGGACTTGTGTTTCCGTCTTTGTCTCTCCCGAGTCAACGTGGCGTGAGCTGGGTTGAAAAAGTAAAAATAAATTTGGGCTGTCCAAATTGGGGAGAAAATGACAAATAAAACAATAAAATTGGCGATTACAAAATTAAAAGTAAATAAATAAATAAATAAATAAATAAATAAATAAATAAATACTATATAAGAAGCTGAATTTAGTACAACAGCTAAATTAGTTAGGATTTGTGAGATTAATTCAAATGTTCTGCTTTTGGATATAAAATGTTAACAGTAATCAACAACCATACTTCAGATAGAAATGACTTCTGTTAAAATATAGTATTTTTTATTATTATTACAATGTTAAAGGGACAACTGATGTGGACGCACACATTCTTTACAGTTGTTAAAAACTCAAGTCCTTTGTATTTTTTTTTTAAAATATCAATCGGAAGTGTTCTAGTTTGAATGCAAGTTTTGCCTTTTTGTTTAACTGTTAAGCACAGCTGTTTTTAGTTATTAGCTTTTCTGTTTGTTCTGTCAATGTATCGATTATCGCTGATAAATGCCTATACGATAAACGAATATGGAATTAGGGTGCCGATTGCACCCCTAGTGTGTTGATGTGATAAACTTACTTTCTAATCACCCTGTATATATAGGCATTTCAAGAAAGATGCCCTCTACCAATCTGACTTTTAGAAAACAGTCCATCATTAACAATCATAATTTAACAAACAATGTATTAAACATCCTGCAAAGTACAACATTTGAATATCTATTAACACTATCAATAAACGAGGTCTTCATTTCTCTGGTATAAGCATATGCATATGGTTGTTGTAGTTGCTGGCACAAAGCACAGTTTTTACATTTAAAATAAACACCATTTTGCAGAATAGTATATACCCCCCAAACATATAACTGTTGCACTGAAAAAAAACTAATTCTGACCCACACTAGACACTAGGAAGGAAAGTCATAATAAAATGTAATTAATTACCTGGCTTCTTTCCCAGGCTACCTGTCTTCCCAGCTGAGCCAGCTTCCTGAATGAATGAAAATCCACAGTACAAACTTCATTGCCTATATATATATATATAGTCAATTGATGAAAAACTGCAGTTACTTCACAGCTGTAGGACTCAACCACAATCACACACATTTTATATATGTGTGGAATTTAGGTGGATGGCTACAGTTAAAACTGTCATTTAAAAAAAGTTGCTTTTTATTTGAATTCATAACTTGTAAACAAATACCAAAATGCTAATGAATCTTTTTTTTTTGTTTGTTTGTTTTATGAAGTACATTAAATGTATCGACTCTCTTACCTCCGAATCCTTGGGTTTGACATAGTTGGATGGGAATACTCCAGTCCTATCGGAAACTACTCCAGTCCACCAGTCACCTTCCTTTCTTGTTACAAGAATCACATCCCCTTGCTGGAACGTCAAGTCTCCTTGCTCATTGCTTTCGTAGGTGTACATTGCTATATATTCTGTTAATTGAGAAATCCAATTATTAGCGCTGTATTCTTCTCATTTTAGACGATTAAAGATTGGGTTTGACTAGGTTCTTTATTGAAGTCCTTTTATTTAAATGTGAACTTCTGTGAAGGTGCACGTATATTGTTACATATCATTAAGAAATTAGGTTTCACAAAAGAGAAAGCCACAGAATAGCTTTTGCATTGATGATAGCAATTTGAATACAACAACAAACAGACAAAAACAAGTTAAGTTATAATTAGGGCTTCTGTTTTTCGGTTTTTATTTTTCATTTTCTTATTTTAAGCTATTGGAGTTATGTAAATTGCTTTTTTCGGGCTTTCGTTTTTTATATATTGTATGAAATTATAGTTTTCTGGTACTTTCCAAAATGCTTTTTTTCTGTCACAATATGTATAGTAGTAACTTGACAGTGCTTGCACAGTTAATTTGTACTGTCTTTCCTTTGCTGTCTATTATTATTATTATTATTATTTATATCTTAGCTGACACCCTTATCCAGGGCGACTTACAATTGTTACAAGATATCACATTATTTTTTACATACAATTACCCATTTATACAGTTGGGTTTTTACTGGAGCAATCTAGGTAAAGTACCTTGCTCAAGGGTACAGCAGCAGTGTCCCCCACCTGGGACTGAACCCACAACCCTCCAGTCAAGAGTCCCGAGACCTAACCACTACTCCACACTGCTGCCCTGAGAGTGGAGAGTTGTGCATCTGTTTAAATGGCCTGGCTGAGCTTGTAAAAAGCATTGGAAGGCATGTATCTGACTGAGACATGCCCTGCTGATATCTCGGTGAGGGGGGCACTGGCTTAATGTACTAAACCCTGCTGGCCTGCTTCCAGCTAGGTGCAGCTCGAGAACAAGAGGGATGTATTCTGACACGCTGCCAGTATGGACTTGCCCTCTAAAGGGATCAAGTGTGAAAGTACAGTGTCAGACTCAAACTTGCAGTAACACACATATATATATATATATATATATATATATATATATATATATATATATATATATATATACACACACACACACACACATACATACATACATACACCCATAGTACCTTCCACAACTAAATCCTTACAGTCACAGGTACATTCTTCTGGGGTTTGTGTATGTGTATAGGCATTTTACATTTCGCCACAATTTGCTATTCTGTTTTAAATTCTCACCATCTTACTTATATAGCTTTAAATCCCGTATACAAGCCTTCTAATTGTAATCTTGTTTTAAATCTCGCAAGCGGAGTCACCAATAGAAATGTAGGAATTTGCTGCCACTCAATAGTTGGGGTGGGTTTAAAGTATTCAGAATGAATCACGGATACAGGTTTTTTGTTGTAGGGTTTTTTTTTTTGTTTTTTTTTTTTAAAAACAGGAAAGGGGTGATGTCAATGTGAATTGCACAACCATTTCCAGTGTTTATTGTCTATACACTGATTTCATTTGTTTATATCAGGGGTGTTTTATTGTTTTTTATCAGTTAAAACCGAAAATCAGATGCCCTAGTTATAATGCTTGAGGTATCAATTTACCCACCCTGCATTTATTTATTGCAACATGTTAAGAGACAGAACATCTTTAAAAGTGCAATGGATTAATTTAAAACATTTGAAACCAAAATAGGTAGCCTAATTTTTCTTAATAAAAAATTGACTCCAAGACTTTTTACCCTTCAACTTTATGAACTTCATCTCATTCAAAAACCTCCTGAAAACACACCTCTTCCAGGAAGCTTATGATCTTTAGTCTATGGTCTATTTTTGACTCTGTCCTACCTTACCTTACCCTAAACTGGGTTCGTATCCTCTACCCAACCCCTCCCTCCTCTTTTTATCTGTCCTGTTTTGTCTGGTCTTTTGATTTTAGATTTTTAGATTTTAAATTGCACTGTTGATTGATGCACTTGATTTTATGACTTTATGGATTGCACTTGATTTTATGTAGGCCTACTTTTAATGTAAGATGTCCTTGAGTGTCCTGAAAGGCGTCTGCCAAATAAAATGTATTATTATTATTAATAATAATAATAATAATAATAATAATAATAATAATAATAACTGTTGGATTCTAAAGAATTAATATTGGATTTATCTGTTTCTAATAGACCCTCAGTGAATTTGTAAGTGATTCCACCAAAATTCTGAATTGCAAATTAATCCACCAATCGCATTATGCGTAAAACTAATAATCCAGGATCAAACCTGGCATTATTTGCGGTTCATAAACTCATAGAAGTGTTCCTACCTTCTCCTGGGTCAGTGGGTTTACTAGGAGAAGGTGTTGGCCTCTTCTGGATGGGCGGGCTATCAGAAGAACCAGAATCAATGCTGTGGAGGACAGAAAACAATAAAATAAGTTACACTGATAAGAGTTTGGTGCATATTTATTTATAGATGTTCAACTTTTGCACAACAGTTAGTAATTTCTCCATGTCCATATTATCTCTGAGATTAAATCTTCTCTAGCATAGATCCTGCTTATCGTTTCTTTATTTGTATGTTTTTTTTGTTTAAAAAAGGAGGGGTAAATAATAAATCAACCAATAAATGATCCAGAAGAACTCCTCTCATTGAATGCAGTTCTTTACCTGATGGATTTCCTCATTGGCCCTGAAATGAGTTTGACATAGGACTTCGGGAACCAACCCTTCTGGCCCTGCACATCCCCAAACCACCACATGTCCTGCTGCTCCAGCACTGTGATGACGTCATTCTTGTTAAAGTTCAGGTGATTATCCTTCTTTGCTCGCCATGGATACAAGGCCTGCGCCTGGAGACCCTCCACCTTCTCCCCCTGACGAGACAAGGAAAAAAAAAGACAATGGAAATCAAACTGCATTTATTTTATGTTCTTAATGGTCACTGTACTGCAAACCTATCAGGAAGAAAACTGTGTTTCCCCATCATATAAAAGCTTAAGCTTTATCTCCATCTTATTGGTCTTGAAGCAGATACTGATAGTAATGGCAGCTTAAGCTACTCTAGGTCAGGTCGCTCTATGCAGGTGTTACCAGGGTAGTGTTTTAAAGGTCCTATAAAATGTGCATTCTGTGTAGCATGATTTTGAGAATGGGAGTTTGCTTGTGAGAAAATTGATTAGCTATTAGTAAAGAATGTAGACATCCTGGAAAAACTGGCAAAGATAACATACTGTGAAAAGACACTGGCCTCTTTATTAGAGTGTGTTGCATATGTCATGAAAATCTGTGTAATGCAGCAGGATTTTTTTTTTTTTGTATTATGACACAGCTGCTTACCTGCCCTAAAACAGGAGAGGGAGAGGACCCTGTGACAGTGGCAGGCGTGAACGCAGATCTCTGCCGAAGCTGCCCTGCACTGGGCACCGTCAGAGAGGGCTGGGTGGGCCAGGGGTCCCAGTTGTCACCATCTGACTTTTCAGTGCTGTTTGTTGGCCACCTACAATAACCAAATAAAGCAATGAAACATGATTAGAATAGAGGAAAAACAATACAACTAATTTGTATGCATGCAACACACTTTTCCAAAAATGCAGGACATGCTTGTTTAAAACAAATGACAGGACATTTCCAGGACTAAAATAATTTACCAGAACTATCAAATCACCTGTATGAAACCTGTCTAGTTTTGGGATAGCACTTCTATTCCCTTAAAATAAAGGCAAACTTACGTGGAGCTGAAGTCAGCCCAGTTGCTGGATGTCGTTGAAGGGATGGTCGGGGGCACGACTGGCTCTGTTGGTGGTGGCTGTGTCGCACTGCTAATTGGAGTAACACGGGCGGCCAGTTTTGGGGCAGCCCCCACTCCAGGTTTCAGATTGGCTGGAACCTCATTCTCTGGCATCTTCTCTGCATAGTTCGCTGGGAACCAGCCCGTTCTACCCTTTAGCTCTCCTCCAAGCCAGCCAGGCTCTCCCGTCTGACTCTCATCCACCTGCACAGCAATGAAAAAGGGTCAATTCTCACTCCCATCAAGAATTGCAAGAACAGAGACTATTTATCCTAGTCCTATTTAGAGCCTGCTGAAAAAAAAGCTAATCATTTTTAAATATAACACTTAATAGCCTATGTGCTGTGGCTCTCTCCTTTTGAAACACAGCTTTATCTTTGAGCTAGGCCATTGCTGAGGTACAGTACTTGTATACACAAGAGAACAATGTATGACATTTGCCGGCTTTGCAGTTACGCTACATTGCCCTTTTAAGCCTGTCATACCTTTCGTAAAAGATAAGGAATAGTCCATTCTTGATTAAGACTTGGAGTTACAAAGCACAAATAAAAATCCTGCTCCTCAAGGAGGCTATTGTCAGTAGCATGTGTGTCTAGGGGGCTATGTTCATATAAGGGGAACACTGAATGGACTTCTGGGGTGAAAACTAAACTAGATAAATAACCTGATTTTATCCTGGGGTGCTTTAAAAAATAATAAAACGAAAGTAAACGAAGCAACCATTTGTATGGTGCTTATTATATCATGTAAAACACACGTGCAACAAGATATTTCTTTCTTTAAGCTTGACAAACTGCACTTGCACTGCAATTATATAAAATAATTACTGTAATAAGGACAACAGATGCTGCTGAGGGAGTAGGGATATGTCCAACAAGATGCATACAACATTCTTAACTTCCCATTAAAAAGGAACCTGAGATTTAATATGCTATATACTTAAAAACTAAATCTTTTAAAAAACAAAACAGAAGTGCCTGTTGCCCCTTCTGTGTTGTAGCACTACATGTTACAATCCACTTCAGCTCAGTTCCAGTTGAATAACAGATGATATGATTTGACAGTGGGTGGCTTCACAGTGAACTGAGATGAACACAAACCATGGCAGACTCACCCATTCCCCTTTAACCTCCACCGGGAAAGCACAGAGTTTAGAAATATAGCAGTCAATTCACAGCACAGCTTTCACTTCAAACCTGGTTAGTCAATTGTGCTGATAATTGAAGAATTATGTTTTAAAAAGCAGAGGGGAAATGACAGCCACAGATTCTAGAGAGACTTATTGGTTGAATTACGTGTGTAATAGGTTAAAAAGTGTTCTTCGCACATTGGGCAAGAGTCCGGTTGATCATTTCAGCAACCTGACTGGGTGCAGAACAAGATGATTTCCACACCTGAAAACTGACCTAAAATGTGACCAAAATATTTAAAATAAAAATAGCCAGTTTTAAAACACTTATCACAATTTCTACTGTACTTTAAGAAATGCAATAAATAAAAAAAAACGTCCCCCCCATATTAGGTTTAAGCTACAACAACACTATTAATAAAAAGTGCATGTTCTTACCAGAACGATATCTCCAGGTTGAATTGTAATTTCATCGAGGCTTCTGGCATCAAATGGATAAAGAGCTCTATAGAACATAACCTTCACTTTATCCTGATCAAAACCAGTCACTGGCAATTTTTCTAGGAAACAAAAATGGAGCAGGGTTATTTCTGATATAAAACAGTTCAGAAAACTACCGATAAACTACTGCTATCACGATTACCAAATTACCAATTTTACTGTATTCTATTTTAAATTTAATAGAACAATTAAACCACAGCATGGCTGCTCAGAAGAGCCATCCCTCCTTTGTTATCCTGCCAAGTTCAAGAGAGGAAAAAAAACTGTTGCTATGGTGAGCGTGGCAACCTAACGAAGGACAGGTCATTAATGAAAATGCATTTTAACAGGGAACTGTATTTGTTTATTGATGCAGAACCCCAGCTTAGTGGGGGGTGTGTCAGGTAAACCTTGGTCTGGTAAACAAATGCCAAGCTTAAAATTCCAGCAAGCAGAACAGAGATCAATTGAGTATGTTTTCAAGGGTTAAACATTGTTGAGGAGTACAACAGAGCAATATCCAGCCGTGTGGCAGGTAGGTGGGTGGGCATACCAGCAGTGGGCCAGGCGGACTGGGCTGGCAGCTTGCCTGGCTCTGGGTGCTGCATGAAGATCTTGTTGAGTTTGTCCTGCATGTCTTTACAATCCCCGTCGTCGTCTGGCCTTGGCTTGTCCTCTTCATGCACTCTTCTCGTCCACTGCGGCGGAGGTGCCTCCTCCCTCTGCTGAGGCAACTCCTCTTCCTCAGACTGCCTAGCAGACAAGATGCGATACATAAGACAGTAGATACAACAGGTCTATAAAAGTAAATGTGATCTATGCAGAGGTACCAGCTATAGATCATTGCAGAGGAAAAAACATAAAAGATATTTGTTTGCTCAGGTTTATTCTTTGTTTTGACAATGGGGTTTTTATATTATTAGAAGACGACGACAACCATAAAACTAGCATTTTGAAAAAAAAAAAAAAAAATACCTTTGGGCTTCTTGTCTTTCCAGCTCTGCAGTTTTCCATTCTTGCTCCTTTTGTTTCTGGATCTCTGCTTCGAGTTCCATCTGCTTTTGCCGCTGCTGTTTGCTGTGGATCGCTCGTAGTTCCTGCGAATACAAAAGCGGACACTGAGCATGTGACTTGAGGTCAGGCAGGAGAATGTTTACTGGTTTTACACAGGCTGCTTCCTTCAGCGCTTATGCATGCACAGAATGCGTCAGCCAGGAAAGTACACGTTTAGATGACAAGGTTTAGGTATGTTCATTACAATAATGAATGGCCGAAATCTTTTTACATTGTGCATTAGTGTAAAGGCAATCTTTTAACTAACAATAACTAGTGATACAAAAACACTTAAGACTATGACTGTGTACTATGTAGGGCTGTGTTCAAAGGTTCGTTCACAAGCCAGGAATTTGAAGGTAGTTCTGAACCTTCGAAAGTTTGTTAGGCGACATTCATGCACTGTCAGATTTTTCTTTTCTCTTAACAAACAGTTTGACATTGTGTAAATACTATAAAAATCAGGGGCAGCAGTAGGGGAGGCTTGGGTCGGCTGAAGTCACCCCAAAGTTTACCTTCGCCTCCCCCTGTAGCCCTGCCACCGAAAAATTAAGGGATATCTCAAATTTCTGAGTTATCGACGGACAAAGTTGTGCAAGACTTTTCTGAGGCTTCCTGTGGGTTTCAACAATTGAAAACCATTCCAGGTATCGTCTCCAACAAAGCGACTTTAAATCAGGGACCAACAATACAGTACAGACATTCAACATTACCTCACGGACTGGTCACTTGCTGTGTGAGCACCGACAACAAGCTACTCACTTGCGCGCTGAAGGGGGAACTGCGTTACTACTAAACATTCCCTCCAGGAAATGCTATCTCAAACTCTTGTGTTGATTCCATTTCAGTACGTTCAAAAGTTCCTACTAGTTTCTATTTAAAAAACACATTTAGCAACTCTTACTGGTTTACTTTTAAACATTATATTTAGTTTAACATTCAGTTGTTAACAATCAATGTTATTTAAAGTTTCTCATTATTTCAACTTCTACCCCTTCCTTCAACATTTAAATATAACCTATAAATGTTCCAGTTGTTTGTCCACTTCATGACTGCTTAGTTTATTACAGTGTAACAGGCAGTGTTGTGTGATACACTGCCTTTACAGATCCTGCCCTGTGTCAGGGAGATGAAATGACATTAAAAGCTCTAAAACCATGACTGCAAACGAGCCAGGCTCTTTTGCACTGTGGTTTTGACTCTCACTTGAGGTGCACGGGGCTGCTGGTTTGCACTTAGCCTCTGCCTTTTTACAAAAGCACTTACTTTATACTGCACTGTAATCCTTGTAAATTGTGTTGGATAAAGGCTTCTTAATAATAATAAATACGCAGTTAATTTGCATCAGATTCCATCATCCTAATAATGAAGTTTTGTAAGACGTATTGAAACATCGACACTATACGTGCCCACACAAAGTGGAATGTAGCGCTCTCAAATTGTTGCCTAGCCCCCCTTCAGCCCCCTCACCGGGGAGAGTCTTGCGCTGCCACGGATTAAAACCCACTACCAGATCGTTATACATAGCACTTCTTTATCAATTATACCGCTGCCGTGCACTGCAGCAGGGTATAACACCAAAGCACTGGGGAAGTACCTATAGCTGCAGTATAGCTTCATCCTTTTTATTTAAAAAACTGAGCTTTGAGTAGGCTAAAGCCCGCCCCTTTAAAAATAAATAAACCAACCACAGTTGAAAGGTCACAGCAAAGGAGGCAGGGTGTCCAAGAAACAGGTTTCACAAAGATCGAAGACAGAAAAAAAAGATAAAAAAAACCCCCAGAAAACTCGTTTATCTACAGTTAGCAAAAAGATGTTCACCCAGTCTGAATTATTTTGTTGAGTTTTGGAGAAAATGTGCATTTTATTTTCAACAGACTAGGGTGGGACCAGGGGAATAAATGTTATAAGAGAGACATCAGGGTACTGTGCATGGTTCAAAAAAAGGTGCAAGCTAATCATTGTTTTATAAAAGGTTGCAACCCTACTTTTTGGGTTAAAAAAATAAAATTAGCAAGATCTGTATATGAAGATCCTAACTGGGGGTTACAGTAACATCAGATCTGTGTTTGGAATGCGAAACTCTTCAAACAGCTGACATTTTTTAATCGCAATTTAGAACTGGAAAGCATTTAAATGAAACCCAAGCAGAAACCCAGCTGTGAACTTGCAATTTTGTACCACGCAATTTCTGCAGGAAAAGCCGACCAGGTCACGGTTTTAGAAACAAATCGCTCGCCATCAAATGTATATACGTACTGTATCATGCATGCTATGAGAAATCTCATACATTGTTTAAGCCAATGTTAAAGGGTCAGCATCAGGTTTGTACTGCAAGGACACTATTCTGAGTTTCAAATCAACATTTTCACTCAGACAGGCTTTTCATATGAAAAAATAGGGGGCAAAACATAATTACAGTGCATGCTATTCAACAGTACCATGCGTAACACAGGGTGCAAATCAGTGAACACAATATATGAACAAGATACCTGGGCTAACTCTGGATCTGTAATGTGAATGTGGGGGAAAACTCTCTAGGCAGCACGGTGCATCTGCAATAGGATATAAAGCTTTTAACTTCCTCAGGTTTTAAAAAAATATTATTACTGCATCTGGGAGACCTATGTGAACCACTTTCTGGTGGTCCGAGCGCAGTTCCTAAATGCACAATGGCTGGATGATGCATGGGAAGAAGCTGTTCCACAGACAAAGACTTCAGGTCTCCAAAGCGGTCAAGCTGGCAATTACAAGCACTTAATTCAAATCGTGAAAAACAACACATTTTGGTTACAAACCACTTGCAAAGTGTGGAATAAGCCTTACACAGCAAGCTCATGGAATTTAAGCGCATCTAAGCGAATCTGCCGAGGATGGTCAGTACTCTTTTTGAAATGAAAATACATTAATAGAGTTGTGCACGGCCGGCTAAGAACAGGGGAACCTTCAGATAGAAGTCTAAGTGGTTGACACAGCCCAGGAGGGAAGAAAGGCACGCCAGTACAACCTCGTCCACAGTCCAAGACTGGAAGAAATAAAAATGCTTAAGTTTAACAAAAAGCGGGGATAAACCAGAAATAAAAACTTGACCGTCTTCTCTAAAACTAAAAATCGGTACTTTTGTAATGCAGTGTTTTTTTTTTGTTGTTGTTTTTTTTATTAAATATAAAAAATCACAACTATAATAGAACACCAGGTTGGAATAAGTACAGATATTTGATAGGCTTAGATGGTATCTTGCACAAAAAAGGTCACACAAGAAAAAGTAAAGAAATACAAATGTCAGTGTTTTTGGCTTTTCTATTTTAGTTAAAATGACATGATTCCGTTTTGAAGATATATCGGTATTCTTTTGCCATACAGAGTATTGTTGCTGTCACTTTTCTTGTTTAGGGCAGCAATACTATTTCATACTGCTATAGTGAACACTCGGATTAATTATGTATTATTTTGCAGTCCGATGACATTCAATGTTACAGCACATGAAAGCTTTTACTGATGTAATAGACCTGAACCCGCCCCCCCACCCCTGTAAGTCAGAAGATGGGACAAACATCCATCACAAAATGGTACCTGTAAAAATCCAACCATGCTATGCAGAATTCTTTAAACTGATGTGCAATACTGCATTTCAGTGATCATAGCTCCGGGAAGCAATGTTAAACATAACAACAACAACATGGGGTGTTCTGGACTTCACTGGCATTGTATTACTCAATAATCTGGCACATTATTCTTCTTGCGGAAGAAAACTTGCCATACAGACGTACTGATGCTCGGATGAATCAAGTCCGGATCACCCCAACGTATGAACAGCATTGATTAGACAGGATCCAGTTTCTACTGATTCATGTTAAAGTCAGATCAAACACATGTTACTGAGTTACCATTTCCACTGCATGGATTAGCTGTGCAAAAACACAAACTGATTAAAATACTCCTGCATTTGGCACACTGCATGCAGAACAGCCAGTGGTTAGCCGGTTACTACCTTTGGCACCCACTGCTCCTCCATCATCAGCTGCTGCTGCAGACTCTCTAGCGTGGCTGTGTGAACCTGATAGAACCTACCCAGTGCCTACATCATGGCAGAGCCAAGCAGAGAACAGACACAGGACAGCAGACAGGGTGAAAATACAGGAAAGCAACAGATTGTGAATCAACAAAACATGCAGGTTTCCATCTTTTCTGCTAGTTTTCAATTATATTTAGGGATTCTGATTTTCGGTTTTAACCGATAAAACACCCCCGGTACAAAAAAAAATGAAATAGGTGGATAGCCAATAAACACCAGAATAACTGTGGAAATGGTTAATCAATTCACATTGACTTTACCCTTTAAACATTAAAAAATAAAGCCTACTACAAAAATAGTAATAAATACATTTCGCAGTGCTGCTGGGCAATGTCCCGCCTTCCTAACTTGCGTCTATCATTGATTCGTTCTGAATACTTTAAACCCGCACCAACTACTGAGTGACAGCATATTCCTACATTTCTATTGGAGACTCCACTTGCAAGATTTAAAATGAGATTACAATCAGGATGGAGGCTTGTTAGCGGGATTTAAAGCTGTATTACAGTTAAGATACGGAGGACTTAAAATAGAATTGTGGTGAAATGTACAAAAATGCTTACTCACAAAAACCCCAGAATAATGTGCCCGTGACCACAGGGATTTTGTTGTGGAAGACAGCAAAGGAAAGAAGGTACAACTTGTGTGCAGATACTGTCGAGTTACTACTATACATGTTTTGACAGGAAAAAAAAAAAAGAAAAAAAACGTTCGAGCATTTTGAAAAGTAACCGAACACAATATTTCATACAGTAGATCAAAAATGAAAGCCCTGAAAAAAAACGGATTTACATAAAACTAAAAAATAGCTAAAAATAAGCAATGAAAAATACAATTAATAAAACCCGAAAACCAGAAGCCCTAATTATATTTTAAATGGCACATATTTGTTACTATTAGTTGCTAATAGGATTTTGGAATCAAATTCCTGTGTCGTCTTATGTCTTAGATTTACTGTTACTTGTGTGAGGGATTTTCACTGAATTAATCCTGCATTCATTTTCAAGTTATGACTTGCAGCCATAAGTTTGAAGTTAACATGCAAAACTGAAAAAGGAAAGAAAAACAGGTAGCGGTTATTGTTTCTACAAGGACAGCCTAGGACCAAGAATGCATAACCCATTTTAGTTTCCAGATTTTCAGCTTGCAAAACAACTTAAATTTGTTGCAGTATTAAGACATTAACATCTAACTCCATATCATGGGAGTCATAGAAACACGACAGAACAGTAGGAGCAGCAGCTTGCTAAACTAGAAGAGAACAACAAGTGCTGGGATGTCAGGTTTCTCAGTCCATCACACAACAAAGGTAACAGACAGGATTACTGATGTGTATCACTGTCCTGGGAGGCGAGTCATCAATCTAGCCGTCCACAGCATTTTACTGATATTAAGAAAATGCTTTTGCTGTAGTCATGGATTAACTTTGACAGGTGACATGTAGTAGCTATGAAAGCCAAGGCTAAATTGTACGGATATGCATATATATATATAAATCTAACAATGTTGTATGTTGCCAACTTCTGCAAGCACGATGCAATATTGTGCACATGTCGAACTGCAAATTCTATGACCTAGTCCCTACTAAATAGTGACATTATATACCAGCAGAAGCCTTAGTGTGAACAATAGCAGAGGAGATGTCCCGTATACAAATACAGCAAAATAAACAAAGAATGCTGGAAGAACAGAAGAGTTGTGTTTTGTCTGCCAGACAAATACCTTTAATTGATTGTTGAAAGTGTCGATCTCCAGCAGTTTGGACCGTGTCTCTTTCTCCACCTCGTCCAGCTGGTCTCGCAGCTGCTGCCGAGTGGACTCCTTCACTTCTAAGGTTTTTCGGATGCTCAGAAGGGTATCTCCTGCAAGTCAAAGTATACACAGATCATACACTGTACTTTTGGACCTTCTTTAAGACCAGATCTGGGAGAAACACACTGTCTACAAGTGGTTGAGATTTATATACACTGTCTGGCCACTTTATTGGTACCTAATAACATGTATCTAATATTGGGTTGGGCCATTGTGTGCCCTGATCACAGCCTTGGCACAATGTGGCTGGGATTTAAATCCATTCTCCATTAGATTGAGATCTAAGGGTTGTGATGGTCATGGAAGATGCCTGAAGTCTCTCTCTTTCCCTCCCTGTCATGCTCCTAAAACCAATTGTACAGTGTATGTGAAAAAGATCATAGGTGAATACTTACTATGTAAACTGTTTTGCTGCACCTGCTTTAATTGGTCATTCAGGGATTGCTTCTCTGGAATCAAC